>NW_026783601.1:0-358535 GCF_949774975.1 Lagenorhynchus albirostris | reverse complement strand
CACGTTTTCTGATGTGAGCCCAGTGATGCCAGGACACTCCTGTCATGTTCCCATCACCATGGGGATGTGGGCCTTCTGCTGTGAGGTCCCAATGTCTGGGTTGCTCACAGTTTCATGATGTGGGCTGTCTGGTGTTAGTTCACTCCGGCCTGCATCCCCTAACCTCTGTGCTCTGGGCCGCCTGCTGGGAGGTTCCAAATGCTGGATTCCTCACCTTTCTTATTTTGGGGCCCTCTGTTATGAGGCTCCTCCTGCCTGCCTCACTCCCAGCCCCTTGGTGATGGGTGTCCTATGGTTTGAAGCCACATGTTCTGGGTTCCTCATCTTTAGATGATGTGGCCCTACTCATGTGAGGACACTCCTGCCTGGTTCCAATCCATTTGGTGATGTGGGCCCTCTGGTGCGAGTCTGATCCAGACTGGGTTCGTCACACTTCTCTGAGGTGGGCCCTCTGCTGTGAGGTCATTCGTGCCTGGTTGGCACACATTGCCTTGGTGACGTCAGCCCTCTGGTGGCAGTTGGAGCCTGCTGGGAGCCTCCTTCCCTTGGTGATGAGGGTCCTCTGGCGTCAGGCCCTAACTGCTGGTCGCCCAAAATTTTCTGATACGTTCTCAGTGGTGAGAGGACACTCCTACCAGATTTCCATCCCCATGGGGATGTGGGTCTCCTGCTCTGAGGTCCCAATGGCTGGGTTGCTCAGTTTCATGACATGGGCCCTCTTCTGTGAGTTCACTGTGGCCTGGATCCCATAGCCTCGGTGCTCTGGACCGCCTGCTGGGAGGTTCCAACTGCTGGATTCCTCACTTTTTAAATTTTTGGGGCCCTGTGTTGTGAGGATCCTCCTGCCTGCCTCACTCCCAGCCCCTTCGTGATGTGTGTCGTCTGGTTTGAGGCCACATGTGCTGGGTTCCTCACCTTTCGATGATGTGGGACCAATGGTCTTAGGAGACTCCTGCCTGGTTCACATCCCCTTGGTGATGTGGGCCCTCTGTTGAGAGTCTGATCCTGGCTGGGTTCCTCACCCATCTGTGAGGTGGGCCGTCTGCTGTGAGGTCACTCCTGCCTGGCTTGCTCACCTCGCCTTGTGGACATGAGCCCTCTGGTGGCAGCTGGAGCCTGCTGGGAGCCTCCTCCCCTCGGTGATGAGGGCCCTCTGGCGTCAGGCCCTAACTGCTGGGCTCCCCACATTTTGTGATGTGCGCCCAGTGGTGCGAGGACACTCCAGCCAGGTTCACATCCCCATTGGGATGTGGGCCTTCTGCTCTGAGGTCCCAACGCGTGGGTTGCTCACAGTTTCATGATGTGGGCTCTCTGCTGTTAGTTCACTCCTGCCTGCATCCCATAGCTTCTGTGCTCTCGGCCGCCTGCTGGGAGGTTCCAACTGCTGGATTCCTCACCTTTCTTATTCTTTGGGCCCTCTGTTTTTAGGCTACTCCTGCCTGCCTCACTCCCATTCCCTTTGTGATATGTGTCCTCTGATTTGAGGCCACATGTGCTGGGTTCCGCACCTTTCGATGATGTGGCCCCACTGGAGGGAAGACAGTCCTGAGTGGTTCCCATCCCCTTGCTGATGTGGGCCCTCAGGTGAGAGTCTGATCCTGGCTGGGGTCCTCACCCTTCTGTGAGGTGGGCCCTCTGCTGTGAGGTCAATCATGCCTGTCTGGCACACGTCACCTTGGCGACGTGGGCCCTCTGGTGGCAGTTGGAGTGTGCTGGGATCCTCCTCCCCTCGGTGATGAGGGCCCTCTTGCCTTAGGCCATAACTGCTGGGCTCCCCACATTTTCTGATGTGCGCCAAGTGAGTGAGGACACTCTTGCCAGGTTCCCATCCCCATGGGGATATGGGCCTTCTGCTCTGAGGTCAAAACGGCTGGCTTGCTCACAGTACCATGATGTGGGCCCTCTGCTGTGAGTTCACTCCGGCAAGGATCCCTTATCATCGGTGCTCTGAGCCGCCTGCTGGGAGGTTCCAACTGCTGGATTCCTCACCTTTTTTATTCTATGTGCCCTCTGTTGTGAGGCTCCTCCTGCCTGCCTCACTGCCAGCCCCTTGGTGATGACTGTCCTATGGCTTGAGGCCACATGTGCTGCGTTCCTCACCTTTCGATGATGTGGCCCCACTCGTGTGAGGACACTCCTGCCTGGTTCCCATCCCCTTGGTGAGGTGGGCCCTCTGGCGAGAGTCTAATCCTGGCTGGGTTCCTCAACGTCCTGTGAGGTAGGCCCTCTGCTGTGAGGTCACTCCTGCCTGGCTGGCACACGTCACCTTGGAGACGTGAGCCCTCTGGTGGCAGCTGGAGCGTGCAGGGTGCCTCCTCCTCTCGGTGATGACGGCCCTCTGGCGTCAGGCCCTAAATGGTGGGCTCCCCAAATTTTCTGATGTGCGCCCAGTGGTGCGAGGACACTCCAGCCAGGTTCCCATTCCCATGGGGATGTGGGCCTTCTGCGCTGAGGTCCCAACGCCTGGGTTGCTCACAGTTTTATGATGTGGGCCCTCTGCTGTGAGTTCACTGTGGCCTGGATCCCATAGCCTCAGTGTTCTGGGCCGCCTGCTGGGAGGTCTAAATGCTGGAATCCTCACGTTTTTTATATTATGTGCCCTGTGTTGTGAGGCTCCTCCTGCCTGCCTCATTCCAAGGCCCTTGGTGATGTGGGTCCTCTGGTTTGAGGACACATGTGCTGGGTTCCTCACCTTAAGATGATGAGGCCCCACTGGTGTGAGGATAATCCTGACTGGTTCCCATCCCCTTTGTGATGTGGGCCCTCTGGTGAGAGTCTGATCCTGGCTGGGTTCCTCACCCATCTGTGAGGTGGGCCCTCTACTATCAGGTAACTCTTGCCTGGCTTGCTCACCTCGCCTTGTTGACATGAGCCCTCTGGTGGCACTTGGACCCTGCTGGGAGCCTCCTCACCTCTGTGATGAGGGCCCTCTGACGTCAGGCCCTAACTGCTGGGCTCCCCAACTTTTCTTAGTGAGCCCAGTGATGCTCGGGCACTCCTCTTAGGTTCCCATCTCCATGGGCATGTGGGCCTTCTGCTCTGAGGTTCCAACGGCTGGGTTGATCACAATTTCATGATGTGGGCTCTCTGGTGTTAGTTCACTGTGGCCTGGATCCCATAGCCTCTGTGCTCTTGGCCGCCTGCTGGGAGGTTCCAACTGCTCGATTCCTCAACTTTTGTATTCTATGGGTCCTGTGTTGTGATGCTCCTCCTGCCTGCCTCACTCGCAACCCCTTCGTGATGTGGGTCTTCTGGGTTGAGGCCACATGTGCTGGGTTCCGCAACTTTCTATGATGTGGCCCCACTGGTGTGAGGACACTCCTGCCTGGTTCCCATCCCCTTGGTGATGTGGGCCTTCTGGTGACAGTCTTATCCTGGCTGGGTTCCTCACTCTTCTGTGAGGTAGGCCCTCTGCTGTGAGGTCAATCCTGCCTGACTTGCACACATCACCTTGGCGACGTGGGCCCTCTGTTGGCACATGGAACCTGCTGGGAGCCTCCTGCCCTCGGTGATGATGGCCCTCTAGCCTCAGGCCCTAACTGCTGGGCTCCCCACGTTTTCTGATGTGAGCCCAGTGATGCCAGGACACTCCTGTCAGGTTCCCATCCCCATGGGGATGTGGGCTTTCTGCTCTGAGGTCCCAATGCCTGGGTTGCTCACAGTTTCATGATGTGGGCTCTCTGGTGTTAGTTCACTCCTGCCTGCATCCCATAGCTTCTGTGCTCTCGGCCACCTGCTGGGAGGTTCCAAATGCTGGATTCCTCACCTTTTTAATTCTTTGGGCCCTCTGTTTTTAGGCTACTCCTACCTGCCTCACTCCCATCCCCTTTGTGATGTATGTCCTCTGATATGAGGCCACATGTGCTGGGTTCCTCACCTTTCGATGATGTGGCCCCACTGGTGGGAGGACAGTCCTGACTGGTTCCCATCCCCTTGGTGTTGTGGGCCCTCTGGTGAGAGTCTCATCCTGCCTCGGTTCCTCACCCTTCTGTGAGATAGGCCCTCTGCTGTGAGGTCACTACTGCCTGGCTGGCGCATGCCACCTTGTAGACGTGGGCCCTCTGTTGGCAGTTGGAACCTGCTGGGAGTCTCCTCCCCTCAGTTATGAGGGCCCCCTGGCGTCAGGCCCTAACTGCTGGGCTCCTAACATTTTCTGATATGTGCTAAGTGGTGCGAAGCCACTCCTGCCAGGTTCCCATCCCAATGGGGATGTGGGCCTTGTGTTCTGAGGTCCCAACGGCTGGGCTGCTCACAGGTTCATGATGTGGGTCCTCTGCTGTGAGTTCACTGCGGCCTGGATCCCATAGCCTCGGTGCTCTGGGCCACTTGCTGGGAGGTTCCAACTGCTGGATTCCTCAACTTTTATATTCTATGGACCCTGTGTTGTGAGGCCGGTCCTGCCAGCCTCATTCCGAACCCCTTGGTGATGTGGTTCCTGTGGTTTGAGGCTACATGTGCTGGGATCCTCACCTTTCGATGATGTTGTCCCACTGGTGTGGGGACACTCCTGCCTGGTTCCCATCCCCTTGGTGATGTGGGCCCTCTGGTGAGAGTCTGATCCTGGCTGTGTTCCTCACCCTTCTGTGAGGGGGGCCCTCTGCTGTGAGGTCACTCCTGCCGGGCTGGCACACATCGCCTTGGCGACGTTGGCCCTCTGGTGGCAGCTGGAGCCTGCTGGGAGCCTCCTCCTCTCGGTGATGAGTGCCCTCTAGTGTCAGGCCCTAACTTCTGAGCACCCCACGTTTTCTGATGTGAGCCCAGTGATGCCAGGACACTCCTGTCATGTTCCCATCACCATGGGGATGTGGGCCTTCTGCTGTGAGGTCCCAATGTCTGGGTTGCTCACAGTTTCATGATGTGGGCTGTCTGGTGTTAGTTCACTCCGGCCTGCATCCCCTAACCTCTGTGCTCTGGGCCGCCTGCTGGGAGGTTCCAAATGCTGGATTCCTCACCTTTCTTATTTTGGGGCCCTCTGTTATGAGGCTCCTCCTGCCTGCCTCACTCCCAGCCCCTTGGTGATGGGTGTCCTATGGTTTGAAGCCACATGTTCTGGGTTCCTCATCTTTAGATGATGTGGCCCTACTCATGTGAGGACACTCCTGCCTGGTTCCAATCCATTTGGTGATGTGGGCCCTCTGGTGCGAGTCTGATCCAGACTGGGTTCGTCACACTTCTCTGAGGTGGGCCCTCTGCTGTGAGGTCATTCGTGCCTGGTTGGCACACATTGCCTTGGTGACGTCAGCCCTCTGGTGGCAGTTGGAGCCTGCTGGGAGCCTCCTTCCCTTGGTGATGAGGGTCCTCTGGCGTCAGGCCCTAACTGCTGGTCGCCCAAAATTTTCTGATACGTTCTCAGTGGTGAGAGGACACTCCTACCAGATTTCCATCCCCATGGGGATGTGGGTCTCCTGCTCTGAGGTCCCAATGGCTGGGTTGCTCAGTTTCATGACATGGGCCCTCTTCTGTGAGTTCACTGTGGCCTGGATCCCATAGCCTCGGTGCTCTGGGCCGCCTGCTGGGAGGTTCCAACTGCTGGATTCCTCACTTTTTAAATTTTTGGGGCCCTGTGTTGTGAGGATCCTCCTGCCTGCCTCACTCCCAGCCCCTTCGTGATGTGTGTCGTCTGGTTTGAGGCCACATGTGCTGGGTTCCTCACCTTTCGATGATGTGGGACCAATGGTCTTAGGAGACTCCTGCCTGGTTCACATCCCCTTGGTGATGTGGGCCCTCTGTTGAGAGTCTGATCCTGGCTGGGTTCCTCACCCATCTGTGAGGTGGGCCGTCTGCTGTGAGGTCACTCCTGCCTGGCTTGCTCACCTCGCCTTGTGGACATGAGCCCTCTGGTGGCACTTGGAGCCTGCTGGGAGCCTCCTCCCCTCGGTGATGAGGGCCCTCTGGCGTCAGGCCCTAACTGCTGGGCTCCCCACATTTTGTGATGTGCGCCCAGTGGTGCGAGGACACTCCAGCCAGGTTCACATCCCCATTGGGATGTGGGCCTTCTGCTCTGAGGTCCCAACGCGTGGGTTGCTCACAGTTTCATGATGTGGGCTCTCTGCTGTTAGTTCACTCCTGCCTGCATCCCATAGCTTCTGTGCTCTCGGCCGCCTGCTGGGAGGTTCCAACTGCTGGATTCCTCACCTTTCTTATTCTTTGGGCCCTCTGTTTTTAGGCTACTCCTGCCTGCCTCACTCCCATTCCCTTTGTGATATGTGTCCTCTGATTTGAGGCCACATGTGCTGGGTTCCGCACCTTTCGATGATGTGGCCCCACTGGAGGGAAGACAGTCCTGAGTGGTTCCCATCCCCTTGCTGATGTGGGCCCTCAGGTGAGAGTCTGATCCTGGCTGGGGTCCTCACCCTTCTGTGAGGTGGGCCCTCTGCTGTGAGGTCAATCATGCCTGTCTGGCACACGTCACCTTGGCGACGTGGGCCCTCTGGTGGCAGTTGGAGTGTGCTGGGATCCTCCTCCCCTCGGTGATGAGGGCCCTCTTGCCTTAGGCCATAACTGCTGGGCTCCCCACATTTTCTGATGTGCGCCAAGTGAGTGAGGACACTCTTGCCAGGTTCCCATCCCCATGGGGATATGGGCCTTCTGCTCTGAGGTCAAAACGGCTGGCTTGCTCACAGTACCATGATGTGGGCCCTCTGCTGTGAGTTCACTCCGGCAAGGATCCCTTATCATCGGTGCTCTGAGCCGCCTGCTGGGAGGTTCCAACTGCTGGATTCCTCACCTTTTTTATTCTATGTGCCCTCTGTTGTGAGGCTCCTCCTGCCTGCCTCACTGCCAGCCCCTTGGTGATGACTGTCCTATGGCTTGAGGCCACATGTGCTGCGTTCCTCACCTTTCGATGATGTGGCCCCACTCGTGTGAGGACACTCCTGCCTGGTTCCCATCCCCTTGGTGAGGTGGGCCCTCTGGCGAGAGTCTAATCCTGGCTGGGTTCCTCAACGTCCTGTGAGGTAGGCCCTCTGCTGTGAGGTCACTCCTGCCTGGCTGGCACACGTCACCTTGGAGACGTGAGCCCTCTGGTGGCAGCTGGAGCGTGCAGGGTGCCTCCTCCTCTCGGTGATGACGGCCCTCTGGCGTCAGGCCCTAAATGGTGGGCTCCCCAAATTTTCTGATGTGCGCCCAGTGGTGCGAGGACACTCCAGCCAGGTTCCCATTCCCATGGGGATGTGGGCCTTCTGCGCTGAGGTCCCAACGCCTGGGTTGCTCACAGTTTTATGATGTGGGCCCTCTGCTGTGAGTTCACTGTGGCCTGGATCCCATAGCCTCAGTGTTCTGGGCCGCCTGCTGGGAGGTCTAAATGCTGGAATCCTCACGTTTTTTATATTATGTGCCCTGTGTTGTGAGGCTCCTCCTGCCTGCCTCATTCCAAGGCCCTTGGTGATGTGGGTCCTCTGGTTTGAGGACACATGTGCTGGGTTCCTCACCTTAAGATGATGAGGCCCCACTGGTGTGAGGATAATCCTGACTGGTTCCCATCCCCTTTGTGATGTGGGCCCTCTGGTGAGAGTCTGATCCTGGCTGGGTTCCTCACCCATCTGTGAGGTGGGCCCTCTACTATCAGGTAACTCTTGCCTGGCTTGCTCACCTCGCCTTGTTGACATGAGCCCTCTGGTGGCACTTGGACCCTGCTGGGAGCCTCCTCACCTCTGTGATGAGGGCCCTCTGACGTCAGGCCCTAACTGCTGGGCTCCCCAACTTTTCTTAGTGAGCCCAGTGATGCTCGGGCACTCCTCTTAGGTTCCCATCTCCATGGGCATGTGGGCCTTCTGCTCTGAGGTTCCAACGGCTGGGTTGATCACAATTTCATGATGTGGGCTCTCTGGTGTTAGTTCACTGTGGCCTGGATCCCATAGCCTCTGTGCTCTTGGCCGCCTGCTGGGAGGTTCCAACTGCTCGATTCCTCAACTTTTGTATTCTATGGGTCCTGTGTTGTGATGCTCCTCCTGCCTGCCTCACTCGCAACCCCTTCGTGATGTGGGTCTTCTGGGTTGAGGCCACATGTGCTGGGTTCCGCAACTTTCTATGATGTGGCCCCACTGGTGTGAGGACACTCCTGCCTGGTTCCCATCCCCTTGGTGATGTGGGCCTTCTGGTGACAGTCTTATCCTGGCTGGGTTCCTCACTCTTCTGTGAGGTAGGCCCTCTGCTGTGAGGTCAATCCTGCCTGACTTGCACACATCACCTTGGCGACGTGGGCCCTCTGTTGGCACATGGAACCTGCTGGGAGCCTCCTGCCCTCGGTGATGATGGCCCTCTAGCCTCAGGCCCTAACTGCTGGGCTCCCCACGTTTTCTGATGTGAGCCCAGTGATGCCAGGACACTCCTGTCAGGTTCCCATCCCCATGGGGATGTGGGCTTTCTGCTCTGAGGTCCCAATGCCTGGGTTGCTCACAGTTTCATGATGTGGGCTCTCTGGTGTTAGTTCACTCCTGCCTGCATCCCATAGCTTCTGTGCTCTCGGCCACCTGCTGGGAGGTTCCAAATGCTGGATTCCTCACCTTTTTAATTCTTTGGGCCCTCTGTTTTTAGGCTACTCCTACCTGCCTCACTCCCATCCCCTTTGTGATGTATGTCCTCTGATATGAGGCCACATGTGCTGGGTTCCTCACCTTTCGATGATGTGGCCCCACTGGTGGGAGGACAGTCCTGACTGGTTCCCATCCCCTTGGTGTTGTGGGCCCTCTGGTGAGAGTCTCATCCTGCCTCGGTTCCTCACCCTTCTGTGAGATAGGCCCTCTGCTGTGAGGTCACTACTGCCTGGCTGGCGCATGCCACCTTGTAGACGTGGGCCCTCTGTTGGCAGTTGGAACCTGCTGGGAGTCTCCTCCCCTCAGTTATGAGGGCCCCCTGGCGTCAGGCCCTAACTGCTGGGCTCCTAACATTTTCTGATATGTGCTAAGTGGTGCGAAGCCACTCCTGCCAGGTTCCCATCCCAATGGGGATGTGGGCCTTGTGTTCTGAGGTCCCAACGGCTGGGCTGCTCACAGGTTCATGATGTGGGTCCTCTGCTGTGAGTTCACTGCGGCCTGGATCCCATAGCCTCGGTGCTCTGGGCCACTTGCTGGGAGGTTCCAACTGCTGGATTCCTCAACTTTTATATTCTATGGACCCTGTGTTGTGAGGCCGGTCCTGCCAGCCTCATTCCGAACCCCTTGGTGATGTGGTTCCTGTGGTTTGAGGCTACATGTGCTGGGATCCTCACCTTTCGATGATGTTGTCCCACTGGTGTGGGGACACTCCTGCCTGGTTCCCATCCCCTTGGTGATGTGGGCCCTCTGGTGAGAGTCTGATCCTGGCTGTGTTCCTCACCCTTCTGTGAGGGGGGCCCTCTGCTGTGAGGTCACTCCTGCCGGGCTGGCACACATCGCCTTGGCGACGTTGGCCCTCTGGTGGCAGCTGGAGCCTGCTGGGAGCCTCCTCCTCTCGGTGATGAGTGCCCTCTAGTGTCAGGCCCTAACTTCTGAGCACCCCACGTTTTCTGATGTGAGCCCAGTGATGCCAGGACACTCCTGTCATGTTCCCATCACCATGGGGATGTGGGCCTTCTGCTGTGAGGTCCCAATGTCTGGGTTGCTCACAGTTTCATGATGTGGGCTGTCTGGTGTTAGTTCACTCCGGCCTGCATCCCCTAACCTCTGTGCTCTGGGCCGCCTGCTGGGAGGTTCCAAATGCTGGATTCCTCACCTTTCTTATTTTGGGGCCCTCTGTTATGAGGCTCCTCCTGCCTGCCTCACTCCCAGCCCCTTGGTGATGGGTGTCCTATGGTTTGAAGCCACATGTTCTGGGTTCCTCATCTTTAGATGATGTGGCCCTACTCATGTGAGGACACTCCTGCCTGGTTCCAATCCATTTGGTGATGTGGGCCCTCTGGTGCGAGTCTGATCCAGACTGGGTTCGTCACACTTCTCTGAGGTGGGCCCTCTGCTGTGAGGTCATTCGTGCCTGGTTGGCACACATTGCCTTGGTGACGTCAGCCCTCTGGTGGCAGTTGGAGCCTGCTGGGAGCCTCCTTCCCTTGGTGATGAGGGTCCTCTGGCGTCAGGCCCTAACTGCTGGTCGCCCAAAATTTTCTGATACGTTCTCAGTGGTGAGAGGACACTCCTACCAGATTTCCATCCCCATGGGGATGTGGGTCTCCTGCTCTGAGGTCCCAATGGCTGGGTTGCTCAGTTTCATGACATGGGCCCTCTTCTGTGAGTTCACTGTGGCCTGGATCCCATAGCCTCGGTGCTCTGGGCCGCCTGCTGGGAGGTTCCAACTGCTGGATTCCTCACTTTTTAAATTTTTGGGGCCCTGTGTTGTGAGGATCCTCCTGCCTGCCTCACTCCCAGCCCCTTCGTGATGTGTGTCGTCTGGTTTGAGGCCACATGTGCTGGGTTCCTCACCTTTCGATGATGTGGGACCAATGGTCTTAGGAGACTCCTGCCTGGTTCACATCCCCTTGGTGATGTGGGCCCTCTGTTGAGAGTCTGATCCTGGCTGGGTTCCTCACCCATCTGTGAGGTGGGCCGTCTGCTGTGAGGTCACTCCTGCCTGGCTTGCTCACCTCGCCTTGTGGACATGAGCCCTCTGGTGGCACTTGGAGCCTGCTGGGAGCCTCCTCCCCTCGGTGATGAGGGCCCTCTGGCGTCAGGCCCTAACTGCTGGGCTCCCCACATTTTGTGATGTGCGCCCAGTGGTGCGAGGACACTCCAGCCAGGTTCACATCCCCATTGGGATGTGGGCCTTCTGCTCTGAGGTCCCAACGCGTGGGTTGCTCACAGTTTCATGATGTGGGCTCTCTGCTGTTAGTTCACTCCTGCCTGCATCCCATAGCTTCTGTGCTCTCGGCCGCCTGCTGGGAGGTTCCAACTGCTGGATTCCTCACCTTTCTTATTCTTTGGGCCCTCTGTTTTTAGGCTACTCCTGCCTGCCTCACTCCCATTCCCTTTGTGATATGTGTCCTCTGATTTGAGGCCACATGTGCTGGGTTCCGCACCTTTCGATGATGTGGCCCCACTGGAGGGAAGACAGTCCTGAGTGGTTCCCATCCCCTTGCTGATGTGGGCCCTCAGGTGAGAGTCTGATCCTGGCTGGGGTCCTCACCCTTCTGTGAGGTGGGCCCTCTGCTGTGAGGTCAATCATGCCTGTCTGGCACACGTCACCTTGGCGACGTGGGCCCTCTGGTGGCAGTTGGAGTGTGCTGGGATCCTCCTCCCCTCGGTGATGAGGGCCCTCTTGCCTTAGGCCATAACTGCTGGGCTCCCCACATTTTCTGATGTGCGCCAAGTGAGTGAGGACACTCTTGCCAGGTTCCCATCCCCATGGGGATATGGGCCTTCTGCTCTGAGGTCAAAACGGCTGGCTTGCTCACAGTACCATGATGTGGGCCCTCTGCTGTGAGTTCACTCCGGCAAGGATCCCTTATCATCGGTGCTCTGAGCCGCCTGCTGGGAGGTTCCAACTGCTGGATTCCTCACCTTTTTTATTCTATGTGCCCTCTGTTGTGAGGCTCCTCCTGCCTGCCTCACTGCCAGCCCCTTGGTGATGACTGTCCTATGGCTTGAGGCCACATGTGCTGCGTTCCTCACCTTTCGATGATGTGGCCCCACTCGTGTGAGGACACTCCTGCCTGGTTCCCATCCCCTTGGTGAGGTGGGCCCTCTGGCGAGAGTCTAATCCTGGCTGGGTTCCTCAACGTCCTGTGAGGTAGGCCCTCTGCTGTGAGGTCACTCCTGCCTGGCTGGCACACGTCACCTTGGAGACGTGAGCCCTCTGGTGGCAGCTGGAGCGTGCAGGGTGCCTCCTCCTCTCGGTGATGACGGCCCTCTGGCGTCAGGCCCTAAATGGTGGGCTCCCCAAATTTTCTGATGTGCGCCCAGTGGTGCGAGGACACTCCAGCCAGGTTCCCATTCCCATGGGGATGTGGGCCTTCTGCGCTGAGGTCCCAACGCCTGGGTTGCTCACAGTTTTATGATGTGGGCCCTCTGCTGTGAGTTCACTGTGGCCTGGATCCCATAGCCTCAGTGTTCTGGGCCGCCTGCTGGAAGGTCTAAATGCTGGAATCCTCACGTTTTTTATATTATGTGCCCTGTGTTGTGAGGCTCCTCCTGCCTGCCTCATTCCAAGGCCCTTGGTGATGTGGGTCCTCTGGTTTGAGGACACATGTGCTGGGTTCCTCACCTTAAGATGATGAGGCCCCACTGGTGTGAGGATAATCCTGACTGGTTCCCATCCCCTTTGTGATGTGGGCCCTCTGGTGAGAGTCTGATCCTGGCTGGGTTCCTCACCCATCTGTGAGGTGGGCCCTCTACTATCAGGTAACTCTTGCCTGGCTTGCTCACCTCGCCTTGTTGACATGAGCCCTCTGGTGGCACTTGGACCCTGCTGGGAGCCTCCTCACCTCTGTGATGAGGGCCCTCTGACGTCAGGCCCTAACTGCTGGGCTCCCCAACTTTTCTTAGTGAGCCCAGTGATGCTCGGGCACTCCTCTTAGGTTCCCATCTCCATGGGCATGTGGGCCTTCTGCTCTGAGGTTCCAACGGCTGGGTTGATCACAATTTCATGATGTGGGCTCTCTGGTGTTAGTTCACTGTGGCCTGGATCCCATAGCCTCTGTGCTCTTGGCCGCCTGCTGGGAGGTTCCAACTGCTCGATTCCTCAACTTTTGTATTCTATGGGTCCTGTGTTGTGATGCTCCTCCTGCCTGCCTCACTCGCAACCCCTTCGTGATGTGGGTCTTCTGGGTTGAGGCCACATGTGCTGGGTTCCGCAACTTTCTATGATGTGGCCCCACTGGTGTGAGGACACTCCTGCCTGGTTCCCATCCCCTTGGTGATGTGGGCCTTCTGGTGACAGTCTTATCCTGGCTGGGTTCCTCACTCTTCTGTGAGGTAGGCCCTCTGCTGTGAGGTCAATCCTGCCTGACTTGCACACATCACCTTGGCGACGTGGGCCCTCTGTTGGCACATGGAACCTGCTGGGAGCCTCCTGCCCTCGGTGATGATGGCCCTCTAGCCTCAGGCCCTAACTGCTGGGCTCCCCACGTTTTCTGATGTGAGCCCAGTGATGCCAGGACACTCCTGTCAGGTTCCCATCCCCATGGGGATGTGGGCTTTCTGCTCTGAGGTCCCAATGCCTGGGTTGCTCACAGTTTCATGATGTGGGCTCTCTGGTGTTAGTTCACTCCTGCCTGCATCCCATAGCTTCTGTGCTCTCGGCCGCCTGCTGGGAGGTTCCAAATGCTGGATTCCTCACCTTTTTAATTCTTTGGGCCCTCTGTTTTTAGGCTACTCCTACCTGCCTCACTCCCATCCCCTTTGTGATGTATGTCCTCTGATATGAGGCCACATGTGCTGGGTTCCTCACCTTTCGATGATGTGGCCCCACTGGTGGGAGGACAGTCCTGACTGGTTCCCATCCCCTTGGTGTTGTGGGCCCTCTGGTGAGAGTCTCATCCTGCCTCGGTTCCTCACCCTTCTGTGAGATAGGCCCTCTGCTGTGAGGTCACTACTGCCTGGCTGGCGCATGCCACCTTGTAGACGTGGGCCCTCTGTTGGCAGTTGGAACCTGCTGGGAGTCTCCTCCCCTCAGTTATGAGGGCCCCCTGGCGTCAGGCCCTAACTGCTGGGCTCCTAACATTTTCTGATATGTGCTAAGTGGTGCGAAGCCACTCCTGCCAGGTTCCCATCCCAATGGGGATGTGGGCCTTGTGTTCTGAGGTCCCAACGGCTGGGCTGCTCACAGGTTCATGATGTGGGCCCTCTGCTGTGAGTTCACTGCGGCCTGGATCCCATAGCCTCGGTGCTCTGGGCCACTTGCTGGGAGGTTCCAACTGCTGGATTCCTCAACTTTTATATTCTATGGACCCTGTGTTGTGAGGCCGGTCCTGCCAGCCTCATTCCGAACCCCTTGGTGATGTGGTTCCTGTGGTTTGAGGCTACATGTGCTGGGATCCTCACCTTTCGATGATGTTGTCCCACTGGTGTGGGGACACTCCTGCCTGGTTCCCATCCCCTTGGTGATGTGGGCCCTCTGGTGAGAGTCTGATCCTGGCTGTGTTCCTCACCCTTCTGTGAGGGGGGCCCTCTGCTGTGAGGTCACTCCTGCCGGGCTGGCACACATCGCCTTGGCGACGTTGGCCCTCTGGTGGCAGCTGGAGCCTGCTGGGAGCCTCCTCCTCTCGGTGATGAGTGCCCTCTAGTGTCAGGCCCTAACTTCTGAGCACCCCACGTTTTCTGATGTGAGCCCAGTGATGCCAGGACACTCCTGTCATGTTCCCATCACCATGGGGATGTGGGCCTTCTGCTGTGAGGTCCCAATGTCTGGGTTGCTCACAGTTTCATGATGTGGGCTGTCTGGTGTTAGTTCACTCCGGCCTGCATCCCCTAACCTCTGTGCTCTGGGCCACCTGCTGGGAGGTTCCAAATGCTGGATTCCTCACCTTTCTTATTTTGGGGCCCTCTGTTATGAGGCTCCTCCTGCCTGCCTCACTCCCAGCCCCTTGGTGATGGGTGTCCTATGGTTTGAAGCCACATGTTCTGGGTTCCTCATCTTTAGATGATGTGGCCCTACTCATGTGAGGACACTCCTGCCTGGTTCCAATCCATTTGGTGATGTGGGCCCTCTGGTGCGAGTCTGATCCAGACTGGGTTCGTCACACTTCTCTGAGGTGGGCCCTCTGCTGTGAGGTCATTCGTGCCTGGTTGGCACACATTGCCTTGGTGACGTCAGCCCTCTGGTGGCAGTTGGAGCCTGCTGGGAGCCTCCTTCCCTTGGTGATGAGGGTCCTCTGGCGTCAGGCCCTAACTGCTGGTCGCCCAAAATTTTCTGATACGTTCTCAGTGGTGAGAGGACACTCCTACCAGATTTCCATCCCCATGGGGATGTGGGTCTCCTGCTCTGAGGTCCCAATGGCTGGGTTGCTCAGTTTCATGACATGGGCCCTCTTCTGTGAGTTCACTGTGGCCTGGATCCCATAGCCTCGGTGCTCTGGGCCGCCTGCTGGGAGGTTCCAACTGCTGGATTCCTCACTTTTTTATTCTATGGGCCCAGTGTTGTGAGGCTACTCCTGCCTGCCTCACTCCGAGGCCCTTGGTGATGTGGGTTCTCTGGTTTGTGGACACATGTGCTGAGTACCTCACCTTTCGATGATGTGGCCCCACTGGTGTGAAGACACCCCTGCCTGGTTCCCATCCCCTTGGTGATGTGGGCCCTCTGGTGATAGTCTGATGTTGGCTGGGTTTCTCACCCTTCTGTGAGGTGGGACCTCTACTGTGAGGTAACTCCTGCCTGGCCTGCTCACGTTGCCTTGGCAATGTGAGCCCTCAGGTGGCAGTTGGAGCCTGCTGGGAATCTCCTACCCTCAGTTATGAGAGCTCTGGATAAAACACATATGCTCTTTTTTGCCAAGTTCATTATTTTCCAAGTTCTGTCTCTTTTCCTATGCTTTAAGAGCGACTCCCGTGTACCTTCTGAAATCGGTTTCCAGCAATTCTGCTCCGAATTCAAGTCCTCTTCACAGCCTTACTTCAGTATAATTTTGGATGATAGCTGTCATTTATAACTCCGCAGGTTTGTGAATTACAGTGCCCCTCAGCTCCTTTCTTCAACTCGCTTTCTTGTGAGCTGGCCGCAAAAGCGCATGATCTCTTCAGGCCCTAATCTAGTTCCAGCACGGCACGCGGAGCCTTTGGTACATTCGTCTTTCTGGTGGGAAATGAGAGTTAAATTTGCCCGTCCAGACACCTCCAGCTAGTCTCTCATTGGTTCACCCTATTCCTGTTCATTTTCCGCAGAAATTGCAAACTGGGCCAAACAGGAGGTTAAAGGCACTGACTCTCCAAGTGGTGAGAGTGTTAGTAAAGCGTCTGGAATGTTGCACCCGAGTACCATGGGACGAAAACTGAGACACATATGAACACGTTTCCCGATCACACGGTGGATCATACTCTGGGTTCCACATGCATGATTTAGCTGAAGGAAGAATCTCTTACACCAGGAGAGTCGGGACCCATGGAATGGGTACCATGCAATATGACTTCAAAGGGTCTGCATTTGCTCACCGAACCTCACCAATCCTATCACTGCTGCGTTTATGCCGCTGTACACACGCTTAATTCTCTTTCGGAGACATATAAATCCATAGGTTTTAAGATTCTTACTAGTCAGGTATATTATTAGGCGTTTAATATGGCGTGTTGAGTCCACTTCGTTGAGCAAGGAGTAGCTCTTGTCTATTCCATATTTGGCTTATGGAACGGTATCTGTGCTAATTTCTATGTCTGGTTTTATGCAGCACCCCAACTCACCTTTCCCCTTAAGCAAGCATAAATTGGTTTTCTACATTTGAGACCCTGTTCTGTTATGTAATTCAATTCCTGTGTAGCCAAGTTTACATTCCGTGTATTAGTGATATCTTATGATGTTTCTTTCTCTGTGTGATTTATTTCACTTAGAATCATCGTACCTGAATCCACTCATTATGCTGCTATGGGCCTGATGACATAGATTTCATTGCTGAGTGATATTGCATTGTACGTATGTACCACAACTTCTTTATCCATGTTTCGCTTTCTGCGATATTGAACTTGTACCGTAAACGAGTTTCTTGTAAACAGAGCCGTCCCAAACTTTGGGGTGGCTGTGTCTTTTTGATTTTAATTTCCCTAAGCTATAGGACCATAAGTGGAAGTGCCCTAGGCTCTGTTGCTTTGTTTTTTAGATGATTCAGGAAACACCATACACTTCTCCAGAGTGGCTGTTGGCAATTTACATCCCGCCCATCAGCATAACAAGGCTCCCAGTTCTCCATGGCCTGTCCTGCCTTTCTGGATTTTACACTTTTTTCAGATGGCCCTTTTGACCGGGGGCAGTGAGACTTCATTGTAGTGCAGATTTCCTTTGCAAACTTGCTTGGTTGGCCAAAAAGGGCGTATGCGTTTTTTCCTCAATATATTCAGGATAAAATGCATACGCCCTTTTTGGCCAAGTGCATCATTGCGGACGTTCTGCCTCTTTTCCTATGCTTTACATGCAATTCCAGTCTACCTCCTGAAATCGGTTTCCTGCAATTCTGCCTTGCTCTCAGTGCCTCTTCATAGCCTTACCT
This sequence comes from Lagenorhynchus albirostris, assembly GCF_949774975.1. Classification (NCBI taxonomy): domain Eukaryota; kingdom Metazoa; phylum Chordata; class Mammalia; order Artiodactyla; family Delphinidae; genus Lagenorhynchus; species Lagenorhynchus albirostris. The sequence continues at coordinate 341,440 of NW_026783601.1, read as the reverse complement.
CAATATACTTTGGAAAATAGTTGGCCTTTATAACTCTGCAGGTTTTTGAATTGCAGTTGCCCTTAGTTCCATTTTTCAGCTCTTATTTTTGTGATCTTGCCTCATATCCACAGGATATCTTCAGGCCCTATTCTTCTTCTGGGGCGCCTTGCTGTGCTTTTGGGTAATTCTTCTTCCTATGTGAAATTAGAGTGACATGTGGCCATTGAAACCGCTACAGCTATTTTCTCACTGGTTCCCCCTATTCCCATTCATCCTCCGCACTAACTGCAGACTGTGCGATACCGGAACTTAAAGGCATTGACTCTCCATGTGGGGATGTTGTTAGTAAAGTGGCTGGAATGTTGATCCGGAGCCCCAGGAGAGGAAAATGAGGTGCGTTTTAGAAACCTTTCCCGATCATATGGTATACCATCTGCTGGATTTCCCATGCATGGTTTAGCTGTAGGAAGATTCCCTTCAACCTGCAGTGTTGGGACCCTTGGAATGAGTAGCATGAAGTATTGCATTAAACTTTCGGCAGTTGCTCACCAAAGCTCACCAATCCTCTCAGCCCCAAGTGTCCAGCCTTATGTCTTATCCAGCTGTGGGTTTATATGTGGTCATTCCAGGTTACATCACAACCCCTGAGCGAATTTTGTAAGAATTTTTCTCTCTTTCATTGTTTCTGCGTTTTGGTTTTAAAATTTATTTCTATAATGGGGTTTAGCTCATTTTCACTGCTGTGTTTGTGCCGCTCTGCACACACTTGATTCCCTTATGGAGATATATCAATACATGGGTTTTAAGAGTCTTATTACTGAGATATATTTCTCTGCGGTGTATAGGGTGTGTTGAGGCCAGTTCACTGAGCAAGGTGTAGATCTTGTCTAATACCTATTTGGTTTATTGAACGGTATCTGTGCTAATTTCAAACTCTGGTTTTATGCATCACCCCACCTCTCCTTTCCCCTTAAGCTGACATAAGTGTGTTTTCTAAATGTGAGACACTGTTCTGTTTTGTAATTCATGTTTTGTGCAGCCATATTTATCCTCCCTCTATAAGTGATATCTTATGATATGTTTCTTTTTCTGTTTGACTTATTTCAAGTAGTATTATCGGACCTAAATCCACTCTTTATCCTTCTACTAGCCTTATTACATTGGTTTCATGGTGAAGAGATATTCCATTGTACCTAAGTACCACATTCTCTTTATCCATTGTTCTCTTTCCTGGGATATTTAAGGTGTACTGAAGTTGTGGTTCTTGTAAACAGAGTAGCCCTAAACTGTGGTGTGCTTGTGTCTTGTTGATTTTTAGACTTCCTTAGATATACTCCCATGATTGGAAGTGCCCTATGCTCTGTAGCTCTGTTTTTTAGAGGATATAGGAACCACCATACACTTCTCCAGAGTGGTTCTCGGCAGTTCACACACTGTCCATCAGCATATAAAGGCTCCCTGTTCTCCATGACCTGTCCTGTCTTTCTGGATTCTATACTTTTTTCAGGTGGCCCTTTTGACCGGGGGCAGTGAGACTTCATTGTAGTGCAGATTTCCTTTGCAAGCTTGCTTGGTTGGCCAAAAAGGGCGTATGCGTTTTTTCCTGAATATATTCAGAAAAAAACGCATACGCCCTTTTTGGCCAAGTGTATCATTGTGGACGTTCTGCCTCTTTTCCTATGCTTTATATGCAATTCCAGTCTACCTCCTGAAATCGGTTTCCTGCAATTCAGTCTCGCTTTCAAGTCCTCTTGGCAACCTTACTTCAATATATTTTTGGACGATAGGTGTCATTTATAACTCTGCAGGTTTGTGAATGACAGTGCCCATGAGCTCCTTTCTTCAACTCGCTTTCTTGTGAGCTGGCCGCAACACCGCAGGATTGCTTCAGGCCCTAGTGTGGTTCCGGCACGGCACGCTGAGCCTTTGGTTAATTCCTCTTCCTGGTGGGAAATGAGAGTTAAATTTGCCCGTCCAGACACCTCCAGCTAGTCTCTCATTGGTTCTCCCTATTCCTGTTCATCTTCCGCAGAAATTGCAAACTGGGCCAAACAGGAAGTTAAAGGCACTGACTCTCCAAGTGGGGAGAGTGTTAGTAAAGCGTCTGGAATGTTGCACCCGAGTACCAGGGGACGAAAACTGAGACACATTTAACACGTTTCCCAATCACACAGTGGATCATAGTCTGGGATCCATGTGCATGATTTAGCTGAAGGAAGAATCCCTTAAACCTGGAGAGTTGAGACCCATGGAACGGGTACCATGCAATATGACTTCAAAGGGTCTGCATTTGCTCACCGAACCTCACCAATCCTATCACTGCTGCGTTTATGCCGCTGTACACACACTTGATTCTCTTTCGGACATATAAATCCATAGGTTTTAAGATTCTTACTAGTCAGGTATATTCTTAGGCGTTTAATATGGCGTGTTGAGTCCACTTCGTTGAGAAAGGAGTAGCTCTTGTCCATTATATATTTGGCTTATGGAACGGTATCTGTGCTAATTTCAATCTCTGGTTTTATGCAGCACCCCAACTCACCTTTCCCCTTAAGCAAGCATAAGTTGGTTTTCTACATATGAGACCCTGTTCTGTTTTGTAATTCAGTTCCTTTGTAGCCAAGTTTACATTCCGTGTAGTAGTGATATCTTATGATGTTTCTTTTTCTGTGTGACTTATTTCACTTAGAATCATCGTACCTGAAACCACTCATTATGTTGCTACGGGCCTGATGACATAGATTTCATTGCTGAGTGATATTGCATTGTACATAAGAACCACAATTTCTTTATCCATTTTTCACTTTCTGTGATATTGAACTTGTACAAAAGAGGTTCTTGTAAACAGAGCCGTCCCAAACTTTGGGGTGGCTGTGTCTTTTTGATTTTAATTTCCCTAAGCTATAGGACCATAAGTGGAAGTGCCCTAGGCTCTGTTGATTTGTTTCTTAGATGTTTCAGGAAACACCATACACTTCTCCCTAGTGGCTGTTGGCAATTTACATCACGCCCATCAGCATAACAAGGCTCCCAGTTCTCCATGGCCTATCCTGCCTTTCTGGATTTTACACTTTTTTCAGATGGCCCTTTTGACTGGGGGGCTGTGAGACTTCATTGTAGTGCAGATTTCCTTTGCAAGCTTGCTTGGTTGGCCAAAAAGGGCGTATGCGTTTTTTCCTGAGTATATTCAGGAATATACATGCTTCAGGCAAGCTGAAGGAAGAATCCCTTAAACCTGGAGAGTTGAGACCCGTGGAATGGGTACCATGCAATATGACTTCAAAGGGTCTGCATTTGCTCACCAAACCTCTCCAATCCTATCACTGCTGCGTTTATGCCCCTGTACACACGCTTGATTCTCTTTCGGAGACATAGCAATCCATAGGTTTTATGATACTTACTAGTCAGGTACATTCTTAGGCGTTTAATATGGGGTGTTGAGTCCATTTCGTTGAGCAAGGAGTAGCTCTTGTCTATTCCATATTTGGCTTAAGGAACTTTATCTGTGCTCATTTCAATCTCTGGTTTTATGCAGCACCCCAACTCACCTTTCCCCTTAAGCAAGCATAAGTTGGTTTTCTAAATTTGAGACCCTGTTCTGTTTTGTAATCCAGTTCATGTGTAGCCAAGTTTACATTCTGTGTATTAGTGATACCTTATGATGTTTCTTTTTCTTTGTGACTTATTTCAGTTAGAATCATCATACCTGAATCCACTCATTATGCTGCTACGGGACTGATGACATAGATTTCATTGCTGAGTGATATTGCATTGTACGTAAGTACCACAACTTCTTTATCCATTTTACACTTTCTGCAATATTGAACTTGTACCGTAAACGAGCCGTCCCAAACTTTGGGGTGGCTGTGTCGTTTTGATTTTAATTTCCCTAAGCTATAGGTCCATAAGTGGAAGTGCCCTAGGGTCTGTTGCTTTGTTTTTTAGATGTTTCAGGAAACACCATACACTTCTCCCGAGTGGCTGTTGGCAATTTACATCCCGCCCATCAGCATAACAAGACTCCCAGTTCTCCATGGCCTGTCCTGCATTTCTGGATTTTACACTTTTTTCAGATGGCCCTTTTGACCGGGGGGAAGTGAGACTTCATTGTAGTGCAGATTTCCTTTGCAAGCTTGCTTGGTTGGCCAAAAAGGGCGTATGCGTTTTTTCCTGAATATATTCAGGAAAAAACGCATACGCCCTTTTTGGCCAAGTGCATCATAGTCGACGTTCTGCCTCTTTTCCTATGCTTTAAATGCAATTCCCGCCTACCTCCTGAAATCGGTTTCCTGCAATTCTGCCCCGCTTTCAGGTCCTCTTGGCAGCTTTACTTCAGTATATTTTTGGACGATAGCTGTCATTTATAACTCTGCAGGTTTGTGAATTACAGTGCCCCTGAGCTCCTTTCTTCAACTCGCTTTCTTGTGAGCTGGCCGCAACACTGCAGGATTGCTTCAGGCCCTAATCTGGTTCCGGCACGGCACGCTGACCCTTTGGTTAATTCCTCTTCCTGGTGGGAAATGAGAGTTAAATTTGCCCGTGCAGATATCTCCAGCTAGTCTCTCATTGGTTCTCCCTATTCCTGTTCATCTTCCGCAGAAATTGCAAACTGGGCCAAACAGGAGGTTAAAGGCACTGACTCTCCAAGTCGGGAGAGTGTTAGTAAAGCGTCTGGAATGTTGCACCGGAGTACCAGGGGACGAGAACGGAGACATATTTGAACACGTCTCCCGATCACACGTTTGGTCATACTCTGGGTTCCACATGCATGGCTTAGCTGAAGGAAGAATCCCTTAAAGCTGGAGAGTTGAGACCCGTGGAATGGGTACCATGCAATATGACTTCAAAGGGTCTTCATTTGCTCACCGAACCTCTCCAATCCTATCACTGCTGCGTTTATGCCAGTGTACACACGCTTGATTCTCTTTCGGAGACATAGCAATCCATAGGTTTTAAGATACTTACTAGTCAGGTACATTCTTAGGCGTTTAATATGGGGTGTTGAGTCCATTTCGTTGAGCAAGGAGTAGCTCTTGTCTATTCCATATTTGGCTTAAGGAACTTTATCTGTGCTGATTTCAATCTCTGGTTTTATGCAGCACCCCAACTCACCTTTCCCCTTAAGCAAGCATAAGTTGGTTTTCTACATTTGAGACCCTGTTCTGTTTTGTAATTCAGTTCCTGTGTAGCCAAGTTTACATTCTGTGTATTAGTGATATCTTATGATGTTTCTTTTTCTTTGTGACTTATTTCAGTTAGAATCATCATACCTGAATCCACTCATTAAGCTGCTACGGGCCTGATGACATAGATTTCATTGCTGAGTGATATTGCATTGTACGTAAGTACCACAACTTCTTTATCCATTTTACACTTTCTGCGATATTGAACTTGTGCCATAAACGAGGTTCTTGTAAACAGAGCCGTCCCAAACTTTGGGGTGGCTGTGTCTTTTTTATTTTAATTTCCCTAAGCTATAGGACCATAAGTGGAAGTGCCCTAGGCTCTGTTGCTTTGTTTTTTAGATGTTTCAGGAAACACCATACACTTCTCCCCAGTGGCTGTTGGCAATTTACATCCCGCCCATCAGCATAACAAGGCTCCCAGTTCTCCATGGCCTGTCCTGCCTTTCTGGATTTTACACTTTTTTCAGATGGCCCTTTTGACCGGGGGGAAGTGAGACTTCATTGTAGTGCAGATTTCCTTTGCAAGCTTTCTTGGTTGGCCAAAAAGGGCGTATGCGTTTTTTCCTGAATATATAAAGGAAAAAACGCATACGCCCTTTTTGGCCAAGTGCATCATTGTCGACGTTCTGCCTCTTTTCCTATGCTTTAAATGCAATTCCAGCCTACCTCCTGAAATCGGTTTCCTGCAATTCTGCCCCGCTTTCAAGTCCTCTTGGCAGCCTTACTTCAGTATATTTTTGGACGATAGCTGTCATTTATAACTCTGCAGGTTTGTGAATTACAGTGCCCCTGAGCTCCTTTCTTCAAGTCGCTTTCTTGTGAGCTGGCCGCAACACCACAGATTGCTTCAGTCCCTAATCTTGTTCTGGCACGGCACGCTGACCCTTAGGTTAATTCCTCTTCCTGGTGGGAAATGAGAGTTAAATTTGCCCGTTCAGACACCTCCAGCTAGTCTCTCATTGGTTCTCCCTATTCCTGTTCATCTTCCGCAGAAATTGCAAAGTGGGACAAACAGGAGGTTAAAGGCACTGACTCTCCAAGTCGGTAGAGAGTTAGTAAAGCGTCTGGAATGTTGCACCCGAGTACCAGGGTACGAGAAACGAGACATATTTGAACACGTCTCCCGAGCACACGTTTGATCATACTCTGGGTTCCACATGCATGGTTTAGCTGAAGGAAGAATCCCTTAAAGCTGGAGAGTGGAGACCCGTGGAATGGGTACCATGCAATATGACTTCAAAGGGTCTTCATTTGCTCACCGAACCTCTCCAATCCTATCACTGCTGCGTTTATACCCCTGTACACACGCTTGATTCTCTTTCGGAGACATAGCAATCCATAGGTTTTAAGATACTTACTAGTCAGGTACATTCTTAGGCGTTTAATATGGGGTGTTGAGTCCATTTCGTTGAGCAAGGAGTAGCTCTTGTCTATTCCATATTTGGCTTAAGGAAATTTATCTGTGCTCATTTCAATCTCTGTTTTTATGCAGCACCCCAACTCACCTTTCCCCTTAAGCAAGCATAAGTTGGTTTTCTAAATTTTAGACCCTGTTCTGTTTTGTAATCCAGTTCCTGTGTAGCCAAGTTTACATTCTGTGTATTAGTGATATCTTATGATGTTTCTTTTTCTTTGTGACTTATTTCAGTTAGAATCATCATACCTGAATCCACTCATTATGCTGCTACGGGCCTGATGACATAGATGTCATTGCTGAGTGATATTGCATTGTACGTAAGTACCACAACTTCTTTATCCATTTTTCACTTTCTGCGATATTGAATTTGTACTGTAAACGAGGTTCTTGTAAACAGAGCCGTCCCAAACTTTGGGGTGGCTGTGTCTTTTTGATTTTAATTTCCTTAAGCTATAGGACCATAAGTGGAAGTGCCCCAGGCTCTGTTGCTTTGTTTATTAGATGTTTCAGGAAACACTATACACTTCTCCCGAGTGGCTGTTGGCAATTTACATCCCGCCCATCAGCATACCAACGCTCCCAGTTCTCCATGGCCTGTCCTGCCTTTCTGGATTTTACACTTTTTTCAGATGGCCCTTTTGACCAGGGGGAAGTGAGACTTCATTGTAGTGCAGATTTCCTTTGCAAGCTTGCTTGGTTGGCCAAAAAGGGCGTATGCGTTTTTTCCTGAATATATTCAGGAAAAAACGCATACGCCCTTTTTGGCCAAGTGCATCATTGTGGACGTTCTGCCTCTTTTCCTATGCTTTCAATGCAATTCCAGTCTACCTCCTGAAATCGGTTTCCTGCAATTCTGCCCCGCTTTCAAGTCCTCTTGGCAGCCTGACTTCAGTATATTTTTGGACGATAGCTGTCATTTATAACTCTGCAGGTTTGTGAATTACAGTGCCCCTGAGCTCCTTTCTTCAACTCGCTTCTTTGTGAGCTGGCCGCAACACCGCAGGATTGCTTCAGGCCCTAATCTGGTTCCGGCACTGCACGCTGAGCCTTTGGTTAATTCCTCTTCCTGGTGGGAAATGAGAGTTAAATTTGCCCGTCCAGACACCTCCAGCTAGTCTCTCATTGGTTCTCCCTATTCTTGTTCATCTTCCGCAGAAATTGCAAACTGGGCCAAACAGGAGGTTAAAGGCACTGACTCTCCAAGTCGGGAGAGTGTTAGTAAAGCGTTTGGAATGTTGCACCCGAGTACCAGGGGACGAGAACGGAGACATATTGGAACACGTCTCCCGATCACACGTTTGATCATACTCTGGGTTCCACATGCATGGTTTAGCTGAAGGAAGAATCCCTTAAAGCTGGAGAGTGGAGACCCGTGGAATGGGTACCATGCAATATGACTTCAAAGGGTCTTCATTTGCTCACCGAACCTCTCCAATCCTATCACTGCTGCGTTTATACCCCTGTACACACGCTTGATTCTCTTTCGGAGACATAGCAATCCATAGGTTTTAAGATACTTACTAGTCAGGTACATTCTTAGGCGTTTAATATGGGGTGTTGAGTCCATTTCGTTGAGCAAGGAGTAGCTCTTGTCTATTCCATATTTGGCTTAAGGAACTTTATCTGTGCTCATTTCAATCTCTGGTTTTATGCAGCACCCCAACTCACCTTTCCCCTTAAGCAAGCATAAGTTGGTTTTCTAAATTTGAGACCCTGTTCTGTTTTGTAATCCAGTTCCTGTGTAGCCAAGTTTACATTCTGTGTATTAGTGATATCTTATGATGTTTCTTTTTCTTTGTGACTTATTTCAGTTAGAATCATCATACCTGAATCCACTCATTATGCTGCTACGGGCCTGATGACATAGATTTCATTGCTGAGTGATATTGCATTGTACGTAAGTACCATAACTTCTTTATCCATTTTCACTTTCTGCCATATTGAACTTGTACCATAAACGAGGTTCTTGTAAACAGAGCAGTCCCAAACTTTGGGGTGGCTGTGTCTTTTTGATTTTAATTTCCCTAAGCTATAGGACCATAAGTGGAAGTGCCCTAGTCTCTGTTGCTTTGTTTTTTAGATGTTTCAGGAAACACCATACACTTCTCCCGAGTGGCTGTTGGCAATTTACATGCCGCCCATCAGCATAACAAGGCTCCCAGTTCTCCATGGCCTGTCCTGCCTTTCTGGATTTTACACTTTTTTCAGATGGCCCTTTTGACCGGGGGGGAAGTGAGACTTCATTGTAGTGCAGATTTCCTTTGCAAGCTTGCTTGGTTGGCCAAAAAGGGCGTATGCGTTTTTTCCTGAATATATTCAGGAAAAAACGCATACGCCCTTTTTGGCCAAGTGCATCATTGTCGACGTTCTGCCTCTTTTCCTATGCTTTAAATGCAATTCCAGTCTACCTCCTGAAATCGGTTTTCTGCAATTCTGCCCCACTTTCAAGTCCTCTTGGTAGCCTTACTTCAGTATATTTTTGGACGATAGCTGTCATTTATAACTCTGCAGGTTTGTGAATTACAGTGCCCCTGAGCTCCTTTCTTCAACTCGCTTTCTTGTGAGCTGGCTGCAACACCACAGATTGCTTCAGGCCCTAATCTGGTTCCGGCATGGCACGCTGAGCCTTTGGTTAATTCCTCTTCCTGGTGGGAAATGAGAGTTAAATTTGCCCGTCCAGACACCTCCAGCTAGTCTCTCATTGGTTCTCCCTATTCCTGTTCATCTTCCGCAGTAATTGCAAACTGGGCCAAACAGGAGGTTAAAGGCACTGACTCTCCAAGTCGGGAGAGTGTTAGTAAAGCGTCTGGAATGTTGCACCCGAGTACCAGGGGACGAGAACGGAGACATATTGGAACACGTCTCCCGATCACACGTTTGATCATACTCTGGGTTCCACATGCATGGTTTAGCTGAAGGAAGAATCCCTTAAACCTGGAGAGTTGAGACCCGTGGAATGGGTACCATGCAATATGACTTCAAAGTGTCTTCAATTGCTCACCGAACCTCTCCAATCCTATCACTGCTGCGTTTATGTCAGTGTACACACGCTTGATTCTCTTTCGGAGACATAGCAATCCATAGGTTTTAAGATACTTACTAGTCAGGTACATTCATAGGCGTTTAATATGGGGGGTTGAGTCCATTTCATTGAGCAAGGAGTAGCTCTTGTCTATTCCATATTTGGCTTAAGGAACTTTATCTGTGCTCATTTCAATCTCTGGTTTTAGGCAGCACCCCAACTCACCTTTCCCCTTAAGCAAGCATAAGTTGGTTTTCTAAATTTGAGACCCTGTTCTGCTTTGTAATTCAGTTCCTGTGTAGCCAAGTTTACATTCCACGTATTAGTGATATCTTATGATGTTTATTTTTCTGTGTGACTTATTTCAGTTAAAATCATCATACCTGAATCCACTCATTATGCTGCTACGGGCCTGATGACATAGATGTCATTGCTGAGTGATATTGCATTGTACGTAAGTACCACAACTTCTTTATCCATGTTTCGCTTTCTGCGATATTGAACTTGTACCATAAACGAGTTTCTTGTAAACAGAGACGTCCCAAACTTTGGGGTGGCTGTGTCTTTTTGATTTTAATTTCCCTAAGCTATAGGACCATAAGTGGAAGTGCCCTAGGCTCTGTTGCTTTGTTTTTTAGATGATTCAGGAAACACCATACACTTCTCCAGAGTGGCTGTTGGCAATTTACATCCCGCCCATCAGCATAACAAGGCTCCCAGTTCTCCATGGCCTGTCCTGCCTTTCTGGATTTTACACTTTTTTCAGATGGCCCTTTTGACCGGGGGGAAGTGAGACTTCATTGTAGTGCAGATTTCCTTTGCAAGCTTACTTGGTTGGCCAAAAAGGGCGTATGCGTTTTTTCCTGAATATATAAAGGAAAAAACGCATACGCCCTTTTTGGCCAAGTGCATCATTGTCGACGTTCTGCCTCTTTTCCTATGCTTTAAATGCAATTCCAGCCTACCTCCTGAGGTCGGTTTCCTGCAATTCTGCCCCACTTTCAAGTCCTCTTGGCAGCCTTACTTCAGTATATTTTTGGACGATAGCTGTCATTTATAACTCTGCAGGTTTGTGAATTACAGTGCCCCTGAGCTCCTTTCTTCAAGTCGCTTTCTTGTGAGCTGGCCGCAACACCACAGATTGCTTCAGTCCCTAATCTTGTTCTGGCACGGCACGCTGACCCTTAGGTTAATTCCTCTTCCTGGTGTGAAATGAGAGTTAAATTTGCCCGTTCAGACATCTCCAGCTAGTCTCTCATTGGTTCTCCCTACTCCTGTTCATCTTCCGCAGTAATTGCAAACTGGGCCAAACAGGAGGTTAAAGGCACTGACTCTCCAAGTCGGGAGAGTGTTAGTAAAGTGTCTGGAATGTTGCACCCGAGTACCAGGGGACGAGAACGGAAACATATTTGAACACGTCTCCCCATCACACGGTTGATCATACTCTGGGTTCCACATGCATGGTTTAGCTGAAGGAAGAATCCCTTAAAGCTGGAGAGTGGAGACCCGTGGAATGGGTACCATGCAATATGACTTCAAAGGGTCTTCATTTGCTCACCGAACCTCTCCAATCCTATCACTGCTGCGTTTATGCCAGTGTACACACGCTTGATTCTTTTTCGGAGACATAGCAATCCATAGGTTTTAAGATACTTACTAGTCAGGTACATTCTTAGGCGTTTAATATGGGGTTTTGAGTCCATTTCGTTGAGCAAGGAGTAGCTCTTGTCTATTCCATATTTGGCTTAAGGAACTTTATCTGTGCTCATTTCAATCTCTGGTTTTAGGCAGCACCCCAACTCACCTTTCCCCTTAAGCAAGCATAAGATGGTTTTCTAAATTTGAGACCCTGTTCTGTTTTGGAATCCAGTTCCTGTGTAGCCAAGTTTACATTCCGTGTATTAGTGATATCTTATGATGTTTCTTTTTCTGTGTAACTTATTTCAGTTGGAAGCATCATACCTGAATCCACTCATTATGCTGCTACGGGCCTGATGACATAGATGTCATTGCTGAGTGATATTGCATTGTACGTAAGTACCACAACTTCTTTATCCATTTTTCACTTTCTGCGATATTGAACTTGTACCGTAAACGAGGTTCTTGTAAACAGAGCCGTCCCAAACTTTGGGGTGGCTGTGTCTTTTTGATTTTAATTTCCCTAAGCTAAAGGACCATAAGTGGAAGTGCCCTAGGCTCTGTTGCTTTGTTTTTTAGATGTTTCAGGAAACACCATACACTTCTCCCGAGTGGCTGTTGGCAATTTACATCCCGCCCATCAACATAACAAGACTCCCAGTTCTCCATGGCCTGTGCTGCCTTTCTGGATTTTACACTTTTTTCAGATGGCCCTTTTGACCAGGGGGAAGTGAGACTTCATTGTAGTGCAGATTTCCTTTGCAAGCTTGCTTGGTTGGCTAAAAAGTGCGTGTGCGTTTTTTCCTGAATATATTCAGGAAAAAACGCATACGCCCTTTTTGGCCAAGTGCATCATTGTGGACGTTCTGCCTCTTTTCCTATTCTTTAAATGCAATTCCAGTCTACCTCCTGAAATTGGTTTCCTGCAATTCTGCCCCGCTTTCAAGTGCTCTTGGCAGCCTTACTTCAGTATATTTTCGGACGATAGCTGTCATTTATAACTCTGCAGGTTTGTGAATAACAGTGCCCCTGAGCTCCTTTCTTCAACTCGCTATCTTCTGAGCTGGCCGCAACACTGCAGGATTGCTTCAGGCCTTAATCTGGTTCCGGCACGGCACGCTGTCCCTTTGGTTAATTACTCTTCCTTGTAGGAAATGAGAGATAAATTTGCCCGTCCAGACACCTCCAGCTATTCTCTCATTGGTTCTCCTTATTCCTGTTCATCTCCCGCAGAAATTGCAAACTGGGCCAAACAGGAGGTTAAAAGCACTGACTCTCCAAGTCGGGAGAGTGTTAGTAAAGCGTCTGGAATGTTTCACCCGAGTACAAGGGGATGAGAACGGAGACATATTTGAACACGTCTCCCGATCACACGGTTGATCATACTCTGGGTTCCACATGCATGTTTTAGCTGAAGGAAGAATCCCTTAAACTTGCAGAGTTGAGACCCGTGGAATGGGTACCATGCAATATGACTTCAAAGGGTCTTCATTTGCTCACCGAACCTCTCCAATCCTATCACTGCTGCGTTTATGCCAGTGTACACACGCTTGATTCTTTTTCGGAGACATAGCAATCCATAGGTTTTAAGATACTTACTAGTCAGGTACATTCTTAGGCGTTTAATATGGGGTTTTGAGTCCATTTCGTTGAGCAAGGAGTAGCTCTTGTCTATTCCATATTTGGCTTAAGGAACTTTATCTGTGCTCATTTCAATCTCTGGTTTTATGCAGCACCCCAACTCACCTTTCCCCTTAAGCAAGCATAAGTTGGTTTTCTAAATTTGAGACCCTGTTCTGTTTTGGAATCCAGTTCCTGTGTAGCCAAGTTTACATTCCGTGTATTAGTGATATCTTATGATGTTTCTTTTTCTGTGTGACTTATTTCAGTTAGAATCATCATACCTGAATCCACTCATTATGCTGCTACGGGCCTGATGACATAGATGTCATTGCTGAGTGATATTGCATTGTACGTAAGTACCACAACTTCTTTATCCATTTTGCGCTTTCTGCGATATTGAACTTGTACCGTAAACGAGCCGTCCCAAACTTTGGGGTGGCTGTGTCTTTTTGATTTTAATTTCCCTAAGCTATAGGACCATAAGTGGAAGTGCCCCAGGCTCTGTTGCTTTGTTTTTTAGATGTTTCAGGAAACACCATACACTTCTCCCAAGTGGCTGTTGGCAATTTACATCCCGCCCATCAGCATAACAAGGCTCCCAGTTCTCCATGGCCTGTCCTGCCTTTCTGAATTTTACACTTTTTTCAGATGGCCCTTTTGACCAGGGGGAAGTGAGACTTCATTGTAGTGCAGATTTCCTTTGCAAGCTTGCTTGGTTGGCCAAAAGGTGCGTATGCGTTTTTTCCTGAATATATTCAGGAAAAAACGCATACGCCCTTTTTGGCCAAGTGCATCATTGTGGACGTTCTGCCTCTTTTCCTATGCTTTAAATGCAATTCCAGTCTACCTCCTGAAATCGGATTCTTGCAATTCTGCTCCGCTTTCAGGTCCTCTTGGCAGCTTTACTTCAGTATATTTTTGGACGATAGCTGTCATTTATAACTCTGCAGGTTTGTGAATTACAGTGCCCCTGAGCTCCTTTCTTCAACTCGCTTTCTTGTGAGCTGGCCGCAACACTGCAGGATTGCTTCAGGCCCTAAACTGGTTCCGGCACGGCACGCTGACCCTTTGGTTAATTCCTCTTCCTGGTGGGAAATGAGAGTTAAATTTGCCCGTCCAGACACCTCCAGCTAGTCTCTCATTGGTTCTCCCTATTCCTGTTCATCTTCCGCAGAAATTGCAAACTGGACCAAACAGGAGGTTAAAGGCACTGACTCTCCAAGTCGGTAGAGAGTTAGTAAAGCGTCTGGAATGTTGCACCCGAGTACCAGGGTACGAGAACCGAGACATATTTGAACACGTCTCCCGAGCACACGTTTGATCATACTCTGGGTTCCACATGCATGGTTTAGCTGAAGGAAGAATCCCTTAAAGCTGGAGAGTGGAGACCCGTGGAATGGGTACCATGCAATATGACTTCAAAGGGTCTTCATTTGCTCACCGAACCTCTCCAATCCTATCACTGCTGCGTTTATACCCCTGTACACACGCTTGATTCTCTTTCGGAGACATAGCAATCCATAGGTTTTAAGATACTTACTAGTCAGGTACATTCTTAGGCGTTTAATATGGGGTGTTGAGTCCATTTCGTTGAGCAAGGAGTAGCTCTTGTCTATTCCATATTTGGCTTAAGGAACTTTATCTGTGCTCATTTCAATCTCTGGTTTTATGCAGCACCCCAACTCACCTTTCCCCTTAAGCAAGCATAAGTTGGTTTTCTAAATTTGAGACCCTGTTCTGTTTTGTAATCCAGTTCCTGTGTAGCCAAGTTTACATTCTGTGTATTAGTGATATCTTATGATGTTTCTTTTTCTTTGTGACTTATTTCAGTTAGAATCATCATACCTGAATCCACTCATTATGCTGCTACGGGCCTGATGACATAGATTTCATTGCTGAGTGATATTGCATTGTACGTAAGTACCACAACTTCTTTATCCATTTTTCACTTTCTGCGATATTGAACTTGTACCGTAAACGAGGTTCTTGTAAACAGAGCCGTCCCAAACTTTGGGGTGGCTGTGTCTTTTTGATTTTAATTTCCCTAAGCTATAGGACCATAAGTGGAAGTGCCCCAGGCTCTGTTGCTTTGTTTTTTAGATGTTTCAGGAAACACTATACACTTCTCCCGAGTGGCTGTTGGCAATTTACATCCCGCCCATCAGCATACCAACGCTCCCAGTTCTCCATGGCCTGTCCTGCCTTTCTGGATTTTACACTTTTTTCAGATGGCCCTTTTGACCAGGGGGAAGTGAGACTTCATTGTAGTGCAGATTTCCTTTGCAAGCTTGCTTGGTTGGCCAAAAAGGGCGTATGCGTTTTTTCCTGAATATATTCAGGAAAAAACGCATACGCCCTTTTTGGCCAAGTGCATCATTGTCGACGTTCTGCCTCTTTTCCTATGCTTTAAATGCAATTCCAGTCTACCTCCTGAAATCGGTTTCCTGCAATTCTGCCCCGCTTTCAAGTCCTCTTGGCAGCCTGACTTCAGTATATTTTTGGACGATAGCTGTCATTTATAACTCTGCAGGTTTGTGAATTACAGTGCCCCTGAGCTCCTTTCTTCAACTCGCTTCTTTGTGAGCTGGCCGCAACACCGCAGGATTGCTTCAGGCCCTAATCTGGTTCCAGCACGGCACGCTGAGCCTTTGGTTAATTCCTCTTCCTGGTGGGAAATGAGAGTTAAATTTGCCCGTCCAGACACCTCCAGCTAGTCTCTCATTGGTTCTCCCTATTCTTGTTCATCTTCCGCAGAAATTGCAAACTGGGCCAAACAGGAGGTTAAAGGCACTGACTCTCCAAGTCGGGAGAGTGTTAGTAAAGCGTCTGGAATGTTGCACCCGAGTACCAGGGTACGAGAACCGAGACATATTTGAACACGTCTCCCGAGCACACGTTTGATCATACTCTGGGTTCCACATGCATGGTTTAGCTGAAGGAAGAATCCCTTAAAGCTGGAGAGTGGAGACCCGTGGAATGGGTACCATGCAATATGACTTCAAAGGGTCTTCATTTGCTCACCGAACCTCTCCAATCCTATCACTGCTGCGTTTATACCCCTGTACACACGCTTGATTCTCTTTCGGAGACATAGCAATCCATAGGTTTTAAGATACTTACTAGTCAGGTACATTCTTAGGCGTTTAATATGGGGTGTTGAGTCCATTTCGTTGAGCAAGGAGTAGCTCTTGTCTATTCCATATTTGGCTTAAGGAACTTTATCTGTGCTCATTTCAATCTCTGGTTTTATGCAGCACCCCAACTCACCTTTCCCCTTAAGCAAGCATAAGTTGGTTTTCTAAATTTGAGACCCTGTTCTGTTTTGTAATCCAGTTCCTGTGTAGCCAAGTTTACATTCTGTGTATTAGTGATATCTTATGATGTTTCTTTTTCTTTGTGACTTATTTCAGTTAGAATCATCATACCTGAATCCACTCATTATGCTGCTACGGGCCTGATGACATAGATTTCATTGCTGAGTGATATTGCATTGTACGTAAGTACCACAACTTCTTTATCCATTTTTCACTTTCTGCGATATTGAACTTGTACCGTAAACGAGGTTCTTGTAAACAGAGCCGTCCCAAACTTTGGGGTGGCTGTGTCTTTTTGATTTTAATTTCCCTAAGCTATAGGACCATAAGTGGAAGTGCCCCAGGCTCTGTTGCTTTGTTTTTTAGATGTTTCAGGAAACACTATACACTTCTCCCGAGTGGCTGTTGGCAATTTACATCCCGCCCATCAGCATACCAACGCTCCCAGTTCTCCATGGCCTGTCCTGCCTTTCTGGATTTTACACTTTTTTCAGATGGCCCTTTTGACCAGGGGGAAGTGAGACTTCATTGTAGTGCAGATTTCCTTTGCAAGCTTGCTTGGTTGGCCAAAAAGGGCGTATGCGTTTTTTCCTGAATATATTCAGGAAAAAACGCATACGCCCTTTTTGGCCAAGTGCATCATTGTCGACGTTCTGCCTCTTTTCCTATGCTTTAAATGCAATTCCAGTCTACCTCCTGAAATCGGTTTCCTGCAATTCTGCCCCGCTTTCAAGTCCTCTTGGCAGCCTGACTTCAGTATATTTTTGGACGATAGCTGTCATTTATAACTCTGCAGGTTTGTGAATTACAGTGCCCCTGAGCTCCTTTCTTCAACTCGCTTCTTTGTGAGCTGGCCGCAACACCGCAGGATTGCTTCAGGCCCTAATCTGGTTCCAGCACGGCACGCTGAGCCTTTGGTTAATTCCTCTTCCTGGTGGGAAATGAGAGTTAAATTTGCCCGTCCAGACACCTCCAGCTAGTCTCTCATTGGTTCTCCCTATTCTTGTTCATCTTCCGCAGAAATTGCAAACTGGGCCAAACAGGAGGTTAAAGGCACTGACTCTCCAAGTCGGGAGAGTGTTAGTAAAGCGTCTGGAATGTTGCACCCGAGTACCAGGGTACGAGAACCGAGACATATTTGAACACGTCTCCCGAGCACACGTTTGATCATACTCTGGGTTCCACATGCATGGTTTAGCTGAAGGAAGAATCCCTTAAAGCTGGAGAGTGGAGACCCGTGGAATGGGTACCATGCAATATGACTTCAAAGGGTCTTCATTTGCTCACCGAACCTCTCCAATCCTATCACTGCTGCGTTTATACCCCTGTACACACGCTTGATTCTCTTTCGGAGACATAGCAATCCATAGGTTTTAAGATACTTACTAGTCAGGTACATTCTTAGGCGTTTAATATGGGGTGTTGAGTCCATTTCGTTGAGCAAGGAGTAGCTCTTGTCTATTCCATATTTGGCTTAAGGAACTTTATCTGTGCTCATTTCAATCTCTGGTTTTATGCAGCACCCCAACTCACCTTTCCCCTTAAGCAAGCATAAGTTGGTTTTCTAAATTTGAGACCCTGTTCTGTTTTGTAATCCAGTTCCTGTGTAGCCAAGTTTACATTCTGTGTATTAGTGATATCTTATGATGTTTCTTTTTCTTTGTGACTTATTTCAGTTAGAATCATCATACCTGAATCCACTCATTATGCTGCTACGGGCCTGATGACATAGATTTCATTGCTGAGTGATATTGCATTGTACGTAAGTACCACAACTTCTTTATCCATTTTTCACTTTCTGCGATATTGAACTTGTACCGTAAACGAGGTTCTTATAGACAGAGCCGTCCCAAACTTTGGGGTGGCTGTGTCTTTTTGATTTTAATTTCCCTAAGCTATAGGACCATAAGTGGAAGTGCCCCAGGCTCTGTTGCTTTGTTTTTTAGATGTTTCAGGAAACACCATACACTTCTCCCAAGTGGCTGTTGGCAATTTACATCCCGCCCATCAGCATAACAAGGCTCCCAGTTCTCCATGGCCTGTCCTGCCTTTCTGAATTTTACACTTTTTTCAGATGGCCCTTTTGACCAGGGGGAAGTGAGACTTCATTGTAGTGCAGATTTCCTTTGCAAGCTTGCTTGGTTGGCCAAAAGGTGCGTATGCGTTTTTTCCTGAATATATTCAGGAAAAAACGCATACGCCCTTTTTGGCCAAGTGCATCATTGTGGACGTTCTGCCTCTTTTCCTATGCTTTAAATGCAATTCCAGTCTACCTCCTGAAATCGGATTCTTGCAATTCTGCTCCGCTTTCAGGTCCTCTTGGCAGCTTTACTTCAGTATATTTTTGGACGATAGCTGTCATTTATAACTCTGCAGGTTTGTGAATTACAGTGCCCCTGAGCTCCTTTCTTCAACTCGCTTTCTTGTGAGCTGGCCGCAACACTGCAGGATTGCTTCAGGCCCTAAACTGGTTCCGGCACGGCACGCTGACCCTTTGGTTAATTCCTCTTCCTGGTGGGAAATGAGAGTTAAATTTGCCCGTCCAGACACCTCCAGCTAGTCTCTCATTGGTTCTCCCTATTCCTGTTCATCTTCCGCAGAAATTGCAAACTGGACCAAACAGGAGGTTAAAGGCACTGACTCTCCAAGTCGGTAGAGAGTTAGTAAAGCGTCTGGAATGTTGCACCCGAGTACCAGGGTACGAGAACCGAGACATATTTGAACACGTCTCCCGAGCACACGTTTGATCATACTCTGGGTTCCACATGCATGGTTTAGCTGAAGGAAGAATCCCTTAAAGCTGGAGAGTGGAGACCCGTGGAATGGGTACCATGCAATATGACTTCAAAGGGTCTTCATTTGCTCACCGAACCTCTCCAATCCTATCACTGCTGCGTTTATACCCCTGTACACACGCTTGATTCTCTTTCGGAGACATAGCAATCCATAGGTTTTAAGATACTTACTAGTCAGGTACATTCTTAGGCGTTTAATATGGGGTGTTGAGTCCATTTCGTTGAGCAAGGAGTAGCTCTTGTCTATTCCATATTTGGCTTAAGGAACTTTATCTGTGCTCATTTCAATCTCTGGTTTTATGCAGCACCCCAACTCACCTTTCCCCTTAAGCAAGCATAAGTTGGTTTTCTAAATTTGAGACCCTGTTCTGTTTTGTAATCCAGTTCCTGTGTAGCCAAGTTTACATTCTGTGTATTAGTGATATCTTATGATGTTTCTTTTTCTTTGTGACTTATTTCAGTTAGAATCATCATACCTGAATCCACTCATTATGCTGCTACGGGCCTGATGACATAGATTTCATTGCTGAGTGATATTGCATTGTACGTAAGTACCACAACTTCTTTATCCATTTTTCACTTTCTGCGATATTGAACTTGTACCGTAAACGAGGTTCTTGTAAACAGAGCCGTCCCAAACTTTGGGGTGGCTGTGTCTTTTTGATTTTAATTTCCCTAAGCTATAGGACCATAAGTGGAAGTGCCCCAGGCTCTGTTGCTTTGTTTTTTAGATGTTTCAGGAAACACTATACACTTCTCCCGAGTGGCTGTTGGCAATTTACATCCCGCCCATCAGCATACCAACGCTCCCAGTTCTCCATGGCCTGTCCTGCCTTTCTGGATTTTACACTTTTTTCAGATGGCCCTTTTGACCAGGGGGAAGTGAGACTTCATTGTAGTGCAGATTTCCTTTGCAAGCTTGCTTGGTTGGCCAAAAAGGGCGTATGCGTTTTTTCCTGAATATATTCAGGAAAAAACGCATACGCCCTTTTTGGCCAAGTGCATCATTGTCGACGTTCTGCCTCTTTTCCTATGCTTTAAATGCAATTCCAGTCTACCTCCTGAAATCGGTTTCCTGCAATTCTGCCCCGCTTTCAAGTCCTCTTGGCAGCCTGACTTCAGTATATTTTTGGACGATAGCTGTCATTTATAACTCTGCAGGTTTGTGAATTACAGTGCCCCTGAGCTCCTTTCTTCAACTCGCTTCTTTGTGAGCTGGCCGCAACACCGCAGGATTGCTTCAGGCCCTAATCTGGTTCCAGCACGGCACGCTGAGCCTTTGGTTAATTCCTCTTCCTGGTGGGAAATGAGAGTTAAATTTGCCCGTCCAGACACCTCCAGCTAGTCTCTCATTGGTTCTCCCTATTCTTGTTCATCTTCCGCAGAAATTGCAAACTGGGCCAAACAGGAGGTTAAAGGCACTGACTCTCCAAGTCGGGAGAGTGTTAGTAAAGCGTCTGGAATGTTGCACCCGAGTACCAGGGTACGAGAACCGAGACATATTTGAACACGTCTCCCGAGCACACGTTTGATCATACTCTGGGTTCCACATGCATGGTTTAGCTGAAGGAAGAATCCCTTAAAGCTGGAGAGTGGAGACCCGTGGAATGGGTACCATGCAATATGACTTCAAAGGGTCTTCATTTGCTCACCGAACCTCTCCAATCCTATCACTGCTGCGTTTATACCCCTGTACACACGCTTGATTCTCTTTCGGAGACATAGCAATCCATAGGTTTTAAGATACTTACTAGTCAGGTACATTCTTAGGCGTTTAATATGGGGTGTTGAGTCCATTTCGTTGAGCAAGGAGTAGCTCTTGTCTATTCCATATTTGGCTTAAGGAACTTTATCTGTGCTCATTTCAATCTCTGGTTTTATGCAGCACCCCAACTCACCTTTCCCCTTAAGCAAGCATAAGTTGGTTTTCTAAATTTGAGACCCTGTTCTGTTTTGTAATCCAGTTCCTGTGTAGCCAAGTTTACATTCTGTGTATTAGTGATATCTTATGATGTTTCTTTTTCTTTGTGACTTATTTCAGTTAGAATCATCATACCTGAATCCACTCATTATGCTGCTACGGGCCTGATGACATAGATTTCATTGCTGAGTGATATTGCATTGTACGTAAGTACCACAACTTCTTTATCCATTTTTCACTTTCTGCGATATTGAACTTGTACCGTAAACGAGGTTCTTATAGACAGAGCCGTCCCAAACTTTGGGGTGGCTGTGTCTTTTTGATTTTAATTTCCCTAAGCTATAGGACCATAAGTGGAAGTGCCCCAGGCTCTGTTGCTTTGTTTTTTAGATGTTTCAGGAAACACCATACACTTCTCCCTAGTGGCTGTTGGCAATTTACATCCCGCCCATCAGCATAACAAGGCTCCCAGTTCTCCATGGCCTGTCCTGCCTTTCTGGATTTTACACTTTTTTCAGATGGCCCTTTTGACCGGGGGGAAGTGAGACTTCATTGTAGTGCAGATTTCCTTTGCAAGCTTGCTTGGTTGGCCAAAAAGGGCGTATGCGTTTTTTCCTGAATATATTCAGGAAAAAACGCATACGCCCTTTTTGGCCAAGTGCATCATTGTGGACGTTCTGCCTCTTTTCCTATGTTTTAAATGCAATTCCAGTCTACCTCCTGAAATCGGTTTCCTGCAATTCTGCCCCGCTTTCAAGTCCTCTTGGCAGCCTGACTTCAGTATATTTTTGGACGATAGCTGTCATTTATAACTCTGCAGGTTTGTGAATTACAGTGCCCCTGAGCTCCTTTCTTCAACTCGCTTTCTTGTGAGCTGGCCGCAAGACCGCAGGATTGCTTCAGGCCCTAATCTGGTTCCGGCACGGCACGCTGAGCCTTTGGTTAATTCCTCTTCCTGGTGGGAAATGAGAGTTAAATTTGCCCGTCCAGACACCTCCAGCTAGTCTCTCATTGGTTCTCCCTATTCCTGTTCATCTTCCGCAGAAATTGCAAACTGGGCCAAACAGGAGGTTAAAGGCACTGACTCTCCAAGTCGGGAGAGTGTTAGTAAAGCGTCTGGAATGTTGCACCCGAGTACCAGGGTACGAGAACCGAGACATATTTGAACACGTCTCCCGAGCACACGTTTGATCATACTCTGGGTTCCACATGCATGGTTTAGCTGAAGGAAGAATCCCTTAAAGCTGGAGAGTGGAGACCCGTGGAATGGGTACCATGCAATATGACTTCAAAGGGTCTTCATTTGCTCACCGAACCTCTCCAATCCTATCACTGCTGCGTTTATACCCCTGTACACACGCTTGATTCTCTTTCGGAGACATAGCAATCCATAGGTTTTAAGATACTTACTAGTCAGGTACATTCTTAGGCGTTTAATATGGGGTGTTGAGTCCATTTCGTTGAGCAAGGAGTAGCTCTTGTCTATTCCATATTTGGCTTAAGGAACTTTATCTGTGCTCATTTCAATCTCTGGTTTTATGCAGCACCCCAACTCACCTTTCCCCTTAAGCAAGCATAAGTTGGTTTTCTAAATTTGAGACCCTGTTCTGTTTTGTAATCCAGTTCCTGTGTAGCCAAGTTTACATTCTGTGTATTAGTGATATCTTATGATGTTTCTTTTTCTTTGTGACTTATTTCAGTTAGAATCATCATACCTGAATCCACTCATTATGCTGCTACGGGCCTGATGACATAGATTTCATTGCTGAGTGATATTGCATTGTACGTAAGTACCACAACTTCTTTATCCATTTTTCACTTTCTGCGATATTGAACTTGTACCGTAAACGAGGTTCTTATAGACAGAGCCGTCCCAAACTTTGGGGTGGCTGTGTCTTTTTGATTTTAATTTCCCTAAGCTATAGGACCATAAGTGGAAGTGCCCCAGGCTCTGTTGCTTTGTTTTTTAGATGTTTCAGGAAACACCATACACTTCTCCCTAGTGGCTGTTGGCAATTTACATCCCGCCCATCAGCATAACAAGGCTCCCAGTTCTCCATGGCCTGTCCTGCCTTTCTGGATTTTACACTTTTTTCAGATGGCCCTTTTGACCGGGGGGAAGTGAGACTTCATTGTAGTGCAGATTTCCTTTGCAAGCTTGCTTGGTTGGCCAAAAAGGGCGTATGCGTTTTTTCCTGAATATATTCAGGAAAAAACGCATACGCCCTTTTTGGCCAAGTGCATCATTGTGGACGTTCTGCCTCTTTTCCTATGTTTTAAATGCAATTCCAGTCTACCTCCTGAAATCGGTTTCCTGCAATTCTGCCCCGCTTTCAAGTCCTCTTGGCAGCCTGACTTCAGTATATTTTTGGACGATAGCTGTCATTTATAACTCTGCAGGTTTGTGAATTACAGTGCCCCTGAGCTCCTTTCTTCAACTCGCTTTCTTGTGAGCTGGCCGCAAGACCGCAGGATTGCTTCAGGCCCTAATCTGGTTCCGGCACGGCACGCTGAGCCTTTGGTTAATTCCTCTTCCTGGTGGGAAATGAGAGTTAAATTTGCCCGTCCAGACACCTCCAGCTAGTCTCTCATTGGTTCTCCCTATTCCTGTTCATCTTCCGCAGAAATTGCAAACTGGGCCAAACAGGAGGTTAAAGGCACTGACTCTCCAAGTCGGTAGAGAGTTAGTAAAGCGTCTGGAATGTTGCACCCGAGTACCAGGGTACGAGAACCGAGACATATTTGAACACGTCTCCCGAGCACACGTTTGATCATACTCTGGGTTCCACATGCATGGTTTAGCTGAAGGAAGAATCCCTTAAAGCTGGAGAGTGGAGACCCGTGGAATGGGTACCATGCAATATGACTTCAAAGGGTCTTCATTTGCTCACCGAACCTCTCCAATCCTATCACTGCTGCGTTTATACCCCTGTACACACTCTTGATTCTCTTTCGGAGACATAGCAATCCATAGGTTTTAAGATACTTACTAGTCAGGTACATTCTTAGGCGTTTAATATGGGGTGTTGAGTCCATTTCGTTGAGCAAGGAGTAGCTCTTGTCTATTCCATATTTGGCTTAAGGAACTTTATCTGTGCTCATTTCAATCTCTGTTTTTATGCAGCACCCCAACTCACCTTTCCCCTTAAGCAAGCATAAGTTGGTTTTCTAAATTTGAGACCCTGTTCTGTTTTGTAATCCAGTTCCTGTGTAGCCAAGTTTACATTCTGTGTATTAGTGATATCTTATGATGTTTCTTTTTCTTTGTGACTTATTTCAGTTAGAATCATCATACCTGAATCCACTCATTATGCTGCTACGGGCCTGATGACATAGATTTCATTGCTGAGTGATATTGCATTGTACGTAAGTACCACAACTTCTTTATCCATTTTTCACTTTCTGCGATATTGAACTTGTACCGTAAACGAGGTTCTTGTAAACAGAGCCGTCCCAAACTTTGGGGTGGCTGTGTCTTTTTGATTTTAATTTCCCTAAGCTATAGGACCATAAGTGGAAGTGCCCCAGGCTCTGTTGCTTTGTTTTTTAGATGTTTCAGGAAACACTATACACTTCTCCCGAGTGGCTGTTGGCAATTTACATCCCGCCCATCAGCATACCAACGCTCCCAGTTCTCCATGGCCTGTCCTGCCTTTCTGGATTTTACACTTTTTTCAGATGGCCCTTTTGACCAGGGGGAAGTGAGACTTCATTGTAGTGCAGATTTCCTTTGCAAGCTTGCTTGGTTGGCCAAAAAGGGCGTATGCGTTTTTTCCTGAATATATTCAGGAAAAAACGCATACGCCCTTTTTGGCCAAGTGCATCATTGTCGACGTTCTGCCTCTTTTCCTATGCTTTAAATGCAATTCCAGTCTACCTCCTGAAATCGGTTTCCTGCAATTCTGCCCCGCTTTCAAGTCCTCTTGGCAGCCTGACTTCAGTATATTTTTGGACGATAGCTGTCATTTATAACTCTGCAGGTTTGTGAATTACAGTGCCCCTGAGCTCCTTTCTTCAACTCGCTTCTTTGTGAGCTGGCCGCAACACCGCAGGATTGCTTCAGGCCCTAATCTGGTTCCAGCACGGCACGCTGAGCCTTTGGTTAATTCCTCTTCCTGGTGGGAAATGAGAGTTAAATTTGCCCGTCCAGACACCTCCAGCTAGTCTCTCATTGGTTCTCCCTATTCTTGTTCATCTTCCGCAGAAATTGCAAACTGGGCCAAACAGGAGGTTAAAGGCACTGACTCTCCAAGTCGGGAGAGTGTTAGTAAAGCGTCTGGAATGTTGCACCCGAGTACCAGGGTACGAGAACCGAGACATATTTGAACACGTCTCCCGAGCACACGTTTGATCATACTCTGGGTTCCACATGCATGGTTTAGCTGAAGGAAGAATCCCTTAAAGCTGGAGAGTGGAGACCCGTGGAATGGGTACCATGCAATATGACTTCAAAGGGTCTTCATTTGCTCACCGAACCTCTCCAATCCTATCACTGCTGCGTTTATACCCCTGTACACACGCTTGATTCTCTTTCGGAGACATAGCAATCCATAGGTTTTAAGATACTTACTAGTCAGGTACATTCTTAGGCGTTTAATATGGGGTGTTGAGTCCATTTCGTTGAGCAAGGAGTAGCTCTTGTCTATTCCATATTTGGCTTAAGGAACTTTATCTGTGCTCATTTCAATCTCTGGTTTTATGCAGCACCCCAACTCACCTTTCCCCTTAAGCAAGCATAAGTTGGTTTTCTAAATTTGAGACCCTGTTCTGTTTTGTAATCCAGTTCCTGTGTAGCCAAGTTTACATTCTGTGTATTAGTGATATCTTATGATGTTTCTTTTTCTTTGTGACTTATTTCAGTTAGAATCATCATACCTGAATCCACTCATTATGCTGCTACGGGCCTGATGACATAGATTTCATTGCTGAGTGATATTGCATTGTACGTAAGTACCACAACTTCTTTATCCATTTTTCACTTTCTGCGATATTGAACTTGTACCGTAAACGAGGTTCTTATAGACAGAGCCGTCCCAAACTTTGGGGTGGCTGTGTCTTTTTGATTTTAATTTCCCTAAGCTATAGGACCATAAGTGGAAGTGCCCCAGGCTCTGTTGCTTTGTTTTTTAGATGTTTCAGGAAACACCATACACTTCTCCCTAGTGGCTGTTGGCAATTTACATCCCGCCCATCAGCATAACAAGGCTCCCAGTTCTCCATGGCCTGTCCTGCCTTTCTGGATTTTACACTTTTTTCAGATGGCCCTTTTGACCGGGGGGAAGTGAGACTTCATTGTAGTGCAGATTTCCTTTGCAAGCTTGCTTGGTTGGCCAAAAAGGGCGTATGCGTTTTTTCCTGAATATATAAAGGAAAAAACGCATACGCCCTTTTTGGCCAAGTGCATCATTGTGGACGTTCTGCCTCTTTTCCTATGTTTTAAATGCAATTCCAGTCTACCTCCTGAAATCGGTTTCCTGCAATTCTGCCCCGCTTTCAAGTCCTCTTGGCAGCCTGACTTCAGTATATTTTTGGACGATAGCTGTCATTTATAACTCTGCAGGTTTGTGAATTACAGTGCCCCTGAGCTCCTTTCTTCAACTCGCTTTCTTGTGAGCTGGCCGCAAGACCGCAGGATTGCTTCAGGCCCTAATCTGGTTCCGGCACGGCACGCTGAGCCTTTGGTTAATTCCTCTTCCTGGTGGGAAATGAGAGTTAAATTTGCCCGTCCAGACACCTCCAGCTAGTCTCTCATTGGTTCTCCCTATTCCTGTTCATCTTCCGCAGAATTTGCAAACTGGGCCAAACAGGAGGTTAAAGGCAATGACTCTCCAAGTCGGGAGAGTGTTAGTAAAGCGTCTGGAATGTTGCACCCGAGTACCAGGGTACGAGAACCGAGACATATTTGAACACGTCTCCCGATCACACGTTTGATCATACTCTGGGTTCCACATGCATGGTTTAGCTGAAGGAAGAATCCCTTAAAGCTGGAGAGTGGAGACCCGTGGAATGGGTACCATGCAATATGACTTCAAAGGGTCTTCATTTGCTCACCGAACCTCTCCAATCCTATCACTGCTGCGTTTATGAAAGTGTACACACGCTTGATTCTCTTTCGGAGACATAGCAATCCATAGGTTTTAAGATACTTACTAGTCAGGTACATTCTTAGGCGTTTATTATGGGGTGTTGAGTCCATTTCATTGAGCAAGGAGTAGCTCTTGTCTATTCCATATTTGGCTTAAGGAACTTTATCTGTGCTCATTTCAATCTCTGGTTTTATGCAGCACCCCAACTCAACTTTCCACTTAAGCAAGCATAAGTAGGTTTTCTAAATTTGAGACCCTGTTCTGTTTTGTAATCCAGTTCCTGTGTAGCCAAGTTTACATTCTGTGTATTAGTGATATCTTATGATGTTTCTTTTTCTTTGTGACTTATTTCAGTTAGAATCATCATACCTGAATCCAATCATTATGCTGCTACGGGCCTGATGACATAGATTTCATTGCTGAGTGATATTGCATTGTACGTAAGTACCATAACTTCTTTATCCATTTTTCACTTTCTGCCATATTGAACTTGTACCATAAACGAGGTTCTTGTAAACAGAGCAGTCCCAAACTTTGGGGTGGCTGTGTCTTTTTGATTTTAATTTCCCTAAGCTATAGGACCATAAGTGGAAGTGCCCTAGTCTCTGTTGCTTTGTTTTTTAGATGTTTCAGGAAACACCATACACTTCTCCCGAGTGGCTGTTGGCAATTTACATGCCGCCCATCAGCATAACAAGGCTCCCAGTTCTCCGTGGCCTGTCCTGCCTTTCTGGATTTTACACTTTTTTCAGATGGCCCTTTTGACCGGGGGGAAGTGAGACTTCATTGTAGTGCAGATTTCCTTTGCAAGCTTGCTTGGTTGGCCAAAAAGGGCGTATGCGTTTTTTCCTGAATATATTCAGGAAAAAACGCATACGCCCTTTTTGGCCAAGTGCATCATTGTCGACGTTCTGCCTCTTTTCCTATGCTTTAAATGCAATTCCAGTCTACCTCCTGAAATCGGTTTCCTGCAATTCTGCCCCGCTTTCAAGTCCTCTTGGCAGCCTTACTTCAGTATATTTTTGGACGATAGCTGTCATTTATAACTCTGCAGGTTTGTGAATTACAGTGCCCCTAAGCTCCTTTCTTCAACTCGATTTCTTGTGAGCTGGCCGCAACACCGCAGGATTGCTTAGGCCCTAATCTGGTTCCGGCACGGCACGCTGAGCCTTTGGTTAATTCCTCTTCCTGGTGGGAAATGAGAGTTAAATTTGCCCGTCCAGACACCTCCAGCTAGTCTCTCATTGGTTCTCCCTATTCCTGTTCATCTTCCGCAGAAATTGCAAACTGGGCCAAACAGGAGGTTAAAGGCACTGACTCTCCAAGTCGGGAGAGTGTTAGTAAAGCGTCTGGAATGTTGCACCCGAGTACCAGGGGACGAGAACGGAGACATATTTGAACACGTCTCCCGATCACACGTTTGATCATACTCTGAGTTCCACATGCATGGTTTAGCTGAAGGAAGAATCCCTTAAAGCTGGGGAGTGGAGACCCGTGGAATGGGTACCATGCAATATGACTTCAAAGGGTCTTCATTTGCTCACCGAACCTCTCCAATCCTATCACTGCTGCGTTTATGCCCCTGTACACACGCTTCATTCTCTTTCGGAGACATAGCAATCCATAGGTTTTAAATTACTTACTAGTCAGGTACATTCTTAGGCGTTTAATATGGGGTGTTGAGTCCATTTCGTTGAGCAAGGAGTATCTCTTTCTATTCCATATTTGGCTTAAGGAACTTTATCTGTGCTCATTTCAATCTCTGGTTTTATGCAGCACCCCAACTCACCTTTCCCCTTAAGCAAGCATAAGTTGGTTTTCTAAATTTGAGACCCTGTTTTGTTTTGTAATCCAGTTCCTGTGTAGCCAAGTTTACATTCTGTGTATTAGTGATATCTTATGATGTTTCTTTTTCTGTGTGACTTATTTCAGTTAGAAGCATCATACCTGAATCCACTCATTATGCTGCTACGGGACTGATGACATAGATTTCATTGCTGAGTGATATTGCATTGTACGTAAGTACCACAACTTCTTTATCCACTTTGCGCTTTCTGCGATATTGAACTTGTACCATAAACGAGCCGTCCCAAACTTTGGGGTGGCTGTGTCTTTTTGATTTTAATTTCCCTAAGCTATAGGACCATAAGTGGAAGTGCCCCAGGCTCTGTTGCTTTGTTTTTTAGATGTTTCAGGAAACACCATACACTTCTCCCGAGTGGCTGTTGGCAATTTACATCCCGCCCATCAGCATAACAAGGCTCCCAGTTCTCCATGGCCTGTCCTGCCTTTCTGTATTTTACACTTTTTTCAGATGGCCCTTTTGACCAGGGGGAAGTGAGACTTCATTGTAGTGCAGATTTCCTTTGCAAGCTTGCTTGGTTGGCCAAAAAGGGCGTATGCGTTTTTTCCTGAATATATTCATGAAAAAACGCATACGCCCTTTTTGGCCAAGTGCATCGTTGTCGACGTTCTGCCTCTTTTCCTATGCTTTAAATGCAATTCGAGTCTACCTCCTGAAATCGGTTTCCTGCAATTCTGCCCCGCATTCAAGTCCTCTTGGCAGCCTGACTTCAGTATATTGTTGGACGATAGCTGTCATTTATAACTCTGCAGGTTTGTGAATTACAGTGCCCCTAAGCTCCTTTCTTCAACTCGATTTCTTGTGAGCTGGCCGCAACACCGCAGGATTGCTTCAGGCCCTAATCTGGTTCCGGCACGGCACGCTGAGCCTTTGGTTAATTCCTCTTCCTGGTGGGAAATGAGAGTTAAATTTGCCCGTCCAGACACCTCCAGCTAGTCTCTCATTGGTTCTCCCTATTCCTGTTCATCTTCCGCAGAAATTGCAAACTGGGCCAAACAGGAGGTTAAAGGCACTGACTCTCCAAGTCGGGAGAGTGTTAGTAAAGTGTCTGGAATGTTGCACCCGAGTACCAGGGGACGAGAACGGAGACATATTTGAACACGTCTCCCGATCACACGTTTGATCATACTCTGAGTTCCACATGCATGGTTTAGCTGAAGGAAGAATCCCTTAAACCTGGAGAGTTGAGACCCGTGGAATGGGTACCATGCAATATGACTTCAAAGGGTCTTCATTTGCTCACCGAACCTCTCCAATCCTATCACTGCTGCGTTTATGCCCCTGTACACACGCTTCATTCTCTTTCGGAGACATAGCAATCCATAGGTTTTAAGATACTTACTTCTCAGGTACATTCTTAGGCGTTTAATATGGGGTGTTGAGTCCATTTCGTTGAGCAAGGAGTAGCTCTTGTCTATTCCATATTTGGCTTAAGGAATTTTATCTGTGCTCATTTCAATCTCTGGTTTTATGCAGCACCCCAACTCACCTTTCCCCTTAAGGAAGCATAAGTTGGTTTTCTACATTTGAGACCCTGTTCTGTTTTGTAATTCAGTTCCTGTGTAGCCAAGTTTACATTCTGCGTATTAGTGATATCTTATGATGTTTCTTTTTCTTTGTGACTTATTTCAGTTAGAATCATCATACCTGAATCCACTCATTATGCTGCTACGGGCCTGATGACATAGATTTCACTGCTGAGTGATAGTGCATTGTACGTAAGTACCACAACTTCTTTATCCATTTTTCACTTTCTGCGATATTGAACTTGTACCG
This sequence comes from Lagenorhynchus albirostris, assembly GCF_949774975.1. Classification (NCBI taxonomy): domain Eukaryota; kingdom Metazoa; phylum Chordata; class Mammalia; order Artiodactyla; family Delphinidae; genus Lagenorhynchus; species Lagenorhynchus albirostris. The sequence goes on along the minus strand of NW_026783601.1, from coordinate 310,816 downwards.
TAAACGAGGTTCTTGTAAACAGAGCTGTCCCAAACTTTGGGGTGGCTGTGTCTTTTTGATTTTAATTTCCCTAAGCTATAGGACCATAAGTGGAAGTGCCCTAGGCTCTGTTGCTTTGTTTTTTAGATGTTTCGGGAAACACCATACACTTCTCCACAGCGGCTGTTGGTAATTTATATCCCGCCCATCAGCATAACCATGCTCCCAGTTCTCCATGGCCTGTCCTGCCTTTCTGGATTCTACACTTTTTTCAGATGGCCCTTTTGACAGGGGGGAAGTGAGACTTCATTGTAGTGCAGATTTCCTTTGCAAGCTTGCTTGGTTGGCCAAAAAGGGCGTATGAGTTTTTTCCTGAATATATTCAGGAAAAACGCATACGCCCTTTTTGGCCAAGTGCATCATTGTGGACGTCCTGCCTCTTTTCCTATGCTTTAAATGCAATTCGAGTCTACCTCCTGAAATAGGTTTCCTGCAATTCTGCCCGACATTCAAGTCCTCTTGGCAGCCTGACTTCAGTATATTTTTGGACGATAGCTGTCATTTATAACTCTGCAGGTTTGTGAATTACAGTGCCCCTGAGCTCCTTTCTTCAACTCGCTTTCTTGTGAGCTGGCCGCAACACCGCAGGATTGCTTCAGGCCCTAATCTGGTTCTGGCATGGCACGCTGACCCTTAGATTAATTCCTCTTCCTGGTGGGAAATGAGAGTTAAATTTGCCCGTCCAGACACATGCAGCTAGTCCCTCATTGGTTCTCCCTATTCCTGTTCATTTTCCGCAGAAATTACAAACTGGGCCAAACAGGAGGTTAAAGGCACTGACTCTCCAAGTCGGTAGAGAGTTAGTAAAGCGTCTGGAATGTTGCACCCGAGTACCAAGGGACGAGAACTGAGACATATTGGAACACGTCTCCCGATCACACGGTTGATCATAATCTGGGTTCCACATGCATGTTTTAGCTGAAGGAAGAATCCCTTAAACCTGGAGAGTTGAGACCCGTGGAATGGGTACCATGCAATATGACTTCAAGGGGTCTTCATTTGCTCACCGAACCTCTCCAATCCTATCACTGCTGCGTTTATGCCCCTGTACACACGCTTCATTCTCTTTCGGAGACATAGCAATCCATAGGTTTTAAATTACTTACTAGTCAGGTACATTCTTAGGCGTTTAATATGGGGTGTTGAGTCCATTTCGTTGAGCAAGGAGTATCTCTTTCTATTCCATATTTGGCTTAAGGAACTTTATCTGTGCTCATTTCAATCTCTGGTTTTAGGCAGCACCCCAACTCACCTTTCCCCTTAAGCAAGCATAAGTTGGTTTTCTAAATTTGAGACCCTGTTTTGTTTTGTAATCCAGTTCCTGTGTAGCCAAGTTTACATTCTGTGTATTAGTGATATCTTATGATGTTTCTTTTTCTGTGTGACTTATTTCAGTTAGAAGCATCATACCTGAATCCACTCATTATGCTGCTACGGGACTGATGACATAGATTTCATTGCTGAGTGATATTGCATTGTACGTAAGTACCACAACTTCTTTATCCACTTTGCGCTTTCTGCGATATTGAACTTGTACCATAAGCGAGCCGTCCCAAACTTTGGGGTGGCTGTGTCTTTTTGATTTTAATTTCCCTAAGCTATAGGACCATAAGTGGAAGTACCCCAGGCTCTGTTGCTTTGTTTTTTAGATGTTTCAGGAAACACCATACACTTCTCCCGAGTGGCTGTTGGCAATTTACATCCCGCCCATCAGCATAACAAGGCTCCCAGTTCTCCATGGCCTGTCCTGCCTTTCTGTATTTTACACTTTTTTCAGATGGCCCTTTTGACCAGGGGGAAGTGAGACTTCATTGTAGTGCAGATTTCCTTTGCAAGCTTGCTTGGTTGGCCAAAAAGGGCGTATGCGTTTTTTCCTGAATATATTCATGAAAAAACGCATACGCCCTTTTTAGCCAAGTGCATCGTTGTCGACGTTCTGCCTCTTTTCCTATGCTTTAAATGCAATTCCAGTCTACCTCCTGAAATCGGTTTCCTGCAATTCTGCCCCGCATTCAAGTCCTCTTGGCAGCCTGACTTCAGTATATTGTTGGACGATAGCTGTCATTTATAACTCTGCAGGTTTGTGAATTACAGTGCCCCTAAGCTCCTTTCTTCAACTCGATTTCTTGTGAGCTGGCCGCAACACCGCAGGATTGCTTCAGGCCCTAATCTGGTTCCGGCACGGCACGCTGAGCCTTTGGTTAATTCCTCTTCCTGGTGGGAAATGAGAGTTAAATTTGCCCGTCCAGACACCTCCAGCTAGTCTCTCATTGGTTCTCCCTATTCCTGTTCATCTTCCGCAGAAATTGCAAACTGGGCCAAACAGGAGGTTAAAGGCACTGACTCTCCAAGTCGGGAGAGTGTTAGTAAAGTGTCTGGAATGTTGCACCCGAGTACCAGGGGACGAGAACGGAGACATATTTGAACACGTCTCCCGATCACACGTTTGATCATACTCTGAGTTCCACATGCATGGTTTAGCTGAAGGAAGAATCCCTTAAAGCTGGAGAGTGGAGACCCGTGGAATTGGTACCATGCAATATGACTTCAAAGGGTCTTCATTTGCTCACCGAACCTCTCCAATCCTATCACTGCTGCGTTTATGCCCCTGTACACACGCTTCATTCTCTTTCGGAGACATAGCAATCCATAGGTTTTAAGATACTTACTTCTCAGGTACATTCTTAGGCGTTTAATATGGGGTGTTGAGTCCATTTCGTTGAGCAAGGAGTAGCTCTTGTCTATTCCATATTTGGCTTAAGGAATTTTATCTGTGCTCATTTCAATCTCTGGTTTTATGCAGCACCCCAACTCACCTTTCCCCTTAAGGAAGCATAAGTTGGTTTTCTACATTTGAGACCCTGTTCTGTTTTGTAATTCAGTTCCTGTGTAGCCAAGTTTACATTCTGCGTATTAGTGATATCTTATGATGTTTCTTTTTCTTTGTGACTTATTTCAGTTAGAATCATCATACCTGAATCCACTCATTATGCTGCTACGGGCCTGATGACATAGATTTCACTGCTGAGTGATAGTGCATTGTACGTAAGTACCACAACTTCTTTATCCATTTTTCACTTTCTGCGATATTGAACTTGTACCGTAAACGAGGTTCTTGTAAACAGAGCTGTCCCAAACTTTGAGGTGGCTGTGTCTTTTTTATTTTAATTTCCCTAAGCTATAGGACCATAAGTGGAAGTGCCCTAGGCTCTGTTGCTTTGTTTTTTAGATGTTTCGGGAAACACCATACACTTCTCCACAGCGGCTGTTGGTAATTTATATCCCGCCCATCAGCATAACCATGCTCCCAGTTCTCCATGGCCTGTCCTGCCTTTCTGGATTCTACACTTTTTTCAGATGGCCCTTTTGACAGGGGGGAAGTGAGACTTCATTGTAGTGCAGATTTCCTTTGCAAGCTTGCTTGGTTGGCCAAAAAGGGCGTATGAGTTTTTTCCTGAATATATTCAGGAAAAACGCATACGCCCTTTTTGGCCAAGTGCATCATTGTGGACGTCCTGCCTCTTTTCCTATGCTTTAAATGCAATTCGAGTCTACCTCCTGAAATAGGTTTCCTGCAATTCTGCCCGACATTCAAGTCCTCTTGGCAGCCTGACTTCAGTATATTTTTGGACGATAGCTGTCATTTATAACTCTGCAGGTTTGTGAATTACAGTGCCCCTGAGCTCCTTTCTTCAACTCGCTTTCTTGTGAGCTGGCCGCAACACCGCAGGATTGCTTCAGGCCCTAATCTGGTTCTGGCATGGCACGCTGACCCTTAGATTAATTCCTCTTCCTGGTGGGAAATGAGAGTTAAATTTGCCCGTCCAGACACATGCAGCTAGTCCCTCATTGGTTCTCCCTATTCCTGTTCATTTTCCGCAGAAATTACAAACTGGGCCAAACAGGAGGTTAAAGGCACTGACTCTCCAAGTCGGTAGAGAGTTAGTAAAGCGTCTGGAATGTTGCACCCGAGTACCAAGGGACGAGAACTGAGACATATTGGAACACGTCTCCCGATCACACGGTTGATCATAATCTGGGTTCCACATGCATGTTTTAGCTGAAGGAAGAATCCCTTAAACCTGGAGAGTTGAGACCCGTGGAATGGGTACCATGCAATATGACTTCAAGGGGTCTTCATTTGCTCACCGAACCTCTCCAATCCTATCACTGCTGCGTTTATGCCCCTGTACACACGCTTCATTCTCTTTCGGAGACATAGCAATCCATAGGTTTTAAATTACTTACTAGTCAGGTACATTCTTAGGCGTTTAATATGGGGTGTTGAGTCCATTTCGTTGAGCAAGGAGTATCTCTTTCTATTCCATATTTGGCTTAAGGAACTTTATCTGTGCTCATTTCAATCTCTGGTTTTAGGCAGCACCCCAACTCACCTTTCCCCTTAAGCAAGCATAAGTTGGTTTTCTAAATTTGAGACCCTGTTTTGTTTTGTAATCCAGTTCCTGTGTAGCCAAGTTTACATTCTGTGTATTAGTGATATCTTATGATGTTTCTTTTTCTGTGTGACTTATTTCAGTTAGAAGCATCATACCTGAATCCACTCATTATGCTGCTACGGGACTGATGACATAGATTTCATTGCTGAGTGATATTGCATTGTACGTAAGTACCACAACTTCTTTATCCACTTTGCGCTTTCTGCGATATTGAACTTGTACCATAAACGAGCCGTCCCAAACTTTGGGGTGGCTGTGTCTTTTTGATTTTAATTTCCCTAAGCTATAGGACCATAAGTGGAAGTGCCCCAGGCTCTGTTGCTTTGTTTTTTAGATGTTTCAGGAAACACCATACACTTCTCCCGAGTGGCTGTTGGCAATTTACATCCCGCCCATCAGCATAACAACGCTCCCAGTTCTCCATGGCCTGTCCTGCCTTTCTGGATTTTACACTTTTTTCAGATGGCCCTTTTGACCAGGGGGAAGTGAGACTTCATTGTAGTGCAGATTTCCTTTGCAAGCTTGCTTGGTTGGCCAAAAAGTGCGTATGCGTTTTTTCCTGAATATATTCAGGAAAAAACGCATACGCCCTTTTTGGCCAAGTGCATCATTGTCGACGTTCTGACTCTTTTCCTATGTTTAAAATGCAATTCCAGCCTACCTCCTGAAATCGGTTTCCTGCAATTCTGCCCCGCATTCAAGTCCTCTTGGCAGCCTTACTTCAGTATATTTTTGGACGATAGCTGTCATTTATAACTCTGCAGGTTTGTGAATTACAGTGCCCCTGAGCTCCTTTCTTCAACTCGCTTTCTTGTGAGCTGGCCGCAACACCGCAGGATTGCTTCAGGCCCTAATCTGGTTCCGGCACTGCACGCTGAGCCTTTGGTTAATTCCTCTTCCAGGTGGGAAATGAGAGTTAAATTTGCCCGTCCAGACACATGCAGCTAGTCCCTCATTGGTTCTCCCTATTCCTGTTCATTTTCCGCAGAAATTACAAACTGGGCCAAACAGGAGGTTAAAGGCACTGACTCTCCAAGTCGGTAGAGAGTTAGTAAAGCGTCTGGAATGTTGCACCCGAGTACCAAGGGACGAGAACTGAGACATATTGGAACACGTCTCCCGATCACATGGTTGATCATAATCTGGGTTCCACATGCATGTTTTAGCTGAAGGAAGAATCCCTTAAACCTGGAGAGTTGAGACCCGTGGAATGGGTACCATGCAATATGACTTCAAGGGGTCTTCATTTGCTCACCGAACCTCTCCAATCCTATCACTGCTGCGTTTATGCCCCTGTACGCACGCTTGATTCTCTTTCGGAGACATAGCAATCCATAGGTTTTAAATTACTTACTAGTCAGGTACATTCTTAGGCGTTTAATATGGGGTGTTGAGTCCATTTCGTTGAGCAAGGAGTATCTCTTTCTATTCCATATTTGGCTTAAGGAACTTTATCTGTGCTCATTTCAATCTCTGGTTTTAGGCAGCACCCCAACTCACCTTTCCCCTTAAGCAAGCATAAGTTGGTTTTCTAAATTTGAGACCCTGTTTTGTTTTGTAATCCAGTTCCTGTGTAACCAAGTTTACATTCTGTGTATTAGTGATATCTTATGATGTTTCTTTTTCTGTGTGACTTATTTCAGTTAGAAGCATCATACCTGAATCCACTCATTATGCTGCTACGGGACTGATGACATAGATTTCATTGCTGAGTGATATTGCATTGTACGTAAGTACCACAACTTCTTTATCCACTTTGCGCTTTCTGCGATATTGAACTTGTACCATAAACGAGCCGTCCCAAACTTTGGGGTGGCTGTGTCTTTTTGATTTTAATTTCCCTAAGCTATAGGACCATAAGTGGAAGTGCCCCAGGCTCTGTTGCTTTGTTTTTTAGATGTTTCAGGAAACACCATACACTTCTCCCGAGTGGCTGTTGGCAATTTACATCCCGCCCATCAGCATAACAACGCTCCCAGTTCTCCATGGCCTGTCCTGCCTTTCTGGATTTTACACTTTTTTCAGATGGCCCTTTTGACCAGGGAGAAGTGAGACTTCATTGTAGTGCAGATTTCCTTTGCAAGCTTGCTTGGTTGGCCAAAAAGGGCGTATGCGTTTTTTCCTGAATATATTCAGGAAAAAACGCATACGCCCTTTTTGGCCAAGTGCATCGTTGTCGACGTTCTGCCTCTTTTCCTATGCTTTAAATGCAATTCCAGTCTACCTCCTGAAATCGGTTTCCTGCAATTCTGCCCCGCATTCAAGTCCTCTTGGCAGCCTGACTTCAGTATATTTTTGGACGATAGCTGTCATTTATAACTCTGCAGGTTTGTGAATTACAGTGCCCCTAAGCTCCTTTCTTCAACTCGATTTCTTGTGAGCTGGCCGCAACACCGCAGGATTGCTTCAGGCCCTAATCTGGTTCCGGCACGGCACGCTGAGCCTTTGGTTAATTCCTCTTCCTGGTGGGAAATGAGAGTTAAATTTGCCCGTCCAGACACCTCCAGCTAGTCTCTCATTGGTTCTCCCTATTCCTGTTCATCTTCCGCAGAAATTGCAAACTGGGCCAAACAGGAGGTTAAAGGCACTGACTCTCCAAGTCGGGAGAGTGTTAGTAAAGCGTCTGGAATGTTGCACCCGAGTACCAGGGGACGAGAACGGAGACATATTTGAACACGTCTCCCGATCACACGTTTGATCATACTCTGAGTTCCACATGCATGGTTTAGCTGAAGGAAGAATCCCTTAAAGCTGGAGAGTGGAGACCCGTGGAATGGGTACCATGCAATATGACTTCAAAGGGTCTTCATTTGCTCACCGAACCTCTCCAATCCTATCACTGCTGCGTTTATGCCCCTGTACACACGCTTCATTCTCTTTCGGAGACATAGCAATCCATAGGTTTTAAATTACTTACTAGTCAGGTACATTCTTAGGCGTTTAATATGGGGTGTTGAGTCCATTTCGTTGAGCAAGGAGTATCTCTTTCTATTCCATATTTGGCTTAAGGAACTTTATCTGTGCTCATTTCAATCTCTGGTTTTATGCAGCACCCCAACTCACCTTTCCCCTTAAGCAAGCATAAGTTGGTTTTCTAAATTTGAGACCCTGTTTTGTTTTGTAATCCAGTTCCTGTGTAGCCAAGTTTACATTCTGTGTATTAGTGATATCTTATGATGTTTCTTTTTCTGTGTGACTTATTTCAGTTAGAAGCATCATACCTGAATCCACTCATTATGCTGCTACGGGACTGATGACATAGATTTCATTGCTGAGTGATATTGCATTGTACGTAAGTACCACAACTTCTTTATCCACTTTGCGCTTTCTGCGATATTGAACTTGTACCATAAACGAGCCGTCCCAAACTTTGGGGTGGCTGTGTCTTTTTGATTTTAATTTCCCTAAGCTATAGGACCATAAGTGGAAGTACCCCAGGCTCTGTTGCTTTGTTTTTTAGATGTTTCAGGAAACACCATACACTTCTCCCGAGTGGCTGTTGGCAATTTACATCCCGCCCATCAGCATAACAACGCTCCCAGTTCTCCATGGCCTGTCCTGCCTTTCTGGATTTTACACTTTTTTCAGATGGCCCTTTTGACCAGGGGGAAGTGAGACTTCATTGTAGTGCAGATTTCCTTTGCAAGCTTGCTTGGTTGGCCAAAAAGGGCGTATGCGTTTTTTCCTGAATATATTCATGAAAAAACGCATACGCCCTTTTTGGCCAAGTGCATCGTTGTCGACGTTCTGCCTCTTTTCCTATGCTTTAAATGCAATTCGAGTCTACCTCCTGAAATCGGTTTCCTGCAATTCTGCCCCGCATTCAAGTCCTCTTGGCAGCCTGACTTCAGTATATTGTTGGACGATAGCTGTCATTTATAACTCTGCAGGTTTGTGAATTACAGTGCCCCTAAGCTCCTTTCTTCAACTCGATTTCTTGTGAGCTGGCCGCAACACCGCAGGATTGCTTCAGGCCCTAATCTGGTTCCGGCACGGCACGCTGAGCCTTTGGTTAATTCCTCTTCCTGGTGGGAAATGAGAGTTAAATTTGCCCGTCCAGACACCTCCAGCTAGTCTCTCATTGGTTCTCCCTATTCTTGTTCATCTTCCGCAGAAATTGCAAACTGGGCCAAACAGGAGGTTAAAGGCACTGACTCTCCAAGTCGGGAGAGTGTTAGTAAAGTGTCTGGAATGTTGCACCCGAGTACCAGGGGACGAGAACGGAGACATATTTGAACACGTCTCCCGATCACACGTTTGATCATACTCTGAGTTCCACATGCATGGTTTAGCTGAAGGAAGAATCCCTTAAACCTGGAGAGTTGAGACCCGTGGAATGGGTACCATGCAATATGACTTCAAAGGGTCTTCATTTGCTCACCGAACCTCTCCAATCCTATCACTGCTGCGTTTATGCCCCTGTACACACGCTTCATTCTCTTTCGGAGACATAGCAATCCATAGGTTTTAAGATACTTACTTCTCAGGTACATTCTTAGGCGTTTAATATGGGGTGTTGAGTCCATTTCGTTGAGCAAGGAGTAGCTCTTGTCTATTCCATATTTGGCTTAAGGAATTTTATCTGTGCTCATTTCAATCTCTGGTTTTATGCAGCACCCCAACTCACCTTTCCCCTTAAGGAAGCATAAGTTGGTTTTCTACATTTGAGACCCTGTTCTGTTTTGTAATTCAGTTCCTGTGTAGCCAAGTTTACATTCTGCGTATTAGTGATATCTTATGATGTTTCTTTTTCTTTGTGACTTATTTCAGTTAGAATCATCATACCTGAATCCACTCATTATGCTGCTACGGGCCTGATGACATAGATTTCACTGCTGAGTGATAGTGCATTGTACGTAAGTACCACAACTTCTTTATCCATTTTTCACTTTCTGCGATATTGAACTTGTACCGTAAACGAGGTTCTTGTAAACAGAGCTGTCCCAAACTTTGGGGTGGCTGTGTCTTTTTGATTTTAATTTCCCTAAGCTATAGGACCATAAGTGGAAGTGCCCTAGGCTCTGTTGCTTTGTTTTTTAGATGTTTCGGGAAACACCATACACTTCTCCACAGCGGCTGTTGGTAATTTATATCCCGCCCATCAGCATAACCATGCTCCCAGTTCTCCATGGCCTGTCCTGCCTTTCTGGATTCTACACTTTTTTCAGATGGCCCTTTTGACAGGGGGGAAGTGAGACTTCATTGTAGTGCAGATTTCCTTTGCAAGCTTGCTTGGTTGGCCAAAAAGGGCGTATGAGTTTTTTCCTGAATATATTCAGGAAAAACGCATACGCCCTTTTTGGCCAAGTGCATCATTGTGGACGTCCTGCCTCTTTTCCTATGCTTTAAATGCAATTCGAGTCTACCTCCTGAAATAGGTTTCCTGCAATTCTGCCCGACATTCAAGTCCTCTTGGCAGCCTGACTTCAGTATATTTTTGGACGATAGCTGTCATTTATAACTCTGCAGGTTTGTGAATTACAGTGCCCCTGAGCTCCTTTCTTCAACTCGCTTTCTTGTGAGCTGGCCGCAACACCGCAGGATTGCTTCAGGCCCTAATCTGGTTCTGGCATGGCACGCTGACCCTTAGATTAATTCCTCTTCCTGGTGGGAAATGAGAGTTAAATTTGCCCGTCCAGACACATCCAGCTAGTCCCTCATTGGTTCTCCCTATTCCTGTTCATTTTCCGCAGAAATTACAAACTGGGCCAAACAGGAGGTTAAAGGCACTGACTCTCCAAGTCGGTAGAGAGTTAGTAAAGCGTCTGGAATGTTGCAGCCGAGTACCAAGGGACGAGAACTGAGACATATTGGAACACGTCTCCCGATCACACGGTTGATCATAATCTGGGTTCCACATGCATGTTTTAGCTGAAGGAAGAATCCCTTAAACCTGGAGAGTTGAGACCCGTGGAATGGGTACCATGCAATATGACTTCAAGGGGTCTTCATTTGCTCACCGAACCTCTCCAATCCTATCACTGCTGCGTTTATGCCCCTGTACACACGCTTCATTCTCTTTCGGAGACATAGCAATCCATAGGTTTTAAATTACTTACTAGTCAGGTACATTCTTAGGCGTTTAATATGGGGTGTTGAGTCCATTTCGTTGAGCAAGGAGTATCTCTTTCTATTCCATATTTGGCTTAAGGAACTTTATCTGTGCTCATTTCAATCTCTGGTTTTAGGCAGCACCCCAACTCACCTTTCCCCTTAAGCAAGCATAAGTTGGTTTTCTAAATTTGAGACCCTGTTTTGTTTTGTAATCCAGTTCCTGTGTAGCCAAGTTTACATTCTGTGTATTAGTGATATCTTATGATGTTTCTTTTTCTGTGTGACTTATTTCAGTTAGAAGCATCATACCTGAATCCACTCATTATGCTGCTACGGGACTGATGACATAGATTTCATTGCTGAGTGATATTGCATTGTACGTAAGTACCACAACTTCTTTATCCACTTTGCGCTTTCTGCGATATTGAACTTCTACCATAAACGAGCTGTCCGAAACTTTGGGGTGGCTGTGTCTTTTTGATTTTAATTTCCCTAAGCTATAGGACCATAAGTGGAAGTGCCCCAGGCTCTGTTGCTTTGTTTTTTAGATGTTTCAGGAAGCACCATACACTTCTCCCAAGTGGCTGTTGGCAATTTACATCCCGCCCATCAGCATAACAACGCTCCCAGTTCTCCATGGCCTGTCCTGCCTTTCTGGATTTTACACTTTTTTCAGATGGCCCTTTTGACCAGGGGGAAGTGAGACTTCATTGTAGTGCAGATTTCCTTTGCAAGCTTGCTTGGTTGGCCAAAAAGGGCGTATGCGTTTTTTCCTGAATATATTCATGAAAAAACGCATACGCCCTTTGTGGCCAAGTGCATCGTTGTCGACGTTCTGCCTCTTTTCCTATGCTTTAAATGCAATTCCAGTCTACCTCCTGAAATCGGTTTCCTGCAATTCTGCCCCGCATTCAAGTCCTCTTGGCAGCCTGACTTCAGTATATTTTTGGACGATAGCTGTCATTTATAACTCTGCAGGTTTGTGAATTACAGTGCCCCTAAGCTCCTTTCTTCAACTCGATTTCTTGTGAGCTGGCCGCAACACCGCAGGATTGCTTCAGGCCCTAATCTGGTTCCGGCACGGCACGCTGAGCCTTTGGTTAATTCCTCTTCCTGGTGGGAAATGAGAGTTAAATTTGCCCGTCCAGACACCTCCAGCTAGTCTCTCATTGGTTCTCCCTATTCCTGTTCATCTTCCGCAGAAATTGCAAACTGGGCCAAACAGGAGGTTAAAGGCACTGACTCTCCAAGTCGGGAGAGTGTTAGTAAAGTGTCTGGAATGTTGCACCCGAGTACCAGGGGACGAGAACGGAGACATATTTGAACACGTCTCCCGATCACACGTTTGATCATACCCTGGGTTCCACATGCATGGTTTAGCTGAAGGAAGAATCCCTTAAAGCTGGAGAGTGGAGACCCGTGGAATGGGTACCATGCAATATGACTTCAAAGGGTCTTCATTTGCTCACCGAACCTCTCCAATCCTATCACTGCTGCGTTTATGCCAGTGTACACACGCTTGATTCTCTTTCGGAGACATAGCAATCCATAGGTTTTAAGATACTTACTTGTCAGGTACATTCTTAGGCGTTTAATATGGGGTGTTGAGTCCATTTCGTTGAGCAAGGAGTAGCTCTTGTCTATTCCATATTTGGCTTAAGGAATTTTATCTGTGCTGATTTCAATCTCTGGTTTTATGCAGCACCCCAACTCACCTTTCCCCTTAAGGAAGCATAAGTTGGTTTTCTAAATTTGAGACCCTGTTCTGTTTTGTAATTCAGTTCCTGTGTAGCCAAGTTTACATTCTGCGTATTAGTGATATCTTATGATGTTTCTTTTTCTTTGTGACATATTTCAGTTAGAATCATCATACCTGAATCCACTCATTATGCTGCTACGGGCCTGATGACATAGATTTCACTGCTGAGTGATATTGCATTGTACGTAAGTACCACAACTTCTTTATCCATTTTTCACTTTCTGCGATATTGAACTTGTACCGTAAACGAGGTTCTTGTAAACAGAGCCGTCCCAAACTTTGGGGTGGCTGTGTCTTTTTGATTTTAATTTCCCTAAGCTATAGGACCATAAGTGGAAGTGCCCTAGGCTCTGTTGCTTTGTTTTTTAGATGTTTCGGGAAACACCATACACTTCTCCACAGTGGCTGTTGGTAATTTATATCCCGCCCATCAGCATAACCATGCTCCCAGTTCTCCATGGCCTGTCCTGCCTTTCTGGATTCTACACTTTTTTCAGATGGCCCTTTTGACAGGGGGGAAGTGAGACTTCATTGTAGTGCAGATTTCCTTTGCAAGCTTGCTTGGTTGGCCAAAAAGGGCGTATGCGTTTTTTCCTGAATATATTCAGGAAAAACGCATACGCCCTTTTTGGCCAAGTGCATCATTGTGGACGTCCTGCCTCTTTTCCTATGCTTTAAATGCAATTCGAGTCTACCTCCTGAAATAGGTTTCCTGCAATTCTGCCCGACATTCAAGTCCTCTTGGCAGCCTGACTTCAGTATATTTTTGGACGATAGCTGTCATTTATAACTCTGCAGGTTTGTGAATTACAGTGCCCCTGAGCTCGTTTCTTAAAGTCGCTTTCTTGTGAGCTGGCCGCAACACAACAGGTTGCTTCAGGCCCTAATCTGCTTCTGGCACGGCACGATTACCCTTAGATTAATTCCTCTTCCTGGTGGGAAATGAGAGTTAAATTTGCCCGTCCAGACACCTCCAGCTAGTCTCTCATTGGTTCTCCCTATTCCTGTTCATCTTCCGCAGTAATTGCAAACTGGGCCAAACAGGAGGTTAAAGGCACTGACTCTCCAAGTCGGGAGAGTGTTAGTAAAGCGTCTGGAATGTTGCACCCGAGTACCAGGGGACGAGATCGGAGACATATTGGAACACGTCTCCAGATCACACGTTTGATCATACTCTGGGTTCCACATGCATGGTTTAGCTGAAGGAAGAATCCCTTAAACCTGGAGAGTTGAGACCGTGGAAAGTGTACCATGCAATATGATTTCAAAGTGTCTTCATTTGCTCACCGAACCTCTCCAATCCTATAACTGCTGCGTTTATGCCAGTGTACACACGCTTGATTCTCTTTCGGAGACATAGCAATCCATAGGTTTTAAGATACTTAGTAGTCACGTACATTTTTAGGCGTTTAATATGGGGTGTTGAGTCCATTTCGTTGAGCAAGGAGTAGCTCTTGTCTATTCCATATTTGGCTTATGGAACGGTATCTGTGCTCATTTCAATCTTTGGTTTTATGCAGCACCCCAACTCACCTTTCCCCTTAAGCAAGCATAAGTTGGTTTTCTAAATTTGAGACCCTGTTCTGTTTTGTAATTCAGTTCCTGTGTAGCCAAGTTTACATTCCGCGTATTAGTGATATCTTATGATGTTTCTTTTTCTGTGTAACTTATTTCAGTTGGAAGCATCATACCTGAATCCACTCATTATGCTGCTATGGGCCTGATGACATAGATTTCACTGCTGAGTGATATTGCATTGTACGTAAGTACCACAACTTCTTTATCCATTTTGCGCTTTCTGCGATATTGAACTTGTACCGTAAACGAGCCGTCCCAAACTTTGGGGTGGCTGTGTCTTTTTGATTTTAATTTCCCTAAGCTATAGGACCATAAGTGGAAGTGCCCCAGGCTCTGTTGCTTTGTTTTTTAGATGTTTCAGGAAACACCATACACTTCTCCCGATTGGCTGTTAGCAATTTACATCCCGCCCATCAGCATAACAAGGCTCCCAGTTCTCCATGGCCTGTCCTGCCTTTCTGGATTTTACACTTTTTTCAGATGGCCCTTTTGACCAGGGGGAAGTGAGACTTCATTGTAGTGCAGATTTCCTTTGCAAGCTTGCTTGGTTGGCCAAAAAGGGCGTATGCGTTTTTTCCTGAATATATTCAGGAAAAAACGCATACGCCCTTTTTGGCCAAGTGCATCATTGTCGACGTTCTGCCTCTTTTCCTATGCTTTAAATGCAATTCCAGTCTACCTCCTGAAATCGGTTTCCTGCAATTCTGCCCCGCTTTCAAGTCCTCTTGGCAGCCTGACTTCAGTATATTTTTGGACGATAGCTGTCATTTATAACTCTGCAAGTTTGTGAATTACAGTGCCCCTGAGCTCCTTTCTTCAACTCGCATTCTTGTGAGCTGGCCGCAACACCACAGGATTGCTTCAGGCCCTAATCTGGTTCCGGCACGGCACGCTGAGCCTTTGGTTAATTCCTCTTCCTGGTGGGAAATGAGAGTTAAATTTGCCCGTCCAGACACCTCCAGCTAGTCTCTCATTGGTTCTCCCTATTCTTGTTCATCTTCTGCAGAAATTGCAAACTGGGCCAAACAGGAGGTTAAAGGCACTGACTCTCCAAGTCGGGAGAGTGTTAGTAAAGCGTCTGGAATGTTGCACCCGAGTACCAGGGGACGAGAACGGAGACATATTGGAACACGTCTCCTGATCACACGTTTGATCATACTCTGGGTTCCACATGCATGGTTTAGCTGAAGGAAGAATCCCTTAAGGCTGGAGAGTGGAGACCCGTGGAATGGGTACCATGCAATATGACTTCAAAGGGTCTTCATTTGCTCACCGAACCTCTCCAATCCTATCACTGCTGCATTTATGCCAGTGTACACACGCTTGATTCTCTTTCGGAGACATAGCAATCCATAGGTTTTAAGATACTTACTAGTCAGGTACATTCTTAGGCGTTTAATATGGGGTGTTGAGTCCATTTCGTTGAGCAAGGAGTAGCTCTTGTCTATTCCATATTTGGCTTAAGGAACTTTATCTGTGCTCATTTCAATCTCTGGTTTTAGGCAGCACCCCAACTCACCTTTCCCCTTAAGCAAGCATAAGTTGCTTTTCTAAATTTGAGACCCTGTTCTGTTTTGTAATCCAGTTCCTGTGTAGCCAAGTTTACATTCTGTGTATTAGTGATATCTTATGATGTTTCTTTTTCTGTGTGACTTATTTCAGTTAGAATCATCATACCTGAATCCACTCATTATGCTGCTACGGGCCTGATGACATAGATGTCATTGCTGAGTGATATTGCATTGTACGTAAGTACCACAACTTCTTTATCCATTTTTCACTTTCTGCGATATAGAACTTGTACCATAAACGAGGTTCTTGTAAACAGAGCCGACCCAAACTTTGGGGTGGCTGTGTCTTTTTGATTTTAATTTCCCTAAGCTATAGGACCATAAGTGGAAGTGCCCTAGTCTCTGTTGCTTTGTTTTTTAGATGTTTCGGGAAACACCATACACTTCTCCCGAGTGGCTGTTGGCAATTTACATCCCGCCCATCAGCATAACAAGGCTCCCAGTTCTCCATGGCCTGTCCTGCCTTTCTGGATTTTACACTTTTTTCAGATGGCCCTTTTGACCAGGGGGAAGTGAGACTTCATTGTAGTGCAGATTTCCTTTGCAAGCTTGCTTGGTTGGCCAAAAAGGGCGTATGCGTTTTTTCCTGAATATATTCAGGAAAAAACGCATACGCCCTTTTTGACCAAGTGCATCATTGTCGATGTTCTGCCTCTTCTCTTATGCTTTAAATGCAATTCCAGTCTACCTCCTGAAATTGGTTTCCTGCAATTCTGCCCCACTTTCAAGTCCTCTTGGCAGACTTACTTCAGTATATTTTTGGACGATAGCTGTCATTTATAACTCTGCAGGTTTGTGAATTACAGTGCCCCTGAGCTCCTTTCTTCAACTCGCTTTCTTGTGAGCTGGCCGCAACACCGCAGGATTGCTTCAGGCCCTAATCTGGTTCCGGCACTGCACGCTGAGCCTTTGGTTAATTCCTCTTCCTGGTGGGAAATGAGAGTTAAATTTGCCCGTCCAGACACGTCCAGCTAGTCTCTCATTGGTTCTCCCTATTCTTGTTCATCTTCCGCAGAAATTGCAAACTGGGCCAAACAGGAGGTTAAAGGCACTGACTCTCCAAGTCGGGTTAGTGTTAGTAAAGCCTCTGGAATGTTGCACCCGAGTACCAGGGGACAAGAACGGAGACATATTTGAACACGTCTCCCGAGCACACGTTTGATCATACTCTGAGTTCCACATGCATGGTTTAGCTGAAGGAAGAATCCCTTAAAGCTGGTGAGTGGAGACCCTTGGAATGGATACCATGCAATATGACTTCAAAGGGTCTTCATTTGCTCACCGAACCTCTCCAATCCTATCACTGCTGCATTTATGCCAGTGTACACACGCTTGATTCTCTTTCGGAGACATAGCAATCCATAGGTTTTAAGATACTTACTAGTCAGGTACATTCTTAGGTGTTTAATATGGGGTGTTGAGTCCATTTCGTTGAGCAAGTAGTAGCTCTTGTCTATTACATATTTGGCTTAAGGAACTTTATCTGTGTTCATTTCAATCTCTGGTTTTAGGCAGCACCCCAACTCAACTTTCCCCTTAAGCAAGCATAAGTTGGTTTTCTAAATTTGAGACCCTGTTCTGTTTTGTAATCCAGTTCCTGTGTAGCCAAGTTTACATTCTGTGTATTAGTGATATCTTGTGATGTTTCTTTTTCTGTGTGATTTATTTCAGTTAGAATCATCATACCTGAATCCACTCATTATGCTGCTACGGGCCTGATGACATAGATTTCATTGCTGAGTGATATTGCATTGTACGTAAGTACCAGAACTTCTTTATCCATTTTTCACTTTCTGCGATATTGAACTTGTACCATAAACGAGGTTCTTGTAAACAGAGCCGTCCCAAACTTTGGGGTGGCTGTGTCTTTTTGATTTTAATTTCCCTAAGCTATAGGACCATAAGTGGAAGTGCCCTAGTCTCGGTTGCTTTGTTTTTTAGATGTTTCAGGAAACACTATACACTTCTCCTCAGTGGCTGTTGGCAATTTACATCCCGCCCATCAGCATAACAAGGCTCCCAGTTCTCCATGGCCTGTCCTGCCTTTCTGGATTTTACACTTTTTTCAGATGGCCCTTTTGACCGGGGGGAAGTGAGACTTCATTGCAGTGCAGATTTCCTTTGCAAGCTTGCTTGGTTGGCCAAAAAGGGCGTATGCGTTTTTTCCTGAATATATTCAGGAAAAAACGCATACGCCCTTTTTGGCCAAGTGCATCATTGTCGATGTTCTGCCTCTTTTCCTATGCTTTAAATGCAATTCCAGTCTACCTCCTGAAATCGGTTTCCTGCAATTCTGCCCCGCTTTCAAGTCCTCTTGGCAGTCTTACTTCAGTATATTTTTGGACGATAGCTGTCATTTATAACTCTGCAGGTTTGTAAATTACAGTGCCCCTGAGCTCCTTTCTTCAAGTCGCTTTCTTGTGAGCTGGCCGCAACACCGCAGGATTGCTTCAGGCCTTAATATGGTTCTGGCACGGCACGCTGAGCCTTTGGTTAATTCCTCTTCCTGGTGGGAAATGAGAGTTAAATTTGCCCGTCCAGACACCTCCAGCTAGTCTCGCATTGGTTCTCCCTATTCTTGTTCATCTTCCGCAGAAATTGCAAACTGGGCCAAACAGGAGGTTAAAGGCACTGACTCTCCAAGTCGGGGGAGTGTTAGTAAAGCGTCTGGAATGTTGCACCCGAGTACCAGGGGACGAGAAAGGAGACATATTTGAACACGTCTCCCGAGCACACGTTTGATCATACTCTGAGTTCCACATGCATGGTTTAGCTCAAGGAAGATCCCTTAAAGCTGGAGAGTGGAGACCCGTGGAATGGGTACCATTCAATATGACTTCACATGTTCTTCATTTGCTCACCGAACCTCTCCAATCCTATCACTGCTGCATTTATGCCAGTGTACACACGCTTGATTCTCTTTCGGAGACATAGCAATCCATAGGTTTTAAGATACTTACTAGTCAGGTACATTCTTAGGCGTTTAATATGGGGTGTTGAGTCCATTTCGTTGAGCAAGGAGTACCTCTTGTCTATTCCATATTTGGCTTAAGGAAATTTATCTGTGCTCATTTCAATCTCTGGTTTTATGCAGCACCCCAACTCACCTTCCCCCTTAAGCAAGCATAAGTTGGTTTTCTAAATTTGAGACCCTGTTCTGTTTTGTAATCCAGTTCTTGTGTAGCCAAGTTTACATTCCGTGTATTAGTGATAGCTTATGATGTTTCTTTTTCTGTGTGACTTATTTCAGTTAGAAGCATCATACCTGAATCCACTCATTATGCTGCTACGGGCCTGATGACATAGATGTCATTGCTGAGTGATATTGCATTGTACGTAAGTACCACAATTTCTTTATCCATTTTGCGCTTTCTGCGATATTGAACTTGTACCATAAACGAGCCGTCCCAAACTTTGGAGTGGCTGTGTCTTTTTGATTTTAATTTCCCTAAGCTATAGGACCATAAGTGGAAGTGCCCCAGGCTCTGTTGCTTTGTTTTTCAGATGTTTCAGGAAACACCATACACTTCTCCCGAGTGGCTGTTGGCAATTTACATCCCGCCCATCAGCATAACAAGGCTCCCAGTTCTCCATGGCCTGTCCTGCCTTTCTGGATTTTACACTTTTTTCAGATGGCCCTTTTGACCAGGCGGAAGTGAGACTTCATTGTAGTGCAGATTTCCTTTGCAAGCTTGCTTGGTTGGCCAAAAAGGGCGTATGCGTTCTTTCCTGAATATATTCAGGAAAAAACGCATACGCCCTTTTTGGCCAAGTGCATCATTGTGGACGTCCTGCCTCTTTTCCTATGCCTTAAATGCAATTCCAGTCTACCTCCTGAAATCGGTTTCCTGCAATTCTGCCCCACTTTCAAGTCCTCTTGGCAGCCTTACTTCAGTATATTTTTGGACGATAGCTGTCATTTATAACTCTGCAGGTTTGTGAATTACAGTGCCCCTGAGCTCCTTTCTTCAACTCGCTGTCTTGTGAGCTGGCCGCAACACCGCAGGATTGCTTCAGGCCCTAATCTGGTTCCGGCACGGCACGCTGAGCCTTTGGTTAATTCCTCTAACTGGTGGGAAATGAGAGTTAAATTTGCCCGTCCAGACACCTCCAGCTAGTCTCTCATTGGTTCTCCCTATTCCTGTTCATCTTCCACAGAAATTGCAAACTGGGCCAAACAGGAGGTTAAAGGCACTGACTCTCCAAGTCGGGAGAGTGTTAGTAAAGCGTCTGGAATGTTGCACCCGAGTACCAGGGGATGAGAACGGAGACATATTTGAACACGTCTCCCGAGCACACGTTTGATCATACTCTGGGTTCCACATGCATGGTTTAGCTGAAGGAAGAATCCCTTAAAGCTGGAGAGTGGAGACCCGTGGAATGGGTACCATGCAATATGACTTCAAAGGGTCTTCATTTGCTCACCGAACCTCTCCAATCCTATCACTGCTGCGTTTATGCCTGTGTACACACGCTTGATTTTCTTTCGGAGACATAGCAATCCATAGGTTTTAAGATACTTACTAGTCAGGTACATTCTTAGGCGTTTAATATGGGGTGTTGAGTCCATTTCGTTGAGAAATGAGTAGCTCTTGTCTATTCCATATTTTGCTTAAGGAACTTTATCTGTGCTCATTTCAATCTCTGGTTTTATGCAGCACCCCAACTCACCTTTCCCCTTACGCAAGCATAAGTTGGTTTTCTAAATTTGAGACCATGTTCTGTTTTGTAATCCAGTTCCTGTGTAGCCAAGTTTACATTCTGTGTATTAGTGATATCTTATGATGTTTCTTTTTCTTTGTGACTTATTTCAGTTAGAAGCATCATACCTGAATCCACTCATTATGCTGCTACGGGCCTGATGACATAGATGTCATTGCTGAGTGATATTGAATTGTACGTAAGTACCACAACTTCTTTATCCATTTTTCACTTTCTGCGATATTGAACTTGTACCGTAAACGAGGTTCTTGTAAACAGAGCCGTCCCAAACTTTGGGGTGGCTGTGTCTTTTTGATTTTAATTTCCCTAAGCTATAGGACCATAAGTGGAAGTGCCCTAGGCTCTGTTGCTTTGTTTTTTAGATGTTTCGGGAAACACCATACACTTCTCCACATTGGCTGTTGGTAATTTATATCCCGCCCATCAGCATAACCATGCTCCCAGTTCTCCATGGCCTGTCCTGCCTTTCTGGATTCTACACTTTTTTCAGATGGCCCTTTTGACAGGGGGGATGTGAGACTTCATTGTAGTGCAGATTTCCTTTGCAAGCTTGCTTGGTTGGCCAAAAAGGGCGTATGCGTTTTTTCCTGAATATATTCAGGAAAAACGCATACGCCCTTTTTGGCCAAGTGCATCATTGTGGACGTCCTGCCTCTTTTCCTATGCTTTAAATGCAATTCGAGACTACCTCCTGAAATCGGTTTCCTGCAATTCTGCCCCACATTCAAGTCCTCTTGGCAGCCTGACTTCAGTATATTTTTGGACGATAGCTGTCATTTATAACTCTGCAGGTTTGTGAATTACAGTGCCCCTGAGCTCCTTTCTTCAACTCGCTTTCTTGTGAGCTGGCCGCAACACCACAGGTTGCTTTAGGCCCTAATCTGCTTCTGGCACGGCACGATGACCCTTAGATTAATTCCTCTTCCTGGTGGGAAATGAGAGTTAAATTTGCCCGTCCAGACACCTCCAGCTAGTCTCTCATTGGTTCTCCATATTCGTGTTCATTTTCCGCAGAAATTGCAAACTGGGCCAAACAGGAGGTTAAAGGCACTGACTCTCCAAGTCGGGAGAGAGTTAGTAAAGCGTCTGGAATGTTGCACCCGAGTACCAGGGGACGAGAACGGAGACATATTGGAACACGTCTCCCGATCACACGGTTGATCATACTCTGGGTTCCACATGCATGGTTTAGCTGAAGGAAGAATCCCTTAAAGCTGGAGAGTTGAGACCCGTGGAATGGGTACCATGCAATATGACTTCAAAGGGTCTTCATTTGCTCACTGAACCTCTCCAATCCTATCACTGCTGCGTTTATGCCAGTGTACACACGCTTGATTCTCTTTCGGAGACCTAGCAATCCATAGGTTTTAAGATACTTACTAGTCAGGTACATTCTTAGGCGTTTAATATGGGGTGTTGAGTCCATTTCGTTGAGCAAGGAGTAGCTCTTGTCTATTCCATATTTGGCTTAAGGAACTTTATCTGTGCTCATTTCAATCTCTGGTTTTATGCAGCATCCCAACTCACCTTTCCCCTTAAGCAAGCATAAGTTGGTTTTCTAAATTTGAGACCCTGTTCTGTTTTGTAATCCTGTTCCTGTGTAGCCAAGTTTACATTCTGTGTATTAGTGATATCTTATGATGTTTCTTTTTGTTTGTGACTTATTTCAGTTAGAATCATCATACCTGAATCCACTCATTATGCTGCTACGGGCCTGATGACATAGATTTCATTGCTGAGTGATATTGCATTGTACGTAAGTACCACAACTTCTTTATCCATTTTTCACATTCTGTGATATTGAACTTGTACCATAAACGAGGTTCTTGTAAACAGAGCCGTCCCAAACATTGGGGTGGCTGTGTCTTTTTGATTTTAATTTCCCTAAGCTATAGGACCATAAAAGGAAGTGCCCTAGTCTCTGTTGCTTTGTTTTTTAGATGTTTCAGGAAACACCATACACTTCTCCCGAGTGGCTGTTGGCAATTTACATCCCGCCCATCAGCATAACAAGGCTCCCAGTTCTCCATGGCCTGTCCTGCCTTTCTGGATTTTACACTTTTTTCAGATGGCCCTTTTGACCAGGGGGAAGTGACACTTCATTGTAGTGCAGATTTCCTTTGCAAGCTTGCTTGGTTGGCCAAAAAGGGCGTATGCGTTTTTTCCTGAATATATTCAGGAAAAAACGTATACGCACTTTTTGACCAAGTGCATCATTGTCGATGTTCTGCCTCTTTTCTTATGCTTTAAATGCAATTCCGGTCTGCCTCCTGAAATTGGTTTCCTGCAATTCTGCCCCACTTTCAAGTCCTCTTGGCAGACTTACTTCAGTATATTTTTGGACGATAGCTGTCATTTATAACTCTGCAGGTTTGTGAATTACAGTGCCCCTGAGCTCCTTTCTTCAAGTCGCTTTCTTGTGAGCTGGCTGCAACACCACAGATTGCTTCAGGCCCTAATCTGGTTCCGGCACGGCACGCTGAGCCTTTGCTTAATTCCTCTTCCTGGTGGGAAATGAGAGTTAAATTTGCCCGTCCAGACACCTCCAGCTAGTCTCTCATTGGTTCTCCCTATTCCTGTTCATCTTCCGCAGTAATTGCAAACTGGGCCAAACAGGAGGTTAAAGGCACTGACTCTCCAAGTCGGGAGAGTGTTAGTAAAGCGTCTGGAATGTTGCACCCGAGTACCAGGGGACGAGAACGGAGACATATTGGAACACGTCTCCCGATCACACGTTTGATCATACTCTGGGTTCCACATGCATGGTTTAGCTGAAGGAAGAATCCCTTAAACCTGGAGAGTTGAGACCCGTGGAATGGGTACCATGCAATATGACTTCAAAGGGTCTTCATTTGCTCACCGAACCTCTCCAATCCTATCACTGCTGCGTTTATGTCAGTGTACACACGCTTGATTCTCTTTCGGAGACATAGCAATCCATAGGTTTTAAGATACTTACTAGTCAGGTACATTCTTAGGTGTTTAATATGGGGTGTTGAGTCCATTTCATTGAGCAAGGAGTAGCTCTTGTCTATTCCATATTTGGCTTAAGGAACTTTGTCTGTGCTCATTTCAATAACTGGTTTTATGCAGCACCCCAACTCACCTTTCCCCTTAAGCAAGCATAAGTTGGTTTTCTAAATTTGAGACCCTGTTCTCTTTTGTAATCCAGTTCTTGTGTAGCCAAGTTT
This sequence comes from Lagenorhynchus albirostris, assembly GCF_949774975.1. Taxonomy (NCBI): domain Eukaryota; kingdom Metazoa; phylum Chordata; class Mammalia; order Artiodactyla; family Delphinidae; genus Lagenorhynchus; species Lagenorhynchus albirostris. The sequence goes on along the minus strand of NW_026783601.1, from coordinate 287,445 downwards.
ACATTCCGTGTATTAGTGATATCTTATGATGTTTCTTTTTCTGTGTGACTTATTTCAGTTAGAAGCATCATACCTGAATCCACTCATTATGCTGCTACGGGCCTGATGACATAGATGTCATTGCTGAATGATATTGCATTGTACATAAGTACCACAACTTCTTTATCCATTTTTCACTTTCTGCGATATTGAACTTGTACCATAAACGAGGTTCTTGTAAACAGAGCCATCCCAAACTTTGGAGTGGCTGTGTCTTTTTGATTTTAATTTCCCTAAGCTATAGGACCATAAGTGGAAGTGCGCTAGGGTCTGTTGCTTTGTTTTTTAGATGTTTCAGGAAACACCATACACTTCTCCCAAGTGGCTGTTGGCAATTTATATCCCACCCATCAGCATAACCATGCTCCCAGTTCTCCATGGCCTGTCCTGCCTTTCTGGATTCTACACTTTTTCAGATGGCCCTTTCGACGGGGTGAATTGAGACTTCATTGTAGTGCAGATTTCCTTTGCAAGCTTGCTTGGTTGGCCAAAAAGGGCGTATGCGTTTTTTCCTGAATATATTCAGGAAAAAACGCATACGCCCTTTTTGGCCAAGTGCATCATTGTGGAAGTTCTGCCTCTTTTCCTATGCTTTAAATGCAATTCCAGTCTACATCCTGAAATCGGTTTCCTGCAATTCTGCCCCGCTTTCAAGTCCTCTTGGCAGCCTTACTTCAGTATATTTTTGGACGATAGCTGTCATTTATAACTCTGCAGGTTTGTGAATTACAGTGCCCCTGAGCTCCTTTCTTCAACTCGCTTTCTTGTGAGCTGGCCGCAACACCGCAGGATTGCTTCAGGCCCTAATCTGGTTCCGGCACGGCACGCTGAGCCTTTGGTTAATTCCTCTTCCTGGTGGGAAATGAGAGTTAAATTTGCCCGTCCAGACACCTCCAGCTAGTCTCTCATTGGTTCTCCCTATTCTTGTTCATCTTCCGCAGAAATTGCAAACTGGGCCAAACAGGAGGTTAAAGGCACTGACTCTCCAAGTCGGGGGAGTGTTAGTAAAGCGTCTGGAATGTTGCACCCGAGTACCAGGGGACGAGAAAGGAGACATATTTGAACACGTCTCCCGAGCACACGTTTGATCATACTCTGAGTTCCACATGCATGGTTTAGCTGAAGGAAGATCCCTTAAAGCTGGAGAGTGGAGACCCGTGGAATGGGTACCATGCAATATGACTTCACATGGTCTTCATTTGCTCACCGAACCTCTCCAATCCTATCACTGCTGCATTTATGCCAGTGTACACACGCTTGATTCTCTTTCGGAGACATAGCAATCCATAGGTTTTAAGATACTTACTAGTCAGGTACATTCTTAAGCGTTTAATATGGGGTGTTGAGTCCATTTCGTTGAGCAAGGAGTACCTCTTGTCTATTCCATATTTGGCTTAAGGAACTTTATCTGTGCTCATTTCAATCTCTGGTTTTAGGCAGCACCCCAACTCACCTTCCCCCTTAAGCAAGCATAAGTTGGTTTTCTAAATTTGAGACCCTGTTCTGTTTTGTAATCCAGTTCTTGTGTAGCCAAGTTTACATTCCGTGTATTAGTGATATCTTATGATGTTTCTTTTTCTGTGTGACTTATTTCAGTTAGAAGCATCATACCTGAATCCACTCATTATGCTGCTACGGGCCTGATGACATAGATGTCATTGCTGAGTGATATTGCATTGTACGTAAGTACCACAATTTCTTTATCCATTTTGCGCTTTCTGCGATATTGAACTTGTACCGTAAACGAGCCGTCCCAAACTTTGGGGTGGCTGTGTCTTTTTGATTTTAATTTCCCTAAGCTATAGGACCATAAGTGGAAGTGCCCCAGGCTCTGTTGCTTTGTTTTTTAGATGTTTCAGGAAACACCATACACTTCTCCCGAGTGGCTGTTGGCAATTTACATCCTGCCCATCAGCATAACAAGGCTCCCAGTTCTCCATGGCCTGTCCTGCCTTTCTGGATTTTACACTTTTTTCAGATGGCCCTTTTGACCAGGGGGAAGTGAGACTTCATTGTAGTGCAGATTTCCTTTGCAAGCTTGCTTGGTTGGCCAAAAAGGGCGTATGTGTTTTTTCCTGAATATATTCAGGAAAAAACGCATACGCCCTTTTTGGCCAAGTGCATCATTGTCGACGTTCTGCCTCTTTTCCTATGCTTTAAATGCAATTCCAGTCTACCTCCTGAAATCGGTTTCCTGCAATTCTGCCCCGCTTTCAAGTCCTCTTGGCAGCCTGACTTCAGTATATTTTTGGACGATAGCTGTCATTTATAATTCTGCAGGTTTGTGAATTACAGTGCCCCTGAGCTCCTTTCTTCAACTCGCTTTCTTGTGAGCTGGCCGCAACACCGCAGGATTGCTTCAGGCCCTAATCTGGTTCCGGCACGGCATGTTGAGCCTTTGGTTAATTCCTCTTCCTGGTGGGAAATGAGAGTTAAATTTGCCCGTCCAGACACCTCCAGCTAGTCTCTCATTGGTTCTCCCTATTCCTGTTCATCTTCCGCAGAAATTGCAAACTGGGCCAAACAGGAGGTTAAAGGCACTGACTCTCCAAGTCGGGAGAGTGTTAGTAAAGCGTCTGGAATGTTGCACCCGAGTACCAGGGGACGAGAACCGAGACATATTTGAACACGTCTCCCGATCACACGTTTGATCATACTCTGGGTTCCACATGCATGGTTTAGCTGAAGGAAGAATCCCTTAAAGCTGGATCGTGGAGACCCGTGGAATGGGTACCATGCAATATGACTTCAAAGGGTCTTCATTTGCTCACCGAACCTCTCCAATCCTATCACTGCTGCGTTTATGCCAGTGTACACACGCTTGATTCTCTTTCGGAGACCTAGCAATCCATAGGTTTTAAGATACTTACTAGTCAGGTACATTCTTAGGCGTTTAATATGGGGTGTTGAGTCCATTTCGTTGAGCAAGGAGTAGCTCTTGTCTATTCCATATTTGGCTTAAGGAACTTTATCTGTGCTCATTTCAATCTCTGGTTTTATACAGCATCCCAACTCACCTTTCCCCTTAAGCAAGCATAAGTTGGTTTTCTAAATTTGAGACCCTGTTCTGTTTTGTAATCCTGTTCCTGTGTAGCCAAGTTTACATTCTGTGTATTAGTGATATCTTATGATGTTTCTTTTTGTTTGTGACTTATTTCAGTTAGAATCATCATACCTGAATCCACTCATTATGCTGCTACGGGCCTGATGACATAGATTTCATTGCTGAGTGATATTGCATTGTACGTAAGTACCACAACTTCTTTATCCATTTTTCACATTCTGTGATATTGAACTTGTACCATAAACGAGGTTCTTGTAAACAGAGCCGTCCCAAACATTGGGGTGGCTGTGTCTTTTTGATTTTAATTTCCCTAAGCTATAGGACCATAAAAGGAAGTGCCCTAGTCTCTGTTGCTTTGTTTTTTAGATGTTTCAGGAAACACCATACACTTCTCCCGAGTGGCTGTTGGCAATTTACATCCCGCCCATCAGCATAACAAGGCTCCCAGTTCTCCATGGCCTGTCCTGCCTTTCTGGATTTTACACTTTTTTCAGATGGCCCTTTTGACCAGGGGGAAGTGACACTTCATTGTAGTGCAGATTTCCTTTGCAAGCTTGCTTGGTTGGCCAAAAAGGGCGTATGCGTTTTTTCCTGAATATATTCAGGAAAAAACGTATACGCACTTTTTGACCAAGTGCATCATTGTCGATGTTCTGCCTCTTTTCTTATGCTTTAAATGCAATTCCGGTCTGCCTCCTGAAATTGGTTTCCTGCAATTCTGCCCCACTTTCAAGTCCTCTTGGCAGACTTACTTCAGTATATTTTTGGACGATAGCTGTCATTTATAACTCTGCAGGTTTGTGAATTACAGTGCCCCTGAGCTCCTTTCTTCAAGTCGCTTTCTTGTGAGCTGGCTGCAACACCACAGATTGCTTCAGGCCCTAATCTGGTTCCGGCACGGCACGCTGAGCCTTTGCTTAATTCCTCTTCCTGGTGGGAAATGAGAGTTAAATTTGCCCGTCCAGACACCTCCAGCTAGTCTCTCATTGGTTCTCCCTATTCCTGTTCATCTTCCGCAGTAATTGCAAACTGGGCCAAACAGGAGGTTAAAGGCACTGACTCTCCAAGTCGGGAGAGTGTTAGTAAAGCGTCTGGAATGTTGCACCCGAGTACCAGGGGACGAGAACGGAGACATATTGGAACACGTCTCCCGATCACACGTTTGATCATACTCTGGGTTCCACATGCATGGTTTAGCTGAAGGAAGAATCCCTTAAACCTGGAGAGTTGAGACCCGTGGAATGGGTACCATGCAATATGACTTCAAAGGGTCTTCATTTGCTCACCGAACCTCTCCAATCCTATCACTGCTGCGTTTATGTCAGTGTACACACGCTTGATTCTCTTTCGGAGACATAGCAATCCATAGGTTTTAAGATACTTACTAGTCAGGTACATTCTTAGGTGTTTAATATGGGGTGTTGAGTCCATTTCATTGAGCAAGGAGTAGCTCTTGTCTATTCCATATTTGGCTTAAGGAACTTTGTCTGTGCTCATTTCAATAACTGGTTTTATGCAGCACCCCAACTCACCTTTCCCCTTAAGCAAGCATAAGTTGGTTTTCTAAATTTGAGACCCTGTTCTCTTTTGTAATCCAGTTCTTGTGTAGCCAAGTTTACATTCCGTGTATTAGTGATATCTTATGATGTTTCTTTTTCTGTGTGACTTATTTCAGTTAGAAGCATCATACCTGAATCCACTCATTATGCTGCTACGGGCCTGATGACATAGATGTCATTGCTGAATGATATTGCATTGTACATAAGTACCACAACTTCTTTATCCATTTTTCACTTTCTGCGATATTGAACTTGTACCATAAACGAGGTTCTTGTAAACAGAGCCATCCCAAACTTTGGAGTGGCTGTGTCTTTTTGATTTTAATTTCCCTAAGCTATAGGACCATAAGTGGAAGTGCGCTAGGGTCTGTTGCTTTGTTTTTTAGATGTTTCAGGAAACACCATACACTTCTCCCAAGTGGCTGTTGGCAATTTATATCCCACCCATCAGCATAACCATGCTCCCAGTTCTCCATGGCCTGTCCTGCCTTTCTGGATTCTACACTTTTTCAGATGGCCCTTTTGACGGGGTGAAGTGAGACTTCATTGTAGTGCAGATTTCCTTTGCAAGCTTGCTTGGTTGGCCAAAAAGGGCGTATGCGTTTTTTCCTGAATATATTCAGGAAAAAACGCATACGCCCTTTTTGGCCAAGTGCATCATTGTCGACGTTCTGCCTCTTTTCCTATGCTTTAAATGCAATTCCAGTCTACATCCTGAAATCGGTTTCCTGCAATTCTGCCCCGCTTTCAAGTCCTCTTGGCAGCCTTACTTCAGTATATTTTTGGACGATAGCTGTCATTTATAACTCTGCAGGTTTGTGAATTACAGTGCCCCTGAGCTCCTTTCTTCAACTCGCTTTCTTGTGAGCTGGCCGCAACACCGCAGGATTGCTTCAGGCCCTAATCTGGTTCCGGCACGGCACGCTGAGCCTTTGGTTAATTCCTCTTCCTGGTGGGAAATGAGAGTTAAATTTGCCCGTCCAGACACCTCCAGCTAGTCTCTCATTGGTTCTCCCTATTCTTGTTCATCTTCCGCAGAAATTGCAAACTGGGCCAAACAGGAGGTTAAAGGCACTGACTCTCCAAGTCGGGGGAGTGTTAGTAAAGCGTCTGGAATGTTGCACCCGAGTACCAGGGGACGAGAAAGGAGACATATTTGAACACGTCTCCCGAGCACACGTTTGATCATACTCTGAGTTCCACATGCATGGTTTAGCTGAAGGAAGATCCCTTAAAGCTGGAGAGTGGAGACCCGTGGAATGGGTACCATGCAATATGACTTCAAAGGGTCTTCATTTGCTCACCAAACCTCTCCAATCCTATCACTGCTGCGTTTATGCCAGTGTACACACGCTTGATTCTCTTTCGGAGACCTAGCAATCCATAGGTTTTAAGATACTTACTAGTCAGGTACATTCTTAGGCGTTTAATATGGGGTGTTGAGTCCATTTCGTTGAGCAAGGAGTAGCTCTTGTCTATTCCATATTTGGCTTAAGGAACTTTATCTGTGCTCATTTCAATCTCTGGTTTTATGCAGCATCCCAACTCACCTTCCCCCTTAAGCAAGCATAAGTTGGTTTTCTAAATTTGAGACCCTGTTCTGTTTTGTAATCCTGTTCCTGTGTAGCCAAGTTTACATTCTGTGTATTAGTGATATCTTATGATGTTTCTTTTTGTTTGTGACTTATTTCAGTTAGAATCATCATACCTGAATCCACTCATTATGCTGCTACGGGCCTGATGACATAGATTTCATTGCTGAGTGATATTGCATTGTACGTAAGTACCACAACTTCTTTATCCATTTTTCACATTCTGTGATATTGAACTTGTACCATAAACGAGGTTCTTGTAAACAGAGCCGTCCCAAACATTGGGGTGGCTGTGTCTTTTTGATTTTAATTTCCCTAAGCTATAGGACCATAAAAGGAAGTGCCCTAGTCTCTGTTGCTTTGTTTTTTAGATGTTTCAGGAAACACCATACACTTCTCCCGAGTGGCTGTTGGCAATTTACATCCCGCCCATCAGCATAACAAGGCTCCCAGTTCTCCATGGCCTGTCCTGCCTTTCTGGATTTTACACTTTTTTCAGATGGCCCTTTTGACCAGGGGGAAGTGACACTTCATTGTAGTGCAGATTTCCTTTGCAAGCTTGCTTGGTTGGCCAAAAAGGGCGTATGCGTTTTTTCCTGAATATATTCAGGAAAAAACGTATACGCACTTTTTGACCAAGTGCATCATTGTCGATGTTCTGCCTCTTTTCTTATGCTTTAAATGCAATTCCGGTCTGCCTCCTGAAATTGGTTTCCTGCAATTCTGCCCCACTTTCAAGTCCTCTTGGCAGACTTACTTCAGTATATTTTTGGACGATAGCTGTCATTTATAACTCTGCAGGTTTGTGAATTACAGTGCCCCTGAGCTCCTTTCTTCAAGTCGCTTTCTTGTGAGCTGGCTGCAACACCACAGATTGCTTCAGGCACTAATCTGGTTCCGGCACGGCACGCTGAGCCTTTGCTTAATTCCTCTTCCTGGTGGGAAATGAGAGTTAAATTTGCCCGTCCAGACACCTCCAGCTAGTCTCTCATTGGTTCTCCCTATTCCTGTTCATCTTCCGCAGTAATTGCAAACTGGGCCAAACAGGAGGTTAAAGGCACTGACTCTCCAAGTCGGGAGAGTGTTAGTAAAGCGTCTGGAATGTTGCACCCGAGTATCAGGGGACGAGAACGGAGACATATTGGAACACGTCTCCCGATCACACGGTTGATCATACTCTGGGTTCCACATGCATGGTTTAGCTGAAGGAAGAATCCCTTAAACCTGGAGAGTTGAGACCCGTGGAATGGGTACCATGCAATATGACTTCAAAGGGTCTTCATTTGCTCACCGAACCTCTCCAATCCTATCACTGCTGCGTTTATGTCAGTGTACACACGCTTGATTCTCTTTCAGAGACATAGCAATCCATAGGTTTTAAGATACTTACTAGTCAGGTACATTCTTAGGTGTTTAATATGGGGTGTTGAGTCCATTTCATTGAGCAAGGAGTAGCTCTTGTCTATTCCATATTTGGCTTAAGGAACTTTGTCTGTGCTCATTTCAATAACTGGTTTTATGCAGCACCCCAACTCACCTTTCCCCTTAAGCAAGCATAAGTTGGTTTTCTAAATTTGAGACCCTGTTCTCTTTTGTAATCCAGTTCTTGTGTAGCCAAGTTTACATTCCGTGTATTAGTGATATCTTATGATGTTTCTTTTTCTGTGTGACTTATTTCAGTTAGAAGCATCATACCTGAATCCACTCATTATGCTGCTACGGGCCTGATGACATAGATGTCATTGCTGAATGATATTGCATTGTACATAAGTACCACAACTTCTTTATCCATTTTTCACTTTCTGCGATATTGAACTTGTACCATAAACGAGGTTCTTGTAAACAGAGCCATCCCAAACTTTGGAGTGGCTGTGTCTTTTTGATTTTAATTTCCCTAAGCTATAGGATCATAAGTGGAAGTGCGCTAGGGTCTGTTGCTTTGTTTTTTAGATGTTTCAGGAAACACCATACACTTCTCCCAAGTGGCTGTTGGCAATTTATATCCCACCCATCAGCATAACCATGCTCCCAGTTCTCCATGGCCTGTCCTGCCTTTCTGGATTCTACACTTTTTCAGATGGCCCTTTTGACGGGGTGAATTGAGACTTCATTGTAGTGCAGATTTCCTTTGCAAGCTTGCTTGGTTGGCCAAAAAGGGCGTATGCGTTTTTTCCTGAATATATTCAGGAAAAAACGCATACGCCCTTTTTGGCCAAGTGCATCATTGTGGAAGTTCTGCCTCTTTTCCTATGCTTTAAATGCAATTCCAGTCTACATCCTGAAATCGGTTTCCTGCAATTCTGCCCCGCTTTCAAGTCCTCTTGGCAGCCTTACTTCAGTATATTTTTGGACGATAGCTGTCATTTATAACTCTGCAGGTTTGTGAATTACAGTGCCCCTGAGCTCCTTTCTTCAACTCGCTTTCTTGTGAGCTGGCCGCAACACCGCAGGATTCCTTCAGGCCCTAATCTGGTTCCGGCACGGCACGCTGAGCCTTTGGTTAATTCCTCTTCCTGGTGGGAAATGAGAGTTAAATTTGCCCGTCCAGACACCTCCAGCTAGTCTCTCATTGGTTCTCCCTATTCTTGTTCATCTTCCGCAGAAATTGCAAACTGGGCCAAACAGGAGGTTAAAGGCACTGACTCTCCAAGTCGGGGGAGTGTTAGTAAAGCGTCTGGAATGTTGCACCTGAGTACCAGGGGACGAGAAAGGAGACATATTTGAACACGTCTCCCGAGCACACGTTTGATCATACTCTGAGTTCCACATGCATGGTTTAGCTGAAGGAAGATCCCTTAAAGCTGGAGAGTGGAGACCCGTGGAATGGGTACCATGCAATATGACTTCACATGCTCTTCATTTGCTCACCGAACCTCTCCAATCCTATCACTGCTGCATTTATGCCAGTGTACACACGCTTGATTCTCTTTCGGAGACATAGCAATCCCTAGGTTTTAAGATACTTACGAGTCAGGTACATTCTTAGGCGTTTAATATGGGGTGTTGAGTCCATTTCGTTGAGCAAGGAGTAGCTCTTGTCTATTCCATATTTGGCTTAAGGAACTTTATCTGTGCTCATTTCAATCTCTGGTTTGATGCAGCACCCCAACTCACCTTTCCCCTTAAGCAAGCATAAGTTGGTTTTCTAAATTTGAGACCCTGTTTTGTTTTGTAATCCAGTTCTTGTGTAGCCAAGTTTACATTCTGTGTATTAGTGATATCTTATGATGTTTCTTTTTCTGTGTGACTTATTTCAGTTGGAAGCATCATACCTGAATCCACTCATTATGCTGCTACGGGCCTTATGAAATAGATGTCATTGCTGAGTGATATTGCATTGTACGTAAGTACCACAACTTCTTTATCCATTTTGCACTTTCTGCGATATTGAACTTGTACAGTAAACGAGCCGTCCCAAACTTTGGGGTGGCTGTGTCTTTTTGATTTTAATTTCCCTAAGCTATAGGACCATAAGTGGAAGTGCCCCAGGCTCTGTTGCTTTGTTTTTTAGATGTTTCAGGAAACACCATACACTTCTCCCGAGTGGCTGTTGGCAATTTACATCCCGCCCATCAGCATAACAAGGCTCCCAGTTCTCCATGGCCTGGCCTGCCTTTCTGGATTTTACACTTTTTTCAGATGGCCCTTTTGACCGGGGGGAAGTGAGACTTCATTGTAGTGCAGATTTCCTTTGCAAGCTTGCTTGGTTGGCCAAAAAGGGCGTATGCGTTTTTTCCTGAATATATTCAGGAAAAAACGCATACGCCCTTTTTGGCCAAGTGCATCATTGTGGAAGTTCTGCCTCTTTTCCTATGCTTTAAATGCAATTCCAGTCTACCTCCTGAAATCGGTTTCCTGCAATTCTGCCCCGCTTTCAAGTCCTCTTGGCAGCCTGACTTCAGTATATTTTTGGACGATAGCTGTCATTTATAACTCTGCAGGTTTGTGAATTACAGTGCCCCTGAGCTCCTTTCTTCAACTCGCTTTCTTGTGAGCTGGCCGCAACACCGCAGGATTGCTTCAGGCCCTAATCTCGTTCCGGCACGGCACGCTGAGCCTTTGGTTAATTCCTCTTCCTGGTGGGAAATGAGAGTTAAATTTGCCCATCCAGACACCTCCAGCTAGTCTCTCATTGGTTCTCCCTATTCCTGTTCTTCTTCCACAGTAATTGCAAACTGGGCCAAACAGGAGGTTAAAGGCACTGACTCTCCAAGTCGGGAGAGTGTTAGTAAAGCGTCTGGAATGTTGCACCCGAGTACCAGGGGACGAGAACCGAGACATATTTGAATACGTCTCCCGAGCACACGTTTGATCATACTCTGAGTTCCACATGCATGGTTTAGCTGAAGGAAGAATCCCTTAAAGCTGGAGAGTGGAGACCCGTGGAATGGGTACCATGCAATATGACTTCAAAGGGTCTTCATTTGCTCACCGAACCTCTCCAATCCTATCACTGCTGCGTTTATGCCAGTGTACACATGCTTGATTCTCTTTCGGAGACATAGCAATCCATAGGTTTTAAGATACTTACTAGTCAGGTACATTCTTAGGCGTTTAATATGGGGTGTTGAGTCCATTTCGTTGAGCAAGGAGTAGCTCTTGTCTATTCCATATTTGGCTTAAGGAACTTTATCTGTGCTCATTTCAATCTCTGGTTTTATGCAGCACGCCAACTCACCTTTCCCCTTAAGCAAGCATAAGTTGGTTTTCTAAATATGAGACCCTGTTCTGTTTTGTAATCCAGTTCTTGTGTAGCCAAGTTTACATTCTGTGTATTAGTGATATCTTATGATGTTTCTTTTTCTGTGTGACTTATTTCAGTTAGAATCATCATACCTGAATCCACTCATTATGCTGCTACGGGCCTGATGACATAGATGTCATTGCTGAGTGATATTGCTTTGTACGTAAGTACCACAACTTCTTTATCCATTTTTCACTTTCTGCGATATTGAACTTGTACCGTAAACGAGCCGTCCCAAACTTTGGGGTGGCTGTGTCTTTTTTATTTTAATTTCCCTAAGCTATAGGACCATAAGTGGAAGTGCCCCAGGCTCTGTTGCTTTGTTTTTTAGATGTTTCAGGAAACACCATACACTTCTCCCGAGTGGCTGTTGGCAATTTACATCCCGCCCTTCTGCATAACAACGCTCCCAGTTCTCCATGGCCTGTCCTGCCTTTCTGGATTTTACACTTTTTTCAGATGGCCCTTTTGACCAGGGGGAAGTGAGACTTCATTGTAGTGCAGATTTCCTTTGCAAGCTTGCTTGGTTGGCCAAAAAGGGCGTATGCGTTTTTTCTGAATATATTCAGGAAAAAACGCATACGCCCTTTTTGGCCAAGTGCATCATTGTCGACGTTCTGCCTCTTTTCCTATGCTTTAAATGCAATTCCAGCCTACCTCCTGAAATCGGTTTCCTGCAATTCTGCCCCGCATTCAAGTCCCCTTGGCAGCCTTACTTCAGTATATTTTTGGACGATAGCTGTCATTTATAACTCTGCAGGTTTGTGAATGACAGTGCCCCTGAGCTCCTTTCTTCAACTCGCTTCCTTGTGAGCTGGCCGCAACACCGCAGGATTGCTTCAGGCCCTAATCTGGTTCCGGCACGGCACGCTGAGCCTTTGGTTAATTCCTCTTCCTGGTGGGAAATGAGAGTTAAATTTGCCCGTCCAGACACCTCCAGCTAGTCTCTCATTGGTTCTCCCTATTCCTGTTCATCTTCCGGAGAAATTGCAAACTGGGCCAAACAGGAGGTTAAAGGCACTGACTCTCCAAGTCGGGAGAGTGTTAGTAAAGCGTCTGGAATGTTGCACCCGAGTACCAGGGGACGAGAACGGAGACATATTTGAACACGTCTCCCGATCACACGTTTGATCATACTCTGGGTTCCACATGCATGGTTTAGCTGAAGGAAGAATCCCTTAAAGCTGGAGAGTGGAGACCCGTGGAATGGGTACCATGCAATATGACTTCAAAGGGTCTTCATTTGCTCACCGAACCTCTCCAATCCTATCACTGCTGCGTTTATGCCAGTGTACACACGCTTGATTCTCTTTCGGAGACATAGCAATCCATAGGTTTTCAGATACTTACTTGTCAGGTACATTCTTAGGCGTTTAATATGGGGTGTTGAGTCCATTTCGTTGAGCAAGGAGTAGCTCTTGTCTATTCCATATTTGGCTTATGGAACGGTATCTGTGCTCATTTCAATCTCTGGTTTTATGCAGCACCCCAACTCACCTTTCCCCTTAAGCAAGCATAAGTTGGTTTTCTAAATTTGAGACACTGTTCTGTTTTGTAATTCAGTTCCTGTGTAGCCAAGTTTACCTTCCGCATATTAGTGATATCTTATGAAGTTTCTTTTTCTGTGTGACTTATTTCAGTTAGAATCATCATACCTGAATCCACTCATTATGCTGCTACGGGCCTGATGACATAGATGTCATTGCTGAATGATATTGCATTGTACGTAAGTACCACAACTTCTTTATCCATTTTGCGCTTTCTGCGATATTGAACTTGTACCGTAAACGAGGTTCTTGTAAACAGAGCCGTCCCAAACTTTGGGGTGGCTGTGTCTTTTTGATTTTAATTTCCCTAAGCTAAAGGACCATAAGTGGAAGTGCCCCAGGCTCTGTTGCTTTGTTTTTTAGATGTTTCGGGAAACACCATACACTTCTCCCTAGTGGCTGTTGGCAATTTACATCCCGCCCATCAGCATAACAAGGCTCCCAGTTCTCCATGGCCTGTCCTGCCTTTCTGGATTTTACACTTTTTTCAGATGGCCCTTTTGACCGGGGGGAAGTGAGACTTCATTGTAGTGCAGATTTCCTTTGCAAGCTTGCTTGGTTGGCCAAAAAGGGCGTATGCGTTTTTTCCTGAATATATTCAGGAAAAAACGCATACGCCCTTTTTGGCCAAGTGCATCATTGTGGACGTTCTGCCTCTTTTCCTATGCTTTAAATGCAATTCCAGTCTACCTCCTGAAATCGGTTTCCTGCAATTCTGCCCCGCTTTCAAGTCCTCTTGGCAGCCTGACTTCAGTATATTTTTGGACGATAGCTGTCATTTATAACTCTGCAGGTTTGTGAATTACAGTGCCCCTGAGCTCCTTTCTTCAACTCGCTTTCTTGTGAGCTGGCCGCAACACCGCAGGATTGCTTCAGGCCCTAATCTGGTTCCGGCACGGCACGCTGAGCCTTTGGTTAATTCCTCTTCCTGGTGGGAAATGAGAGTTAAATTTGCCCGTCCAGACACCTCCAGCTAGTCTCTCATTGGTTCTCCCTATTCCTGTTCATCTTCCGCAGAAATTGCAAACTGGGCCAAACAGGAGGTTAAAGGCACTGACTCTCCAAGTCGGGAGAGTGTTAGTAAAGCGTCTGGAATGTTGCACCCGAGTACCAGGGGACGAGAACCGAGACATATTTGAATACGTCTCCCGAGCACACGTTTGATCATACTCTGGGTTCCACATGCATGGTTTAGCTGAAGGAAGAATCCCTTAAGGCTGGAGAGTGGAGACCCGTGGAATGGGTACCATGCAGTATGACTTCAAAGGGTCTTCATTTGCTCACCGAACCTCTCCAATCCTATCACTGCTGCATTTATGCCAGTGTACACATGCTTGATTCTCTTTCGGAGACATAGCAATCCATAGGTTTTAAGATACTTACTAGTCAGGTACATTCTTAGGCGTTTAATATGGGGTGTTGAGTCCATTTCGTTGAGCAAGGAGTAGCTCTTGTCTATTCCATATTTGGCTTAAGGAACTTTATCTGTGCTGATTTCAATCTCTGGTTTTATGCAGCACCCCAACTCACCTTTCCCCTTAAGCAAGCATAAGTTGGTTTTCTAAATATGAGACCCTGTTCTGTTTTGTAATCCAGTTCTTGTGTAGCCAAGTTTACATTCTGTGTATTAGTGATATCTTATGATGTTTCTTTTTCTTTGTGACTTATTTCAGTTAGAATCATCATACCTGAATCCACTCATTATGCTGCTACGGGCCTGATGACATAGATTTCATTGCTGAGTGATATTGCATTGTACGTAAGTACCACAACTTCTTTATCCATTTTTCACTTTCTGCGATATTGAACTTGTACCGTAAACGAGGTTCTTGTAAACAGAGCCGTCCCAAACTTTGGGGTGGCTGTGTCTTTTTGATTTTAATTTCCCTAAGCTATAGGACCATAAGTGGAAGTGCCCCAGGCTCTGTTGCTTTGTTTTTTAGATGTTTCAGGAAACACCATACGCTTCGCCTGAGTGGCTGTTGGCAATTTACATCCCGCCCATCAGCATAACAAGGCTCCCAGTTCTCCATGGCCTGTCCTGCCTTTCTGGATTTTACACTTTTTTCAGATGGCCCTTTTGACCGGGGGGAAGTGAGACTTCATTGTAGTGCAGATTTCCTTTGCAAGCTTGCTTGGTTGGCCAAAAAGGGCGTATGCGATTTTTCCTGAATATATTCAGGAAAAAACGCATACGCCCTTTTTGGCCAAGTGCATCATTGTGGACGTTCTGCCTCTTTTCCTATGCTTTAAATGCAATTCCAGTCTACCTCCTGAAATCGGTTTCCTGCAATTCTGCCCCGCTTTCAAGTCCTCTTGGCAGCCTGACTTCAGTATATTTTTGGACGATAGCTGTCATTTATAACTCTGCAGGTTTGTGAATTACAGTGCCCCTGAGCTCCTTTCTTCAACTCGCTTTCTTGTGAGCTGGCCGCAACACCGCAGGATTGCTTCAGGCCCTAATCTCGTTCCGGCACGGCACGCTGAGCCTTTGGTTAATTCCTCTTCCTGGTGGGAAATGAGAGTTAAATTTGCCCATCCAGACACCTCCAGCTAGTCTCTCATTGGTTCTCCCTATTCCTGTTCTTCTTCCACAGTAATTGCAAACTGGGCCAAACAGGAGGTTAAAGGCACTGACTCTTCAAGTCGGGAGAGTGTTAGTAAAGCGTCTGGAATGTTGCACCCGAGTACCAGGGGACGAGAACGGAGACATATTGGAACACGTCTCCTGATCACACGGTTGATCATACTCTGGGTTCCACATGCATGGTTTAGCTGAAGGAAGAATCCCTTAAAGCTGGAGAGTTGAGACCCGTGGAATGGGTACCATGCAATATGACTTCAAAGGGTCTTCATTTGCTCACTGAACCTCTCCAATCCTATCACTGCTGCGTTTATGCCAGTGTACACACGCTTGATTCTCTTTCGGAGACATAGCAATCCATAGGTTTTAAGATACTTACGAGTCAGGTACATTCTTAGGCGTTTAATATGGGGTGTTGAGTCCATTTCGTTGAGCAAGGAGTAGCTCTTGTCTATTCCATATTTGGCTTAAGGAACTTTATCTGTGCTCATTTCAATCTCTGGTTTTAGGCAGCACCCCAACTCACCTTTCCCCTTAAGCAAGCATAAGTTGGTTTTCTAAATTTGAGACGCTGTTTTGTTTTGTAATCCAGTTCTTGTGTAGCCAAGTTTACATTCTGTGTATTAGTGATATCTTATGATGTTTCTTTTTCTGTGTGACTTATTTCAGTTAGAAGCATCATACCTGAATCCACTCATTATGCTGCTACGGGCCTGATGACATAGATGTCATTGCTGAGTGATATTGCATTGTACGTAAGTACCACAACTTCTTTATCCATTTTGCGCTTTCTGTGATATTGAACTTGTACCGTAAACGAGCCGTCCCAAACTTTGGGGTGGCTGTGTCTCTTTGATTTTAATTTCCCTAAGCTATAGGACCATAAGTGGAAGTGCCCCAGGCTCTGTTGCTTTGTTTTTTAGATGTTTCAGGAAACACCATACACTTCTCCCGAGTGGCTGTTGGCAATTTACATCCCGCCCATCAGCATAACAAGGCTCCCAGTTCTCCATGGCCTGTCCTGCCTTTCTGGATTTTACACTTTTTTCAGATGGCCCTTTTGACCGGGGGGAAGTGAGACTTCATTGTAGTGCAGATTTCCTTTGCAAGCTTGCTTGGTTGGCCAAAAAGGGCGTATGCGTTTTTTCCTGAATATATTCAGGAAAAAACGCATACGCCCTTTTTGGCCAAGTGCATCATTGTGGACGTTCTGCCTCTTTTCCTATGCTTTAAATGCAATTCCAGTCTACCTCCTGAAATCGGTTTCCTGCAATTCTGCCCCGCTTTCAAGTCCTCTTGGCAGCCTGACTTCAGTATATTTTTGGACGATAGCTGTCATTTATAACTCTGCAGGTTTGTGAATTACAGTGCCCCTGAGCTCCTTTCTTCAACTCGCTTTCTTGTGAGCTGGCCGCAACACCGCAGGATTGCTTCAGGCCCTAATCTGGTTCCGGCACGGCACGCTGAGCCTTTGGTTAATTCCTCTTCCTGGTGGGAAATGAGAGTTAAATTTGCCCGTCCAGACACCTCCAGCTAGTCTCTCATTGGTTCTCCCTATTCCTGTTCATCTTCCGCAGAAATTGCAAACTGGGCCAAACAGGAGGTTAAAGGCACTGACTCTCCAAGTCGGGAGAGTGTTAGTAAAGCGTCTGGAATGTTGCACCCGAGTACCAGGGGACGAGAACCGAGACATATTTGAATACGTCTCCCGAGCACACGTTTGATCATACTCTGGGTTCCACATGCATGGTTTAGCTGAAGGAAGAATCCCTTAAGGCTGGAGAGTGGAGACCCGTGGAATGGGTACCATGCAGTATGACTTCAAAGGGTCTTCATTTGCTCACCGAACCTCTCCAATCCTATCACTGCTGCGTTTATGCCAGTGTACACATGCTTGATTCTCTTTCGGAGACATAGCAATCCATAGGTTTTAAGATACTTACTAGTCAGGTACATTCTTAGGCGTTTAATATGGGGTGTTGAGTCCATTTCGTTGAGCAAGGAGTAGCTCTTGTCTATTCCATATTTGGCTTAAGGAACTTTATCTGTGCTGATTTCAATCTCTGGTTTTATGCAGCACCCCAACTCACCTTTCCCCTTAAGCAAGCATAATTTGGTTTTCTAAATATGAGACCCTGTTCTGTTTTGTAATCCAGTACTTGTGTAGCCAAGTTTACATTCTGTGTATTAGTGATATCTTATGATGTTTCTTTTTCTGTGTGACTTATTTCAGTTAGAAGCATCATACCTGAATCCACTCATTATGCTGCTACGGGCCTGATGACATAGATTTCATTGCTGAATGATATTGCATTGTACGTAAGTACCACAACTTCTTTATCCATTTTGCGCTTTCTGTGATATTGAACTTGTACCGTAAACGAGCCGTCCCAAACTTTGAGGTGGCTGTGTCTTTTTGATTTTAATTTCCCTAAGCTATAGGACCATAAGTGGAAGTGCCCCAGGCTCTGTTGCTTTGTTTTTTAGATGTTTCAGGAAACACCATACACTTCTCCCGAGTGGCTGTTGGCAATTTACATCCCGCCCATCAGCATAACAAGGCTCCCAGTTCTCCATGGCCTGTCCTGCCTTTCTGGATTTTACACTTTTTTCAGATGGCCCTTTTGACCAGGGGGAAGTGACACTTCATTGTAGTGCAGATTTCCTTTGCAAGCTTGCTTGGTTGGCCAAAAAGGGCGTATGCGTTTTTTCCTGAATATATTCAGGAAAAAACGTATACGCACTTTTTGACCAAGTGCATCATTGTCGATGTTCTGCCTCTTTTCTTATGCTTTAAATGCAATTCCGGTCTGCCTCCTGAAATTGGTTTCCTGCAATTCTGCCCCACTTTCAAGTCCTCTTGGCAGACTTACTTCAGTATATTTTTGGACGATAGCTGTCATTTATAACTCTGCAGGTTTGTGAATTACAGTGCCCCTGAGCTCCTTTCTTCAAGTCGCTTTCTTGTGAGCTGGCTGCAACACCACAGATTGCTTCAGGCCCTAATCTGGTTCCGGCACGGCACGCTGAGCCTTTGCTTAATTCCTCTTCCTGGTGGGAAATGAGAGTTAAATTTGCCCGTCCAGACACCTCCAGCTAGTCTCTCATTGGTTCTCCCTATTCCTGTTCATCTTCCGCAGTAATTGCAAACTGGGCCAAACAGGAGGTTAAAGGCACTGACTCTCCAAGTCGGGAGAGTGTTAGTAAAGCGTCTGGAATGTTGCACCCGAGTACCAGGGGACGAGAACGGAGACATATTGGAACACGTCTCCCGATCACACGTTTGATCATACTCTGGGTTCCACATGCATGGTTTAGCTGAAGGAAGAATCCCTTAAACCTGGAGAGTTGAGACCCGTGGAATGGGTACCATGCAATATGACTTCAAAGGGTCTTCATTTGCTCACCGAACCTCTCCAATCCTATCACTGCTGCGTTTATGTCAGTGTACACACGCTTGATTCTCTTTCGGAGACATAGCAATCCATAGGTTTTAAGATACTTACTAGTCAGGTACATTCTTAGGTGTTTAATATGGGGTGTTGAGTCCATTTCATTGAGCAAGGAGTAGCTCTTGTCTATTCCATATTTGGCTTAAGGAACTTTGTCTGTGCTCATTTCAATAACTGGTTTTATGCAGCACCCCAACTCACCTTTCCCCTTAAGCAAGCATAAGTTGGTTTTCTAAATTTGAGACCCTGTTCTCTTTTGTAATCCAGTTCTTGTGTAGCCAAGTTTACATTCCGTGTATTAGTGATATCTTATGATGTTTCTTTTTCTGTGTGACTTATTTCAGTTAGAAGCATCATACCTGAATCCACTCATTATGCTGCTACGGGCCTGATGACATAGATGTCATTGCTGAATGATATTGCATTGTACATAAGTACCACAACTTCTTTATCCATTTTTCACTTTCTGCGATATTGAACTTGTACCATAAACGAGGTTCTTGTAAACAGAGCCATCCCAAACTTTGGAGTGGCTGTGTCTTTTTGATTTTAATTTCCCTAAGCTATAGGACCATAAGTGGAAGTGCGCTAGGGTCTGTTGCTTTGTTTTTTAGATGTTTCAGGAAACACCATACACTTCTCCCAAGTGGCTGTTGGCAATTTATATCCCACCCATCAGCATAACCATGCTCCCAGTTCTCCATGGCCTGTCCTGCCTTTCTGGATTCTACACTTTTTCAGATGGCCCTTTTGACGGGGTGAAGTGAGACTTCATTGTAGTGCAGATTTCCTTTGCAAGCTTGCTTGGTTGGCCAAAAAGGGCGTATGCGTTTTTTCCTGAATATATTCAGGAAAAAACGCATACGCCCTTTTTGGCCAAGTGCATCATTGTCGACGTTCTGCCTCTTTTCCTATGCTTTAAATGCAATTCCAGTCTACATCCTGAAATCGGTTTCCTGCAATTCTGCCCCGCTTTCAAGTCCTCTTGGCAGCCTTACTTCAGTATATTTTTGGACGATAGCTGTCATTTATAACTCTGCAGGTTTGTGAATTACAGTGCCCCTGAGCTCCTTTCTTCAACTCGCTTTCTTGTGAGCTGGCCGCAACACCGCAGGATTGCTTCAGGCCCTAATCTGGTTCCGGCACGGCACGCTGAGCCTTTGGTTAATTCCTCTTCCTGGTGGGAAATGAGAGTTAAATTTGCCCGTCCAGACACCTCCAGCTAGTCTCTCATTGGTTCTCCCTATTCTTGTTCATCTTCCGCAGAAATTGCAAAATGGGCCAAACAGGAGGTTAAAGGCACTGACTCTCCAAGTCGGGGGAGTGTTAGTAAAGCGTCTGGAATGTTGCACCCGAGTACCAGGGGACGAGAAAGGAGACATATTTGAACACGTCTCCCGAGCACACGTTTGATCATACTCTGAGTTCCACATGCATGGTTTAGCTGAAGGAAGATCCCTTAAAGCTGGAGAGTGGAGACCCGTGGAATGGGTACCATGCAATATGACTTCAAAGGGTCTTCATTTGCTCACCAAACCTCTCCAATCCTATCACTGCTGCGTTTATGCCAGTGTACACACGCTTGATTCTCTTTCGGAGACCTAGCAATCCATAGGTTTTAAGATACTTACTAGTCAGGTACATTCTTAGGCGTTTAATATGGGGTGTTGAGTCCATTTCGTTGAGCAAGGAGTACCTCTTGTCTATTCCATATTTGGCTTAAGGAACTTTATCTGTGCTCATTTCAATCTCTGGTTTTATGCAGCATCCCAACTCACCTTTCCCCTTAAGCAAGCATAAGTTGGTTTTCTAAATTTGAGACCCTGTTCTGTTTTGTAATCCTGTTCCTGTGTAGCCAAGTTTACATTCTGTGTATTAGTGATATCTTATGATGTTTCTTTTTGTTTGTGACTTATTTCAGTTAGAAGCATCATACCTGAATCCACTCATTATGCTGCTACGGGCCTGATGACATAGATTTCATTGCTGAGTGATATTGCATTGTACGTAAGTACCACAACTTCTTTATCCATTTTTCACATTCTGTGATATTGAACTTGTACCATAAACGAGGTTCTTGTAAACAGAGCCGTCCCAAACATTGGGGTGGCTGTGTCTTTTTGATTTTAATTTCCCTAAGCTATAGGACCATAAAAGGAAGTGCCCTAGTCTCTGTTGCTTTGTTTTTTAGATGTTTCAGGAAACACCATACACTTCTCCCGAGTGGCTGTTGGCAATTTACATCCCGCCCATCAGCATAACAAGGCTCCCAGTTCTCCATGGCCTGTCCTGCCTTTCTGGATTTTACACTTTTTTCAGATGGCCCTTTTGACCAGGGGGAAGTGACACTTCATTGTAGTGCAGATTTCCTTTGCAAGCTTGCTTGGTTGGCCAAAAAGGGCGTATGCGTTTTTTCCTGAATATATTCAGGAAAAAACGTATACGCACTTTTTGACCAAGTGCATCATTGTCGATGTTCTGCCTCTTTTCTTATGCTTTAAATGCAATTCCGGTCTGCCTCCTGAAATTGGTTTCCTGCAATTCTGGCCCACTTTCAAGTCCTCTTGGCAGACTTACTTCAGTATATTTTTGGACGATAGCTGTCATTTATAACTCTGCAGGTTTGTGAATTACAGTGCCCCTGAGCTCCTTTCTTCAAGTCGCTTTCTTGTGAGCTGGCTGCAACACCACAGATTGCTTCAGGCACTAATCTGGTTCCGGCACGGCACGCTGAGCCTTTGCTTAATTCCTCTTCCTGGTGGGAAATGAGAGTTAAATTTGCCCGTCCAGACACCTCCAGCTAGTCTCTCATTGGTTCTCCCTATTCCTGTTCATCTTCCGCAGTAATTGCAAACTGGGCCAAACAGGAGGTTAAAGGCACTGACTCTCCAAGTCGGGAGAGTGTTAGTAAAGCGTCTGGAATGTTGCACCCGAGTATCAGGGGACGAGAACGGAGACATATTGGAACACGTCTCCCGATCACACGGTTGATCATACTCTGGGTTCCACATGCATGGTTTAGCTGAAGGAAGAATCCCTTAAACCTGGAGAGTTGAGACCCGTGGAATGGGTACCATGCAATATGACTTCAAAGGGTCTTCATTTGCTCACCGAACCTCTCCAATCCTATCACTGCTGCGTTTATGTCAGTGTACACACGCTTGATTCTCTTTCAGAGACATAGCAATCCATAGGTTTTAAGATACTTACTAGTCAGGTACATTCTTAGGTGTTTAATATGGGGTGTTGAGTCCATTTCATTGAGCAAGGAGTAGCTCTTGTCTATTCCATATTTGGCTTAAGGAACTTTGTCTGTGCTCATTTCAATAACTGGTTTTATGCAGCACCCCAACTCACCTTTCCCCTTAAGCAAGCATAAGTTGGTTTTCTAAATTTGAGACCCTGTTCTCTTTTGTAATCCAGTTCTTGTGTAGCCAAGTTTACATTCCGTGTATTAGTGATATCTTATGATGTTTCTTTTTCTGTGTGACTTATTTCAGTTAGAAGCATCATACCTGAATCCACTCATTATGCTGCTACGGGCCTGATGACATAGATGTCATTGCTGAATGATATTGCATTGTACATAAGTACCACAACTTCTTTATCCATTTTTCACTTTCTGCGATATTGAACTTGTACCATAAACGAGGTTCTTGTAAACAGAGCCATCCCAAACTTTGGAGTGGCTGTGTCTTTTTGATTTTAATTTCCCTAAGCTATAGGATCATAAGTGGAAGTGCGCTAGGGTCTGTTGCTTTGTTTTTTAGATGTTTCAGGAAACACCATACACTTCTCCCAAGTGGCTGTTGGCAATTTATATCCCACCCATCAGCATAACCATGCTCCCAGTTCTCCATGGCCTGTCCTGCCTTTCTGGATTCTACACTTTTTCAGATGGCCCTTTTGACGGGGTGAATTGAGACTTCATTGTAGTGCAGATTTCCTTTGCAAGCTTGCTTGGTTGGCCAAAAAGGGCGTATGCGTTTTTTCCTGAATATATTCAGGAAAAAACGCATACGCCCTTTTTGGCCAAGTGCATCATTGTGGAAGTTCTGCCTCTTTTCCTATGCTTTAAATGCAATTCCAGTCTACATCCTGAAATCGGTTTCCTGCAATTCTGCCCCGCTTTCAAGTCCTCTTGGCAGCCTTACTTCAGTATATTTTTGGACGATAGCTGTCATTTATAACTCTGCAGGTTTGTGAATTACAGTGCCCCTGAGCTCCTTTCTTCAACTCGCTTTCTTGTGAGCTGGCCGCAACACCGCAGGATTCCTTCAGGCCCTAATCTGGTTCCGGCACGGCACGCTGAGCCTTTGGTTAATTCCTCTTCCTGGTGGGAAATGAGAGTTAAATTTGCCCGTCCAGACACCTCCAGCTAGTCTCTCATTGGTTCTCCCTATTCTTGTTCATCTTCCGCAGAAATTGCAAACTGGGCCAAACAGGAGGTTAAAGGCACTGACTCTCCAAGTCGGGGGAGTGTTAGTAAAGCGTCTGGAATGTTGCACCCGAGTACCAGGGGACGAGAAAGGAGACATATTTGAACACGTCTCCCGAGCACACGTTTGATCATACTCTGAGTTCCACATGCATGGTTTAGCTGAAGGAAGATCCCTTAAAGCTGGAGAGTGGAGACCCGTGGAATGGGTACCATGCAATATGACTTCACATGCTCTTCATTTGCTCACCGAACCTCTCCAATCCTATCACTGCTGCATTTATGCCAGTGTACACACGCTTGATTCTCTTTCGGAGACATAGCAATCCATAGGTTTTAAGATACTTACTAGTCAGGTACATTCTTAGGCGTTTAATATGGGGTGTTGAGTCCATTTCGTTGAGCAAGGAGTACCTCTTGTCTATTCCATATTTGGCTTAAGGAAATTTATCTGTGCTCATTTCAATCTCTGGTTTTATGCAGCACCCCAACTCACCTTCCCCCTTAAGCAAGCATAAGTTGGTTTTCTAAATTTGAGACCCTGTTCTGTTTTGTAATCCAGTTCTTGTGTAGCCAAGCTTACATTCCGTGTATTAGTGATATCTTATGATGTTTCTTTTTCTGTGTGACTTATTTCAGTTAGAAGCATCATACGTGAATCCACTCATTATGCTGCTACGGGCCTGATGACATAGATGTCATTGCTGAGTGATATTGCATTGTACGTAAGTACCACAATTTCTTTATCCATTTTGCGCTTTCTGCGATATTGAACTTGTACCGTAAACGAGCCGTCCCAAACTTTGGGGTGGCTGTGTCTTTTTGATTTTAATTTCCCTAAGCTATAGGACCATAAGTGGAAGTGCCCCAGGCTCTGTTGCTTTGTTTTTTAGATGTTTCAGGAAACACCATACACTTCTCCCGAGTGGCTGTTGGCAATTTACATCCTGCCCATCAGCATAACAAGGCTCCCAGTTCTCCATGGCCTGTCCTGCCTTTCTGGATTTTACACTTTTTTCAGATGGCCCTTTTGACCAGGGGGAAGTGAGACTTCATTGTAGTGCAGATTTCCTTTGCAAGCTTGCTTGGTTGGCCAAAAAGGGCGTATGTGTTTTTTCCTGAATATATTCAGGAAAAAACGCATACGCCCTTTTTGGCCAAGTGCATCATTGTCGACGTTCTGCCTCTTTTCCTATGCTTTAAATGCAATTCCAGTCTACCTCCTGAAATCGGTTTCCTGCAATTCTGCCCCGCTTTCAAGTCCTCTTGGCAGCCTGACTTCAGTATATTTTTGGACGATAGCTGTCATTTATAATTCTGCAGGTTTGTGAATTACAGTGCCCCTGAGCTCCTTTCTTCAACTCGCTTTCTTGTGAGCTGGCCGCAACACCGCAGGATTGCTTCAGGCCCTAATCTGGTTCCGGCACGGCATGTTGAGCCTTTGGTTAATTCCTCTTCCTGGTGGGAAATGAGAGTTAAATTTGCCCGTCCAGACACCTCCAGCTAGTCTCTCATTGGTTCTCCCTATTCCTGTTCATCTTCCGCAGAAATTGCAAACTGGGCCAAACAGGAGGTTAAAGGCACTGACTCTCCAAGTCGGGAGAGTGTTAGTAAAGCGTCTGGAATGTTGCACCCGAGTACCAGGGGACGAGAACCGAGACATATTTGAACACGTCTCCCGATCACACGTTTGATCATACTCTGGGTTCCACATGCATGATTTAGCTGAAGGAAGAATCCCTTAAAGCTGGATCGTGGAGACCCGTGGAATGGGTACCATGCAATATGACTTCAAAGGGTCTTCATTTGCTCACCGAACCTCTCCAATCCTATCACTGCTGCGTTTATGCCAGTGTACACACGCTTGATTCTCTTTCGGAGACATAGCAATCCATAGGTTTTAAGATACTTACTTGTCAGGTACATTCTTAGGCGTTTAATATGGGGTGTTGAGTCCATTTCGTTGAGCAAGGAGTAGCTCTTGTCTATTCCATATTTGGCTTAAGGAAATTTATCTGTGCTGATTTCAATCTCTGGTTTTATGCAGCACCCCAACTCACCTTTCCCCTTAAGCAAGCATAAGTTGGTTTTCTACATTTGAGACCCTGTTCTGTTTTGTAATTCAGTTCCTGTGTAGCCAAGTTTACATTCTGCGTATTAGTGATATCTTATGATGTTTCTTTTTCTTTGTGACTTATTTCAGTTAGAATCATCATACCTGAATCCACTCATTATGCTGCTACGGGCCTGAAGACATAGATTTCACTGCTGAGTGATACTGCATTGTACGTAAGTACCACAACTTCTTTATCCATTTTTCACTTTCTGCGATATTGAACTTGTACCGTAAACGAGGTTCTTGTAAACAGAGCCGTCCCAAACTTTGGGGTGGCTGTGTCTTTTTGATTTTAATTTCCCTAAGCTATAGGACCATAAATGGAAGTGCCCTAGGCTCTGTTGCTTTGTTTTTTAGATGTTTCGGGAAACACCATACACTTCTCCACAGTGGCTGTTGGTAATTTATATCCCGCCCATCAGCATAACTATGCTCCCAGTTCTCCATGGCCTGTCCTGCCTTTCTGGATTCTACACTTTTTTCAGATGGCCCTTTTGACAGGGGGGATGTGAGACTTCATTGTAGTGCAGATTTCCTTTGCAAGCTTGCTTGGTTGGCCAAAAAGGGCGTATGCGTTTTTTCCTGAATATATTCAGGAAAAACGCAAACGCCCTTTTTGGCCAAGTGCATCATTGTGGACGTCCTGCCTCTTTTCCTATGCTTTAAATGCAATTCGAGTCTACCTCCTGAAATCGGTTTCCTGCAATTCTGCCCCACATTCAAGTCCTCTTGGCAGCCTGACTTCAGTATATTTTTGGACGATAGCTGTCATTTATAACTCTGCAGGTTTGTGAATGACAGTGCCCCTGAGCTCCTTTCTTCAACTCGCTTTCTTGTGAGCTGGCCGCAACACCGCAGGATTGCTTCAGGCCCTAATCTGGTTCCGGCACGGCACGCTGAGCCTTTGGTTAATTCCTCTTCCTGGGGGGAAATGAGAGTTAAATTTGCCCATCCAGACACCTCCAGCTAGTCTCTCATTGGTTCTCCCTATTCCTGTTCATCTTCCGCAGTAATTGCAAACTGGGCCAAACAGGAGGTTAAAGGCACTGACTCTCCAAGTCGGGACAGTGTTAGTAAAGCGTCTGGAATGTTGCACCCGAGTACCAGGGGACGAGAACGGAGACATATTGGAACACGTCTCCTGATCACACGGTTGATCATACTCTGGGTTCCACATGCATGGTTTAGCTGAAGGAAGAATCCCTTAAAGCTGGAGAGTTGAGACCCGTGGAATGGGTACCATGCAATATGACTTCAAAGGGTCTTCATTTGCTCACTGAACCTCTCCAATCCTATCACTGCTGCGTTTATGCCAGTGTACACACGCTTGATTCTCTTTCGGAGACATAGCAATCCATAGGTTTTAAGATACTTACGAGTCAGGTACATTCTTAGGCGTTTAATATGGGGTGTTGAGTCCATTTCGTTGAGCAAGGAGTAGCTCTTGTCTATTCCATATTTGGCTTAAGGAACTTTATCTGTGCTCATTTCAGTCTCTGGTTTTAGGCAGCAGCCCAACTCACCTTTCCCCTTAAGCAAGCATAAGTTGGTTTTCTAAATTTCAGACGCTGTTTTGTTTTGTAATCCAGTTCTTGTGTAGCCAAGTTTACATTCTGTGTATTAGTGATATCTTATGATGTTTCTTTTTCTGTGTGACTTATTTCAGTTAGAAGCATCATACCTGAATCCACTCATTATGCTGCTACGGGCCTGATGACATAGATGTCATTGCTGAGTGATATTGCATTGTACGTAAGTACCACAACTTCTTTATCCATTTTGCGCTTTCTGCGATATTCAACTTGGACTGTAAACGAGCCTTCCCAAAATTTGGGGTGGCTGTGTCTTTTTGATTTTAATTTCCCTAAGCTATAGGACCATAAGTGGAAGTGCCCTAGTCTCTGTTGCTTTGTTTTTTAGATGTTTCAGGAAACACCATACACTTCTCCCGAGTGGCTGTTGGCAATTTACATCCCGCCCATCAGCATAACAAGGCTCCCAGTTCTCCATGGCCTGTCCTGCCTTTCTGGATTCTACACTTTTTTCAGATGGCCCTTTTGACCGGGGGGAAGTGAGACCTCATTGTAGTGCAGATTTCCTTTGCAAGCTTGCTTGGTTGGCCAAAAAGGGCGTATGCGTTTTTTCCTGAATATATTCAGGAAAAAACGCATACGCCCTTTTTGGCCAAGTGCATCATTGTCGACGTTCTGCCTCTTTTCCTATGCTTTAAATGCAATTCCAGTCTACCTCCTGAAATCGGTTTCCTGCAATTCTGCCCCGCTTTCAAGTCCTCTTGGCAGCCTGACTTCAGTATATTTTTGGACGATAGCTGTCATTTATAATTCTGCAGGTTTGTGAATTACAGTGCCCCTGAGCTCCTTTCTTCAACTCGCTTTCTTGTGAGCTGGCCGCAACACCGCAGGATTGCTTCAGGCCCTAATCTGGTTCCGGCACGGCATGTTGAGCCTTTGGTTAATTCCTCTTCCTGGTGGGAAATGAGAGTTAAATTTGCCCGTCCAGACACCTCCAGCTAGTCTCTCATTGGTTCTCCCTAATCCTGTTCATCTTCCGCAGAAATTGCAAACTGGGCTAAAGAGGAGGTTAAAGGCACTGACTCTCCAAGTCGGGAGAGTGTTAGTAAAGCGTCTGGAATGTTGCACCCGAGTACCAGGGGACGAGAACCGAGACATATTTGAACACGTCTCCCGATCACACGTTTGATCATACTCTGGGTTCCACATGCATGGTTTAGCTGAAGGAAGAATCCCTTAAAGCTGGATCGTGGAGACCCGTGGAATGGGTACCATGCAATATGACTTCAAAGGGTCTTCATTTGCTCACCGAACCTCTCCAATCCTATCACTGCTGCGTTTATGCCAGTGTACACACGCTTGATTCTCTTTCGGAGACATAGCAATCCATAGGTTTTAAGATACTTACTTGTCAGGTACATTCTTAGGCGTTTAATATGGGGTGTTGAGTCCATTTCGTTGAGCAAGGAGTAGCTCTTGTCTATTCCATATTTGGCTTAAGGAACTTTATCTGTGCTGATTTCAATCTCTGGTTTTATGCAGCACCCCAACTCACCTTTCCCCTTAAGCAAGCATAAGTTGGTTTTCTACATTTGAGACCCTGTTCTGTTTTGTAATTCAGTTCCTGTGTAGCCAAGTTTACATTCTGTGTATTAGTGATATCTTATGATGTTTCTTTTTCTTTGTGACTTATTTCAGTTAGAATCATCATACCTGAATCCACTCATTATGCTGCTACGGGCCTGAAGACATAGATTTCACTGCTGAGTGATACTGCATTGTACGTAAGTACCACAACTTCTTTATCCATTTTTCACTTTCTGCGATATTGAACTTGTACCGTAAACGAGGTTCTTGTAAACAGAGCCGTCCCAAACTTTGGGGTGGCTGTGTCTTTTTGATTTTAATTTCCCTAAGCTATAGGACCATAAGTGGAAGTGCCCTATTCTCTGTTGCTTTGTTTTTTAGATGTTTCGGGAAACACCATACACTTCTCCACAGTGGCTGTTGGTAATTTATATCCCGCCCATCAGCATAACTATGCTCCCAGTTCTCCATGGCCTGTCCTGCCTTTCTGGATTCTACACTTTTTTCAGATGGCCCTTTTGACAGGGGGGATGTGAGACTTCATTGTAGTGCAGATTTCCTTTGCAAGCTTGCTTGGTTGGCCAAAAAGGGCGTATGCGTTTTTTCCTGAATATATTCAGGAAAAACGCAAACGCCCTTTTTGGCCAAGTGCATCATTGTGGACGTCCTGCCTCTTTTCCTATGCTTTAAATGCAATTCGAGTCTACCTCCTGAAATCGGTTTCCTGCAATTCTGCCCCACATTCAAGTCCTCTTGGCAGCCTGACTTCAGTATATTTTTGGACGATAGCTGTCATTTATAACTCTGCAGGTTTGTGAATGACAGTGCCCCTGAGCTCCTTTCTTCAACTCGCTTTCTTGTGAGCTGGCCGCAACACCGCAGGATTGCTTCAGGCCCTAATCTGGTTCCGGCACGGCACGCTGAGCCTTTGGTTAATTCCTCTTCCTGGTGGGAAATGAGAGTTAAATTTGCCCATCCAGACACCTCCAGCTAGTCTCTCATTGGTTCTCCCTATTCCTGTTCATCTTCCGCAGTAATTGCAAACTGGGCCAAACAGGAGGTTAAAGGCACTGACTCTCCAAGTCGGGAGAGTGTTAGTAAAGCGTCTGGAATGTTGCACCCGAGTACCAGGGGACGAGAACGGAGACATAATGGAACACGTCTCCTGATCACACGGTTGATCATACTCTGGGTTCCACATGCATGGTTTAGCTGAAGGAAGAATCCCTTAAAGCTGGAGAGTTGAGACCCGTGGAATGGGTACCATGCAATATGACTTCAAAGGGTCTTCATTTGCTCACTGAACCTCTCCAATCCTATCACTGCTGCGTTTATGCCAGTGTACACACGCTTGATTCTCTTTCGGAGCCATAGCAATCCATAGGTTTTAAGATACTTACGAGTCAGGTACATTCTTAGGCGTTTAATATGGGGTGTTGAGTCCATTTCGTTGAGCAAGGAGTAGCTCTTGTCTATTCCATATTTGGCTTAAGGAACTTTATCTGTGCTCATTTCAATCTCTGGTTTGATGCAGCACCCCAACTCACCTTTCCCCTTAAGCAAGCATAAGTTGGTTTTCTAAATTTGAGACCCTGTTTTGTTTTGTAATCCAGTTCTTGTGTAGCCAAATTTACATTCTGTGTATTAGTGATATCTTATGATGTTTCTTTTTCTGTGTGACTTATTTCAGTTGGAAGCATCATACCTGAATCCACTCATTATGCTGCTACGGGCCTTATGAAATAGATGTCATTGCTGAGTGATATTGCATTGTACGTAAGTACCACAACTTCTTTATCCATTTTGCACTTTCTGCGATATTGAACTTGTACAGTAAACGAGCCGTCCCAAACTTTGGGGTGGCTGTGTCTTTTTGATTTTAATTTCCCTAAGCTATAGGACCATAAGTGGAAGTGCCCCAGGCTCTGTTGCTTTGTTTTTTAGATGTTTCAGGAAACACCATACACTTCTCCCGAGTGGCTGTTGGCAATTTACATCCCGCCCATCAGCATAACAAGGCTCCCAGTTCTCCATGGCCTGGCCTGCCTTTCTGGATTTTACACTTTTTTCAGATGGCCCTTTTGACTGGGGGGAAGTGAGACTTCATTGTAGTGCAGATTTCCTTTGCAAGCTTGCTTGGTTGGCCAAAAAGGGCGTATGCGTTTTTTCCTGAATATATTCAGGAAAAAACGCATACGCCCTTTTTGGCCAAGTGCATCATTGTGGAAGTTCTGCCTCTTTTCCTATGCTTTAAATGCAATTCCAGTCTACCTCCTGAAATTGGTTTCCTGCAATTCTGCCCCGCTTTCAAGTCCTCTTGGCAGCCTGACTTCAGTATATTTTTGGACGATAGCTGTCATTTATAACTCTGCAGGTTTGTGAATTACAGTGCCCCTGAGCTCCTTTCTTCAACTCGCTTTCTTGTGAGCTGGCCGCAACACCGCAGGATTGCTTCAGGCCCTAAACTGTTTCTGGCACGGCACGCTGAGCCTTTGGTTAATTCCTCTTCCTGGTCGGAAATGAGAGTTAAATTTGCCCGTCCAGACACCTCCAGCTAGTCTCTCATTGGTTCTCCCTATTCCTGTTCATCTTCCGCAGAAATTGCAAACTGGGCCAAACAGGAGGTTAAAGGCACTGACTCTCCAAGTCGGGAGAGTGTTAGTAAAGCGTCTGGAATGTTGCACCCGAGTACCAGGGGACGAGAACCGAGACATATTTGAATACGTCTCCCGAGCACACGTTTGATCATACTCTGGGTTCCACATGCATGGTTTAGCTGAAGGAAGAATCCCTTAAAGCTGGAGAGTGGAGACCCGTGGAATGGGTACCATGCAATATGACTTCAAAGGGTCTTCATTTGCTCACCGAACCTCTCCAATCCTATCACTGCTGCGTTTATGCCAGTGTACACATGCTTGATTCTCTTTCGGAGACATAGCAATCCATAGGTTTTAAGATACTTACTAGTCAGGTACATTCTTAGGCGTTTAATATGGGGTGTTGAGTCCATTTCGTTGAGCAAGGAGTAGCTCTTGTCTATTCCATATTTGGCTTAAGGAACTTTATCTGTGCTCATTTCAATCTCTGGTTTTATGCAGCACGCCAACTCACCTTTCCCCTTAAGCAAGCATAAGTTGGTTTTCTAAATATGAAACCCTGTTCTGTTTTGTAATCCAGTTCTTGTGTAGCCAAGTTTACATTCTGTGTATTAGTGATATCTTATGATGTTTCTTTTTCTGTGTGACTTATTTCAGTTAGAATCATCATACCTGAATCCACTCATTATGCTGCTACTGGCCTGATGACATAGATTTCAGTGCTGAGTGATATTGCATTGTACGTAAGTACCACAACTTCTTTATCCATTTTTCACTTTCTGCGATATTGAACTTGTAGCATAAACGAGGTTCTTATAAACAGAGCCGTCCCAAATTTTGGGGTGGCTGTGTCTTTTTGATTTTAATTTCCCTAAGCTATAGGACCATAAAGGGAAGTGCCCCAGGCTCTGTTGCTTTGTTTTTTAGATGTTTCAGGAAACACCATACACTTCTCCCGAGTGGCTGTTGGCAATTTACATCCCGCCCATCAGCATAACAAGGCTCCCAGTTCTCCATGGCCTGTCCTGCCTTTCTGGATTTTACACTTTTTTCAGATGGCCCTTTTGACCGGGGGGAAGTGAGACTTCATTGTAGTGCAGATTTCCTTTGCAAGCTTGCTTGGTTGGCCAAAAAGGGCGTATGCGTTTTTTCTGAATATATTCAGGAAAAAACGCATACGCCCTTTTTGGCCAAGTGCATCATTGTCGACGTTCTGCCTCTTTTCCTATGCTTTAAATGCAATTCCAGCCTACCTCCTGAAATCGGTTTCCTGCAATTCTGCCCCGCATTCAAGTCCCCTTGGCAGCCTGACTTCAGTATATTTTTGGACGATAGCTGTCATTTATAACTCTGCAGGTTTGTGAATGACAGTGCCCCTGAGCTCCTTTCTTCAACTCGCTTCCTTGTGAGCTGGCCGCAACACCGCAGGATTGCTTCAGGCCCTAATCTGGTTCCGGCACGGCACGCTGAGCCTTTGGTTAATTCCTCTTCCTGGTGGGAAATGAGAGTTAAATTTGCCCGTCCAGACACCTCCAGCTAGTCTCTCATTGGTTCTCCCTATTCCTGTTCATCTTCCGGAGAAATTGCAAACTGGGCCAAACAGGAGGTTAAAGGCACTGACTCTCCAAGTCGGGAGAGTGTTAGTAAAGCGTCTGGAATGTTGCACCCGAGTACCAGGGGACGAGAACGGAGACATATTTGAACACGTCTCCCGATCACACGTTTGATCATACTCTGGGTTCCACATGCATGGTTTAGCTGAAGGAAGAATCCCTTAAAGCTGGAGAGTGGAGACCCGTGGAATGGGTACCATGCAATATGACTTCAAAGGGTCTTCATTTGCTCACCGAACCTCTCCAATCCTATCACTGCTGCGTTTATGCCAGTGTACACACGCTTGATTCTCTTTCGGAGACATAGCAATCCATAGGTTTTCAGATACTTACTTGTCAGGTACATTCTTAGGCGTTTAATATGGGGTGTTGAGTCCATTTCGTTGAGCAAGGAGTAGCTCTTGTCTATTCCATATTTGGCTTATGGAACGGTATCTGTGCTCATTTCAATCTCTGGTTTTATGCAGCACCCCAACTCACCTTTCCCCTTAAGCAAGCATAAGTTGGTTTTCTAAATTTGAGACACTGTTCTGTTTTGTAATTCAGTTCCTGTGTAGCCAAGTTTACCTTCCGCATATTAGTGATATCTTATGAAGTTTCTTTTTCTGTGTGACTTATTTCAGTTAGAAGCATCATACCTGAATCCACTCATTATGCTGCTACGGGCCTGATGACATAGATGTCATTGCTGAATGATATTGCATTGTACGTAAGTACCACAACTTCTTTATCCATTTTGCGCTTTCTGCGATATTGAACTTGTACCGTAAACGAGGTTCTTGTAAACAGAGCCGTCCCAAACTTTGGGGTGGCTGTGTCTTTTTGATTTTAATTTCCCTAAGCTAAAGGACCATAAGTGGAAGTGCCCCAGGCTCTGTTGCTTTGTTTTGTAGATGTTTCGGGAAACACCATACACTTCTCCCTAGTGGCTGTTGGCAATTTACATCCCGCCCATCAGCATAACAAGGCTCCCAGTTCTCCATGGCCTGTCCTGCCTTTCTGGATTTTACACTTTTTTCAGATGGCCCTTTTGACCGGGGGGAAGTGAGACTTCATTGTAGTGCAGATTTCCTTTGCAAGCTTGCTTGGTTGGCCAAAAAGGGCGTATGCGTTTTTTCCTGAATATATTCAGGAAAAAACGCATACGCCCTTTTTGGCCAA
Source organism: Lagenorhynchus albirostris (assembly GCF_949774975.1). Classification (NCBI taxonomy): domain Eukaryota; kingdom Metazoa; phylum Chordata; class Mammalia; order Artiodactyla; family Delphinidae; genus Lagenorhynchus; species Lagenorhynchus albirostris. Next base: position 253,820 of record NW_026783601.1, on the reverse strand, counting down.
GTGCATCATTGTGGACGTTCTGCCTCTTTTCCTATGCTTTAAATGCAATTCCAGTCTACCTCCTGAAATCGGTTTCCTGCAATTCTGCCCCGCTTTCAAGTCCTCTTGGCAGCCTGACTTCAGTATATTTTTGGACGATAGCTGTCATTTATAACTCTGCAGGTTTGTGAATTACAGTGCCCCTGAGCTCCTTTCTTCAACTCGCTTTCTTGTGAGCTGGCCGCAACACCGCAGGATTGCTTCAGGCCCTAATCTGGTTCCGGCACGGCACGCTGAGCCTTTGGTTAATTCCTCTTCCTGGTGGGAAATGAGAGTTAAATTTGCCCGTCCAGACACCTCCAGCTAGTCTCTCATTGGTTCTCCCTATTCCTGTTCATCTTCCGCAGAAATTGCAAACTGGGCCAAACAGGAGGTTAAAGGCACTGACTCTCCAAGTCGGGAGAGTGTTAGTAAAGCGTCTGGAATGTTGCACCCGAGTACCAGGGGACGAGAACCGAGACATATTTGAATACGTCTCCCGAGCACATGTTTGATCATACTCTGGGTTCCACATGCATGGTTTAGCTGAAGGAAGAATCCCTTAAGGCTGGAGAGTGGAGACCCGTGGAATGGGTACCATGCAGTATGACTTCAAAGGGTCTTCATTTGCTCACCGAACCTCTCCAATCCTATCACTGCTGCATTTATGCCAGTGTACACATGCTTGATTCTCTTTCGGAGACATAGCAATCCATAGGTTTTAAGATACTTACTAGTCAGGTACATTCTTAGGCGTTTAATATGGGGTGTTGAGTCCATTTCGTTGAGCAAGGAGTAGCTCTTGTCTATTCCATATTTGGCTTAAGGAACTTTATCTGTGCTGATTTCAATCTCTGGTTTTATGCAGCACCCCAACTCACCTTTCCCCTTAAGCAAGCATAAGTTGGTTTTCTAAATATGAGACCCTGTTCTGTTTTGTAATCCAGTTCTTGTGTAGCCAAGTTTACATTCTGTGTATTAGTGATATCTTATGATGTTTCTTTTTCTTTGTGACTTATTTCAGTTAGAATCATCATACCTGAATCCACTCATTATGCTGCTACGGGCCTGATGACATAGATTTCATTGCTGAGTGATATTGCATTGTACGTAAGTACCACAACTTCTTTATCCATTTTTCACTTTCTGCGATATTGAACTTGTACCGTAAACGAGGTTCTTGTAAACAGAGCCGTCCCAAACTTTGGGGTGGCTGTGTCTTTTTGATTTTAATTTCCCTAAGCTATAGGACCATAAGTGGAAGTGCCCCAGGCTCTGTTGCTTTGTTTTTTAGATGTTTCAGGAAACACCATACGCTTCGCCTGAGTGGCTGTTGGCAATTTACATCCCGCCCATCAGCATAACAAGGCTCCCAGTTCTCCATGGCCTGTCCTGCCTTTCTGGATTTTACACTTTTTTCAGATGGCCCTTTTGACCGGGGGGAAGTGAGACTTCATTGTAGTGCAGATTTCCTTTGCAAGCTTGCTTGGTTGGCCAAAAAGGGCGTATGCGATTTTTCCTGAATATATTCAGGAAAAAACGCATACGCCCTTTTTGGCCAAGTGCATCATTGTGGACGTTCTGCCTCTTTTCCTATGCTTTAAATGCAATTCCAGTCTACCTCCTGAAATCGGTTTCCTGCAATTCTGCCCCGCTTTCAAGTCCTCTTGGCAGCCTGACTTCAGTATATTTTTGGACGATAGCTGTCATTTATAACTCTGCAGGTTTGTGAATTACAGTGCCCCTGAGCTCCTTTCTTCAACTCGCTTTCTTGTGAGCTGGCCGCAACACCGCAGGATTGCTTCAGGCCCTAATCTCGTTCCGGCACGGCACGCTGAGCCTTTGGTTAATTCCTCTTCCTGGTGGGAAATGAGAGTTAAATTTGCCCATCCAGACACCTCCAGCTAGTCTCTCATTGGTTCTCCCTATTCCTGTTCTTCTTCCACAGTAATTGCAAACTGGGCCAAACAGGAGGTTAAAGGCACTGACTCTCCAAGTCGGGAGAGTGTTAGTAAAGCGTCTGGAATGTTGCACCCGAGTACCAGGGGACGAGAACGGAGACATATTGGAACACGTCTCCTGATCACACGGTTGATCATACTCTGGGTTCCACATGCATGGTTTAGCTGAAGGAAGAATCCCTTAAAGCTGGAGAGTTGAGACCCGTGGAATGGGTACCATGCAATATGACTTCAAAGGGTCTTCATTTGCTCACTGAACCTCTCCAATCCTATCACTGCTGCGTTTATGCCAGTGTACACACGCTTGATTCTCTTTCGGAGACATAGCAATCCATAGGTTTTAAGATACTTACGAGTCAGGTACATTCTTAGGCGTTTAATATGGGGTGTTGAGTCCATTTCGTTGAGCAAGGAGTAGCTCTTGTCTATTCCATATTTGGCTTAAGGAACTTTATCTGTGCTCATTTCAATCTCTGGTTTTAGGCAGCACCCCAACTCACCTTTCCCCTTAAGCAAGCATAAGTTGGTTTTCTAAATTTGAGACGCTGTTTTGTTTTGTAATCCAGTTCTTGTGTAGCCAAGTTTACATTCCCCGTATTAGTGATATCTTATGATGTTTCTTTTTCTGTGTGACTTATTTCAGTTAGAAGCATCATACCTGAATCCACTCATTATGCTGCTACGGGCCTGATGACATAGATGTCATTGCTGAGTGATATTGCATTGTACGTAAGTACCACAACTTCTTTTTCCATTTTGCGCTTTCTGCGATATTGAACTTGTACCGTAAACGAGCCGTCCCAAACTTTGGGGTGGCTGTGTCTCTTTGATTTTAATTTCCCTAAGCTATAGGACCATAAGTGGAAGTGCCCCAGGCTCTGTTGCTTTGTTTTTTAGATGTTTCAGGAAACACCATACACTTCTCCCGAGTGGCTGTTGGCAATTTACATCCCGCCCATCAGCATAACAAGGCTCCCAGTTCTCCATGGCCTGTCCTGCCTTTCTGGATTTTACACTTTTTTCAGATGGCCCTTTTGACCGGGGGGAAGTGAGACTTCATTGTAGTGCAGATTTCCTTTGCAAGCTTGCTTGGTTGGCCAAAAAGGGCGTATGCGTTTTTTCCTGAATATATTCAGGAAAAAACGCATACGCCCTTTTTGGCCAAGTGCATCATTGTGGACGTTCTGCCTCTTTTCCTATGCTTTAAATGCAATTCCAGTCTACCTCCTGAAATCGGTTTCCTGCAATTCTGCCCCGCTTTCAAGTCCTCTTGGCAGCCTGACTTCAGTATATTTTTGGACGATAGCTGTCATTTATAACTCTGCAGGTTTGTGAATTACAGTGCCCCTGAGCTCCTTTCTTCAACTCGCTTTCTTGTGAGCTGGCCGCAACACCGCAGGATTGCTTCAGGCCCTAATCTGGTTCCGGCACGGCACGCTGAGCCTTTGGGTAATTCCTCTTCCTGGTGGGAAATGAGAGTTAAATTTGCCCGTCCAGACACCTCCAGCTAGTCTCTCATTGGTTCTCCCTATTCCTGTTCATCTTCCGCAGAAATTGCAAACTGGGCCAAACAGGAGGTTAAAGGCACTGACTCTCCAAGTCGGGAGAGTGTTAGTAAAGCGTCTGGAATGTTGCACCCGAGTACCAGGGGACGAGAACCGAGACATATTTGAATACGTCTCCCGAGCACACGTTTGATCATACTCTGGGTTCCACATGCATGGTTTAGCTGAAGGAAGAATCCCTTAAGGCTGGAGAGTGGAGACCCGTGGAATGGGTACCATGCAGTATGACTTCAAAGGGTCTTCATTTGCTCACCGAACCTCTCCAATCCTATCACTGCTGCGTTTATGCCAGTGTACACATGCTTGATTCTCTTTCGGAGACATAGCAATCCATAGGTTTTAAGATACTTACTAGTCAGGTACATTCTTAGGCGTTTAATATGGGGTGTTGAGTCCATTTCGTTGAGCAAGGAGTAGCTCTTGTCTATTCCATATTTGGCTTAAGGAACTTTATCTGTGCTGATTTCAATCTCTGGTTTTATGCAGCACCCCAACTCACCTTTCCCCTTAAGCAAGCATAAGTTGGTTTTCTAAATATGAGACCCTGTTCTGTTTTGTAATCCAGTACTTGTGTAGCCAAGTTTACATTCTGTGTATTAGTGATATCTTATGATGTTTCTTTTTCTGTGTGACTTATTTCAGTTAGAAGCATCATACCTGAATCCACTCATTATGCTGCTACGGGCCTGATGACATAGATTTCATTGCTGAATGATATTGCATTGTACGTAAGTACCACAACTTCTTTATCCATTTTGCGCTTTCTGTGATATTGAACTTGTACCGTAAACGAGCCGTCCCAAACTTTGAGGTGGCTGTGTCTTTTTGATTTTAATTTCCCTAAGCTATAGGACCATAAGTGGAAGTGCCCCAGGCTCTGTTGCTTTGTTTTTTAGATGTTTCAGGAAACACCATACACTTCTCCCGAGTGGCTGTTGGCAATTTACATCCCGCCCATCAGCATAACAAGGCTCCCAGTTCTCCATGGCCTGTCCTGCCTTTCTGGATTTTACACTTTTTTCAGATGGCCCTTTTGACCGGGGGGAAGTGAGACTTCATTGTAGTGCAGATTTCCTTTGCAAGCTTGCTTGGTTGGCCAAAAAGGGCGTATGTGTTTTTTCCTGAATATATTCAGGAAAAAACGCATACGCCCTTTTTGGCCAAGTGCATCATTGTGGACGTTCTGCCTCTTTTCCTATGCTTTAAATGCAATTCCAGTCTACCTCCTGAAATCGGTTTCCTGCAATTCTGCCCCGCTTTCAAGTCCTCTTGGCAGCCTGACTTCAGTATATTTTTGGACGATAGCTGTCATTTATAACTCTGCAGGTTTGTGAATGACAGTGCCCCTGAGCTCCTTTCTTCAACTCGCTTTCTTGTGAGCTGGCCGCAACACCGCAGGATTGCTTCAGGCCCTAATCTGGTTCCGGCACGGCACGCTGAGCCTTTGGTTAATTCCTCTTCCTGGTGGGAAATGAGAGTTAAATTTGCCCGTCCAGACACCTCCAGCTAGTCTCTCATTGGTTCTCCCTATTCCTGTTCATCTTCCGCAGAAATTGCAAACTGGGCCAAACAGGAGGTTAAAGGCACTGACTCTCCAAGTCGGGATAGTGTTAGTAAAGCGTCTGGAATGTTGCACCCGGGTACCAGGGGACGAGAACTGAGAGATATTGGAACACGTCTCCCGATCACACGTTTGATCATACTCTGGGTTCCACATGCATGGTTTAGCTGAAGGAAGAATCCCTTAAAGCTGGATCGTGGAGACCCGTGGAATGGGTACCATGCAATATGACTTCAAAGGGTCTTCATTTGCTCACCGAACCTCTCCAATCCTATCACTGCTGCGTTTATGCTCCTGTACACACACTTGATTCTCTTTCGGAGACATAGCAATCCATAGGTTTTAAGATACTTACTAGTCAGGTACATTCTTAGGCGTTTAATATGGGGTGTTGAGTCCATTTCGTTGAGCAAGGAGTAGCTCTTGTCTATTCCATATTTGGCTTAAGGAATTTTATCTGTGCTCATTTCAATCTCTGGTTTTATGCAGCACCCCAACTCACCTTTCCCCTTAAGCAAGCATAAGTTGGTTTTCTAAATTTGAGACCCTGTTCTGTTTTGTAATCCAGTTCTTGTGTAGCCAAGTTTATATTCCGTGTATTAGTGATATCTTATGATGTTTCTTTTTCTGTGTGACTTATTTCAGTTAGAAGCATCATACCTGAATCCACTCATTATGCTGCTACGGGCCTGATGACATAGATGTCATTGCTGAGTGATATTGCTTTGTACGTAAGTACCACAACTTCTTTATCCATTTTTCACTTTCTGCGATATTGAACTTGTACCGTAAACGAGCCGTCCCAAACTTTGGGGTGGCTGTGTCTTTTTGATTTTAATTTCCCTAAGCTATAGGACCATAAGTGGAAGTGCCCCAGGCTCTGTTGCTTTGTTTTTTAGATGTTTCAGGAAACACCATACACTTCTCCCGAGTGGCTGTTGGCAATTTACATCCCGCCCATCAGCATAACAACGCTCCCAGTTCTCCATGGCCTGTCCTGCCTTTCTGGATTTTACACTTTTTTCAGATGGCCCTTTTGACCAGGGGGAAGTGAGACTTCATTGTAGTGCAGATTTCCTTTGCAAGCTTGCTTGGTTGGCCAAAAAGGGCGTATGCGTTTTTTCTGAATATATTCAGGAAAAAACGCATACGCCCTTTTTGGCCAAGTGCATCATTGTCGACGTTCTGCCTCTTTTCCTATGCTTTAAATGCAATTCCAGCCTACCTCCTGAAATCGGTTTCCTGCAATTCTGCCCCGCATTGAAGTCCCCTTGGCAGCCTTACTTCAGTATATTTTTTGACGATAGCTGTCATTTATAACTCTGCAGGTTTGTGAATGACAGTGCCCCTGAGCTCCTTTCTTCAACTCGCTTCCTTGTGAGCTGGCCGCAACACCGCAGGATTGCTTCAGGCCCTAATCTGGTTCCGGCATGGCACGCTGAGCCTTTGGTTAATTCCTCTTCCTGGTGGGAAATGAGAGTTAAATTTGCCCGTCCAGACACCTCCAGCTAGTCTCTCATTGGTTCTCCCTATTCCTGTTCATCTTCCGGAGAAATTGCAAACTGGGCCAAACAGGAGGTTAAAGGCACTGACTCTCCAATTCGGGAGAGTGTTAGTAAAGCGTCTGGAATGTTGCACCCGAGTACCAGGGGACGAGAACGGAGACATATTTGAACACGTCTCCCGATCACACGTTTGATCATACTCTGGGTTCCACATGCATGGTTTAGCTGAAGGAAGAATCCCTTAAAGCTGGAGAGTGGAGACCCGTGGAATGGGTACCATGCAATATGACTTCAAAGGGTCTTCATTTGCTCACCGAACCTCTCCAATCCTATCACTGCTGCGTTTATGCCAGTGTACACACGCTTGATTCTCTTTCGGAGACATAGCAATCCATAGGTTTTCAGATACTTACTTGTCAGGTACATTCTTAGGCGTTTAATATGGGGTGTTGAGTCCATTTCGTTGAGCAAGGAGTAGCTCTTGTCTATTCCATATTTGGCTTATGGAACGGTATCTGTGCTCATTTCAATCTCTGGTTTTATGCAGCACCCCAACTCACCTTTCCCCTTAAGCAAGCATAAGTTGGTTTTCTAAATTTGAGACACTGTTCTGTTTTGTAATTCAGTTCCTGTGTAGCCAAGTTTACCTTCCGCATATTAGTGATATCTTATGAAGTTTCTTTTTCTGTGTGACTTATTTCAGTTAGAATCATCATACCTGAATCCACTCATTATGCTGCTACGGGCCTGATGACATAGATGTCATTGCTGAATGATATTGCATTGTACGTAAGTACCACAACTTCTTTATCCATTTTGCGCTTTCTGCGATATTGAACTTGTACCGTAAACGAGGTTCTTGTAAACAGAGCCGTCCCAAACTTTGGGGTGGCTGTGTCTTTTTGATTTTAATTTCCCTAAGCTAAAGGACCATAAGTGGAAGTGCCCCAGGCTCTGTTGCTTTGTTTTGTAGATGTTTCGGGAAACACCATACACTTCTCCCTAGTGGCTGTTGGCAATTTACATCCCGCCCATCAGCATAACAAGGCTCCCAGTTCTCCATGGCCTGTCCTGCCTTTCTGGATTTTACACTTTTTTCAGATGGCCCTTTTGACCGGGGGGAAGTGAGACTTCATTGTAGTGCAGATTTCCTTTGCAAGCTTGCTTGGTTGGCCAAAAAGGGCGTATGCGTTTTTTCCTGAATATATTCAGGAAAAAACGCATACGCCCTTTTTGGCCAAGTGCATCATTGTGGACGTTCTGCCTCTTTTCCTATGCTTTAAATGCAATTCCAGTCTACCTCCTGAAATCGGTTTCCTGCAATTCTGCCCCGCTTTCAAGTCCTCTTGGCAGCCTGACTTCAGTATATTTTTGGACGATAGCTGTCATTTATAACTCTGCAGGTTTGTGAATTACAGTGCCCCTGAGCTCCTTTCTTCAACTCGCTTTCTTGTGAGCTGGCCGCAACACCGCAGGATTGCTTCAGGCCCTAATCTGGTTCCGGCACGGCACGCTGAGCCTTTGGTTAATTCCTCTTCCTGGTGGGAAATGAGAGTTAAATTTGCCCGTCCAGACACCTCCAGCTAGTCTCTCATTGGTTCTCCCTATTCCTGTTCATCTTCCGCAGAAATTGCAAACTGGGCCAAACAGGAGGTTAAAGGCACTGACTCTCCAAGTCGGGAGAGTGTTAGTAAAGCGTCTGGAATGTTGCACCCGAGTACCAGGGGACGAGAACCGAGACATATTTGAATACGTCTCCCGAGCACACGTTTGATCATACTCTGGGTTCCACATGCATGGTTTAGCTGAAGGAAGAATCCCTTAAGGCTGGAGAGTGGAGACCCGTGGAATGGGTACCATGCAGTATGACTTCAAAGGGTCTTCATTTGCTCACCGAACCTCTCCAATCCTATCACTGCTGCATTTATGCCAGTGTACACATGCTTGATTCTCTTTCGGAGACATAGCAATCCATAGGTTTTAAGATACTTACTAGTCAGGTACATTCTTAGGCGTTTAATATGGGGTGTTGAGTCCATTTCGTTGAGCAAGGAGTAGCTCTTGTCTATTCCATATTTGGCTTAAGGAACTTTATCTGTGCTGATTTCAATCTCTGGTTTTATGCAGCACCCCAACTCACCTTTCCCCTTAAGCAAGCATAAGTTGGTTTTCTAAATATGAGACCCTGTTCTGTTTTGTAATCCAGTTCTTGTGTAGCCAAGTTTACATTCTGTGTATTAGTGATATCTTATGATGTTTCTTTTTCTTTGTGACTTATTTCAGTTAGAATCATCATACCTGAATCCACTCATTATGCTGCTACGGGCCTGATGACATAGATTTCATTGCTGAGTGATATTGCATTGTACGTAAGTACCACAACTTCTTTATCCATTTTTCACTTTCTGCGATATTGAACTTGTACCGTAAACGAGGTTCTTGTAAACAGAGCCGTCCCAAACTTTGGGGTGGCTGTGTCTTTTTGATTTTAATTTCCCTAAGCTATAGGACCATAAGTGGAAGTGCCCCAGGCTCTGTTGCTTTGTTTTTTAGATGTTTCAGGAAACACCATACGCTTCGCCTGAGTGGCTGTTGGCAATTTACATCCCGCCCATCAGCATAACAAGGCTCCCAGTTCTCCATGGCCTGTCCTGCCTTTCTGGATTTTACACTTTTTTCAGATGGCCCTTTTGACCAGGGGGAAGTGAGACTTCATTGTAGTGCAGATTTCCTTTGCAAGCTTGCTTGGTTGGCCAAAAAGGGCGTATGCGATTTTTCCTGAATATATTCAGGAAAAAACGCATACGCCCTTTTTGGCCAAGTGCATCATTGTGGACGTTCTGCCTCTTTTCCTATGCTTTAAATGCAATTCCAGTCTACCTCCTGAAATCGGTTTCCTGCAATTCTGCCCCGCTTTCAAGTCCTCTTGGCAGCCTGACTTCAGTATATTTTTGGACGATAGCTGTCATTTATAACTCTGCAGGTTTGTGAATTACAGTGCCCCTGAGCTCCTTTCTTCAACTCGCTTTCTTGTGAGCTGGCCGCAACACCGCAGGATTGCTTCAGGCCCTAATCTGGTTCCGGCACGGCACGATGAGCCTTTGGTTAATTCCTCTTCCTGGTGGGAAATGAGAGTTAAATTTGCCCGTCCAGACACCTCCAGCTAGTCTCTCATTGGTTCTCCCTATTCCTGTTCTTCTTCCACAGTAATTGCAAACTGGGCCAAACAGGAGGTTAAAGGCACTGACTCTCCAAGTGGGGAGAGTGTTAGTAAAGCGTCTGGAATGTTGCACCCGAGTACCAGGGGACGAGAACGGAGACATATTGGAACACGTCTCTTGATCACACGGTTGATCATAATCTGGGTTCCACATGCATGGTTTAGCTGAAGGAAGAATCCCTTAAAGCTGGAGAGTTGAGACCCGTGGAATGGGTACCATGCAATATGACTTCAAAGGGTCTTCATTTGCTCACTGAACCTCTCCAATCCTATCACTGCTGCGTTTATGCCAGTGTACACACGCTTGATTCTCTTTCGGAGACATAGCAATCCATAAGTTTTAAGATACTTACGAGTCAGGTACATACTTAGGCGTTTAATATGGGGTGTTGAGTCCATTTCGTTGAGCAAGGAGTAGCTCTTGTCTATTCCATATTTGGCTTAAGGAACTTTATCTGTGCTCATTTCAATCTCTGGTTTTATGCAGCACCCCAACTCACCTTTCCCCTTAAGCAAGCATAAGTTGGTTTTCTAAATTTGAGACGCTGTTTTGTTTTGTAATCCAGTTCTTGTGTAGCCAAGTTTACATTCTGTGTATTAGTGATATCTTATGATGTTTCTTTTTCTGTGTGACTTATTTCAGTTAGAAGCATCATACCTGAATCCACTCATTATGCTGCTACGGGCCTGATGACATAGATGTCATTGCTGAGTGATATTGCATTGTACGTAAGTACCACAACTTCTTTATCCATTTTGCACTTTCTGCGATATTGAACTTGTACCGTAAACGAGCCGTCCCAAACTTTGGGGTGGCTGTGTCTTTTTGATTTTAATTTCCCTAAGCTATAGGACCATAAGTGGAAGTGCCCCAGGCTCTGTTTCTTTGTTTTTTAGATGTTTCAGGAAACACCATACACTTCTCCCTAGTGGCTGTTGGCAATTTACATCCCGCCCATCAGCATAACAAGGCTCCCAGTTCTCCATGGCCTGTCCTGCCTTTCTGGATTTTACACTTTTTTCAGATGGCCCTTTTGACCGGGGGGAAGTGAGACTTCATTGTAGTGCAGATTTCCTTTGCAAGCTTGCTTGGTTGGCCAAAAAGGGCGTATGTGTTTTTTCCTGAATATATTCAGGAAAAAACGCATACGCCCTTTTTGGCCAAGTGCATCATTGTGGACGTTCTGCCTCTTTTCCTATGCTTTAAATGCAATTCCAGTCTACCTCCTGAAATCGGTTTCCTGCAATTCTGCCCCGCTTTCAAGTCCTCTTGGCAGCCTGACTTCAGTATATTTTTGGACGATAGCTGTCATTTATAACTCTGCAGGTTTGTGAATTACAGTGCCCCTGAGCTCCTTTCTTCAACTCGCTTTCTTGTGAGCTGGCCGCAACACCGCAGGATTGCTTCAGGCCCTAATCTGGTTCCGGCACGGCACGCTGAGCCTTTGGTTAATTCCTCTTCCTGGTGGGAAATGAGAGTTAAATTTGCCCGTCCAGACACCTCCAGCTAGTCTCTCATTGGTTCTCCCTATTCCTGTTCATCTTCCGCAGAAATTGCAAACTGGGCCAAACAGGAGGTTAAAGGCACTGACTCTCCAAGTCGGGATAGTGTTAGTAAAGCGTCTGGAATGTTGCACCCGGGTACCAGGGGACGAGAACTGAGAGATATTGGAACACGTCTCCCGATCACACGTTTGATCATACTCTGGGTTCCACATGCATGGTTTAGCTGAAGGAAGAATCCCTTAAAGCTGGATCGTGGAGACCCGTGGAATGGGTACCATGCAATATGACTTCAAAGGGTCTTCATTTGCTCACCGAACCTCTCCAATCCTATCACTGCTGCGTTTATGCTCCTGTACACACACTTGATTCTCTTTCGGAGACATAGCAATCCATAGGTTTTAAGATACTTACTAGTCAGGTACATTCTTAGGCGTTTAATATGGGGTGTTGAGTCCATTTCGTTGAGCAAGGAGTAGCTCTTGTCTATTCCATATTTGGCTTAAGGAATTTTATCTGTGCTCATTTCAATCTCTGGTTTTATGCAGCACCCCAACTCACCTTTCCCCTTAAGCAAGCATAAGTTGGTTTTCTAAATTTGAGACCCTGTTCTGTTTTGTAATCCAGTTCTTGTGTAGCCAAGTTTATATTCCGTGTATTAGTGATATCTTATGATGTTTCTTTTTCTGTGTGACTTATTTCAGTTAGAAGCATCATACCTGAATCCACTCATTATGCTGCTACGGGCCTGATGACATAGATGTCATTGCTGAGTGATATTGCTTTGTACGTAAGTACCACAACTTCTTTATCCATTTTTCACTTTCTGCGATATTGAACTTGTACCGTAAACGAGCCGTCCCAAACTTTGGGGTGGCTGTGTCTTTTTGATTTTAATTTCCCTAAGCTATAGGACCATAAGTGGAAGTGCCCCAGGCTCTGTTGCTTTGTTTTTTAGATGTTTCAGGAAACACCATACACTTCTCCCGAGTGGCTGTTGGCAATTTACATCCCGCCCATCAGCATAACAACGCTCCCAGTTCTCCATGGCCTGTCCTGCCTTTCTGGATTTTACACTTTTTTCAGATGGCCCTTTTGACCAGGGGGAAGTGAGACTTCATTGTAGTGCAGATTTCCTTTGCAAGCTTGCTTGGTTGGCCAAAAAGGGCGTATGCGTTTTTTCTGAATATATTCAGGAAAAAACGCATACGCCCTTTTTGGCCAAGTGCATCATTGTCGACGTTCTGCCTCTTTTCCTATGCTTTAAATGCAATTCCAGCCTACCTCCTGAAATCGGTTTCCTGCAATTCTGCCCCGCATTGAAGTCCCCTTGGCAGCCTTACTTCAGTATATTTTTTGACGATAGCTGTCATTTATAACTCTGCAGGTTTGTGAATGACAGTGCCCCTGAGCTCCTTTCTTCAACTCGCTTCCTTGTGAGCTGGCCGCAACACCGCAGGATTGCTTCAGGCCCTAATCTGGTTCCGGCATGGCACGCTGAGCCTTTGGTTAATTCCTCTTCCTGGTGGGAAATGAGAGTTAAATTTGCCCGTCCAGACACCTCCAGCTAGTCTCTCATTGGTTCTCCCTATTCCTGTTCATCTTCCGGAGAAATTGCAAACTGGGCCAAACAGGAGGTTAAAGGCACTGACTCTCCAATTCGGGAGAGTGTTAGTAAAGCGTCTGGAATGTTGCACCCGAGTACCAGGGGACGAGAACGGAGACATATTTGAACACGTCTCCCGATCACACGTTTGATCATACTCTGGGTTCCACATGCATGGTTTAGCTGAAGGAAGAATCCCTTAAAGCTGGAGAGTGGAGACCCGTGGAATGGGTACCATGCAATATGACTTCAAAGGGTCTTCATTTGCTCACCGAACCTCTCCAATCCTATCACTGCTGCGTTTATGCCAGTGTACACACGCTTGATTCTCTTTCGGAGACATAGCAATCCATAGGTTTTCAGATACTTACTTGTCAGGTACATTCTTAGGCGTTTAATATGGGGTGTTGAGTCCATTTCGTTGAGCAAGGAGTAGCTCTTGTCTATTCCATATTTGGCTTATGGAACGGTATCTGTGCTCATTTCAATCTCTGGTTTTATGCAGCACCCCAACTCACCTTTCCCCTTAAGCAAGCATAAGTTGGTTTTCTAAATTTGAGACACTGTTCTGTTTTGTAATTCAGTTCCTGTGTAGCCAAGTTTACCTTCCGCATATTAGTGATATCTTATGAAGTTTCTTTTTCTGTGTGACTTATTTCAGTTAGAATCATCATACCTGAATCCACTCATTATGCTGCTACGGGCCTGATGACATAGATGTCATTGCTGAATGATATTGCATTGTACGTAAGTACCACAACTTCTTTATCCATTTTGCGCTTTCTGCGATATTGAACTTGTACCGTAAACGAGGTTCTTGTAAACAGAGCCGTCCCAAACTTTGGGGTGGCTGTGTCTTTTTGATTTTAATTTCCCTAAGCTAAAGGACCATAAGTGGAAGTGCCCCAGGCTCTGTTGCTTTGTTTTGTAGATGTTTCGGGAAACACCATACACTTCTCCCTAGTGGCTGTTGGCAATTTACATCCCGCCCATCAGCATAACAAGGCTCCCAGTTCTCCATGGCCTGTCCTGCCTTTCTGGATTTTACACTTTTTTCAGATGGCCCTTTTGACCGGGGGGAAGTGAGACTTCATTGTAGTGCAGATTTCCTTTGCAAGCTTGCTTGGTTGGCCAAAAAGGGCGTATGCGTTTTTTCCTGAATATATTCAGGAAAAAACGCATACGCCCTTTTTGGCCAAGTGCATCATTGTGGACGTTCTGCCTCTTTTCCTATGCTTTAAATGCAATTCCAGTCTACCTCCTGAAATCGGTTTCCTGCAATTCTGCCCCGCTTTCAAGTCCTCTTGGCAGCCTGACTTCAGTATATTTTTGGACGATAGCTGTCATTTATAACTCTGCAGGTTTGTGAATTACAGTGCCCCTGAGCTCCTTTCTTCAACTCGCTTTCTTGTGAGCTGGCCGCAACACCGCAGGATTGCTTCAGGCCCTAATCTGGTTCCGGCACGGCACGCTGAGCCTTTGGTTAATTCCTCTTCCTGGTGGGAAATGAGAGTTAAATTTGCCCGTCCAGACACCTCCAGCTAGTCTCTCATTGGTTCTCCCTATTCCTGTTCATCTTCCGCAGAAATTGCAAACTGGGCCAAACAGGAGGTTAAAGGCACTGACTCTCCAAGTCGGGAGAGTGTTAGTAAAGCGTCTGGAATGTTGCACCCGAGTACCAGGGGACGAGAACCGAGACATATTTGAATACGTCTCCCGAGCACACGTTTGATCATACTCTGGGTTCCACATGCATGGTTTAGCTGAAGGAAGAATCCCTTAAGGCTGGAGAGTGGAGACCCGTGGAATGGGTACCATGCAGTATGACTTCAAAGGGTCTTCATTTGCTCACCGAACCTCTCCAATCCTATCACTGCTGCATTTATGCCAGTGTACACATGCTTGATTCTCTTTCGGAGACATAGCAATCCATAGGTTTTAAGATACTTACTAGTCAGGTACATTCTTAGGCGTTTAATATGGGGTGTTGAGTCCATTTCGTTGAGCAAGGAGTAGCTCTTGTCTATTCCATATTTGGCTTAAGGAACTTTATCTGTGCTGATTTCAATCTCTGGTTTTATGCAGCACCCCAACTCACCTTTCCCCTTAAGCAAGCATAAGTTGGTTTTCTAAATATGAGACCCTGTTCTGTTTTGTAATCCAGTTCTTGTGTAGCCAAGTTTACATTCTGTGTATTAGTGATATCTTATGATGTTTCTTTTCATTTGTGACTTATTTCAGTTAGAATCATCATACCTGAATCCACTCATTATGCTGCTACGGGCCTGATGACATAGATTTCATTGCTGAGTGATATTGCATTGTACGTAAGTACCACAACTTCTTTATCCATTTTTCACTTTCTGCGATATTGAACTTGTACCGTAAACGAGGTTCTTGTAAACAGAGCCGTCCCAAACTTTGGGGTGGCTGTGTCTTTTTGATTTTAATTTCCCTAAGCTATAGGACCATAAGTGGAAGTGCCCCAGGCTCTGTTGCTTTGTTTTTTAGATGTTTCAGGAAACACCATGCACTTCTCCCTAGTGGCTGTTGGCAATTTACATCCCGCCCATCAGCATAACAAGGCTCCCAGTTCTCCATGGCCTGTCCTGCCTTTCTGGATTTTACACTTTTTTCAGATGGCCCTTTTGACCGGGGGGAAGTGAGACTTCATTGTAGTGCAGATTTCCTTTGCAAGCTTGCTTGGTTGGCCAAAAAGGGCGTATGCGTTTTTTCCTGAATATATTCAGGAAAAAACGCATACGCCCTTTTTGGCCAAGTGCATCATTGTGGACGTTCTGCCTCTTTTCCTATGCTTTAAATGCAATTCCAGTCTACCTCCTGAAATCGGTTTCCTGCAATTCTGCCCCGCTTTCAAGTCCTCTTGGCAGCCTGACTTCAGTATATTTTTGGACGATAGCTGTCATTTATAACTCTGCAGGTTTGTGAATTACAGTGCCCCTGAGCTCCTTTCTTCAACTCGCTTTCTTGTGAGCTGGCCGCAACACCGCAGGATTGCTTCAGGCCCTAATCTGGTTCCGGCACGGCACGCTGAGCCTTTGGTTAATTCCTCTTCCTGGTGGGAAATGAGAGTTAAATTTGCCCGTCCAGACACCTCCAGCTAGTCTCTCATTGGTTCTCCCTATTCCTGTTCATCTTCCGCAGAAATTGCAAACTGGGCCAAACAGGAGGTTAAAGGCACTGACTCTCCAAGTCGGGAGAGTGTTAGTAAAGCGTCTGGAATGTTGCACCCGAGTACCAGGGGACGAGAACCGAGACATATTTGAATACGTCTCCCGAGCACACGTTTGATCATACACTGGGTTCCACATGCATGGTTTAGCTGAAGGAAGAATCCCTTAAGGCTGGAGAGTGGAGACCCGTGGAATGGGTACCATGCAGTATGACTTCAAAGGGTCTTCATTTGCTCACCGAACCTCTCCAATCCTATCACTGCTGCGTTTATGCCAGTGTACACATGCTTGATTCTCTTTCGGAGACATAGCAATCCATAGGTTTTAAGATACTTACTAGTCAGGTACATTCTTAGGCGTTTAATATGGGGTGTTGAGTCCATTTCGTTGAGCAAGGAGTAGCTCTTGTCTATTCCATATTTGGCTTAAGGAACTTTATCTGTGCTGATTTCAATCTCTGGTTTTATGCAGCACCCCAACTCACCTTTCCCCTTAAGCAAGCATAAGTTGGTTTTCTAAATATGAGACCCTGTTCTGTTTTGTAATCCAGTTCCTGTGTAGCCAAGTTTACATTCTGTGTATTAGTGATATCTTATGATGTTTCTTTTTCTTTGTGACTTATTTCAGTTAGAATCATCATACCTGAATCCACTCATTATGCTGCTACTGGCCTGATGACATAGATTTCATTGCTGAGTGATATTGCATTGTACGTAAGCACCACAACTTCTTTATCCATTTTTCACTTACTGCGATATTGAACTTGTACCATAAACGAGGTTCTTGTAAACAGAGCCGTCCCAAACTTTGGGGTGGCTGTGTCTTTTTGATTTTAATTTCCCTAAGCTATAGGACCATAAGTGGAAGTGCCCTAGTCTCTGTTACTTTGTTTTTCAGATGTTTCAGGAAACACCATACAATTCTCCCGAGTGGCTGTTGGCAATTTACATCCCGCCCATCAGCATAACAAGGCTCCCAGTTCTCCATGGCCTGTCCTGCCTTTCTGGATTTTACACTTTTTTCAGATGGCCCTTTTGACCGGGGGGAAGTGAGACTTCATTGTAGTGCAGATTTCCTTTGCAAGCTTGCTTGGTTGGCCAAAAAGGGCGTATGCGTTTTTTCCTGAATATATTCAGGAAAAAACGCATACGCCCTTTTTGGCCAAGTGCATCATTGTGGACGTTCTGCCTCTTTTCCTATGCTTTAAATGCAATTCCAGTCTACCTCCTGAAATCGGTTTCCTGCAATTCTGCCCCGCTTTCAAGTCCTCTTGGCAGCCTGACTTCAGTATATTTTTGGACGATAGCTGTCATTTATAACTCTGCAGGTTTGTGAATTACAGTGCCCCTGAGCTCCTTTCTTCAACTCGCTTTCTTGTGAGCTGGCCGCAACACCGCAGGATTGCTTCAGGCCCTAATCTCGTTCCGGCACTGCACGCTGAGCCTTTGGTTAATTCCTCTTCCTGGTGGGAAATGAGAGTTAAATTTGCCCGTCCAGACACCTCCAGCTAGTCTCTCATTGGTTCTCCCTATTCCTGTTCTTCTTCCACAGTAATTGCAAACTGGGCCAAACAGGAGGTTAAAGGCACTGACTCTCCAAGTCGGGAGAGTGTTAGTAAAGCGTCTGGAATGTTGCACCCGAGTACCAGGGGACGAGAACGGAGACATATTGGAACACGTCTCCTGATCACACGGTTGATCATACTCTGGGTTCCACATGCATGGTTTAGCTGAAGGAAGAATCCCTTAAAGCTGGAGAGTTGAGACCCGTGGAATGGGTACCATGCAATATGACTTCAAAGGGTCTTCATTTTCTCACTGAACCTCTCCAATCCTATCACTGCTGCGTTTATGCCAGTGTACACACGCTTGATTCTCTTTCGGAGACATAGCAATCCATAGGTTTTAAGATACTTACGAGTCAGGTACATTCTTAGGCGTTTAATATGGGGTGTTGAGTCCATTTCGTTGAGCAAGGAGTAGCTCTTGTCTATTCCATATTTGGCTTAAGGAACTTTATCTGTGCTCATTTCAATCTCTGGTTTTAGGCAGCACCCCAACTCACCTTTCCCCTTAAGCAAGCATAAGTTGGTTTTCTAAATTTGAGACGCTGTTTTGTTTTGTAATCCAGTTCTTGTGTAGCCAAGTTTACATTCTGTGTATTAGTGATATCTTATGATGTTTCTTTTTCTGTGTGACTTATTTCAGTTAGAAGCATCGTACGTGAATCCACTCATTATGCTGCTACGGGCCTGATGACATAGATGTCATTGCTGAGTGATATTGCATTGTACGTAAGTACCACAACTTCTTTATCCATTTTGCGCTTTCTGCGATATTGAACTTGTACCGTAAACGAGCCTTCCCAGACATTGGGGTGGCTGTGTCTTTTTGATTTTAATTTCCCTAAGCTATAGGACCATAAGTGGAAGTGCCCTAGGCTCTGTTGCTTTGTTTTTTAGATGTTTCAGGAAACACCATACACTTCTCCCGAGTGGCTGTTGGCAATTTACATCCCGCCCATCAGCATAACAAGGCTCCCAGTTCTCCATGGCCTGTCCTGCCTTTCTGGATTTTACACTTTTTTCAGATGGCCCTTTTGACCGGGGGGAAGTGAGACTTCATTGTAGTGCAGATTTCCTTTGCAAGCTTGCTTGGTTGGCCAAAAAGTGCGTATGCGTTTTTTCCTGAATATATTCAGGAAAAAACGCATACGCCCTTTTTGGCCAAGTGCATCATTGTGGACGTTCTGCCTCTTTTCCTATGCTTTAAATGCAATTCCAGCCTACCACGTGAAATCGATTTCCTGCAATTCTGCCCCGCTTTCAACTCCTCTTGGCAGTCTTACTTCAGTATATTTTTGGACGATAGCTGTCATTTATAACTCTGCAGATTTGTGAATTACAGTGCCCCTGAGCTCCTTTCTTCAACTCGCTTTCCTTGAGCTGGCTGCAACACCGCAGGATTGTTTCAGGCCCTAATCTGGTTCCGGCACGGCACACTGAGCCTTTGGTTAATTCCCTTCCTGTTGGGAAATGAGAGTTAAATTTGCCCGTCCAGACACCTCCAGCTAGTCTCTCATTGGTTCTCCCTATTCCTGTTCATCTTCCGCAGTAATTGCAAACTGGGCCAAACAGGAGGTTAAAGGCACTGACTCTCCAAGTCGGGAGAGTGTTAGTAAAGTGTCTGGAATGTTACACCCGAGTACCAGGGGACGAGAACGGAGACATATTTGAACACGTCTCCCGATCACACGTTTGATCATACTCTGGGTTCCACATGCATGGTTTAGCTGAAGGAAGAATCCCTTAAAGCTGGAGCGTGGAGAGCCGTGGAATGGGTACAATGCAATATGACTTCAAAGGGTCTTCATTTGCTCACCGAACCTCTCCAATCCTATCACTGCTGCGTTTATGCCAGTGTACACACGCTTGATTCTCTTTCGGAGACATAGCAATCCATAGGTTTTAAGACACTTACTAGTCAGGTACATTCTTAGGTTTTTAATATGGTTTGTTGAGTCCACTTCGTTGAGCAAGGAGTAGCTCTTGTCTATTACATATTTGGCTTATGGAACGGTATCTGTGCTAATTTCAATCTCTGGTTTTATGCAGCACCCCAACTCACCTTTCCCCTTAAGCAAGCATAAGTTGGTTTTCTACATTGAGACCCTGTTCTGTTTAGTAATTCAGTTCCTGTGTAGCCAAGTTTACATTCCGTGTAGTAGTAATATCTTATGATGTTTCTTTTTCTGTGTGACTTATTTCACTTAGAATCATCGTACCTGAATCCACTCATTATGCTGCTACGGGCCTGATGACATAGATTTCGTTGCTGAGTGATATTGCATTGTACGTAAGTACCACAACTTCTTTATCCATGTTTCGCTCTCTGTGATATTGAACTTGTACTGTAAACGAGGTTCTTGTAAACAGAGCCGGCCCAAACATTGGGGTGGCTGTGTCTTTTTGATTTTAATTTCCCTAAGCTATAGGACCATAAGTGGAAGTGCCCTAGGCTCTGTTGCTTTGTTTTTTGGATGTTTCAGGAAACACCATACACTTCTCCAGAGTGGCTGTTGGCAATTTACATCCCGCCCTTCAGCATAACATGGCTCCCAGTTCTCCATGGCCTGTCCTGCCTTTCTGGATTTTACACTTTTTTCAGATGGCCCTTTTGACCGGGGGGCAGTGAGACTTCATTGTAGTGTAGATTTCCTTTGCAAGCTTGCTTGGTTGGCCAAAAAGGGCGTATGCGTTTTTTCCTGAATATATTCAGGAAAAAACGCATACGCCCTTTTTGGCCAAGTGCATCATTGTGGACGTTCTGCCTCTTTTCCTATGCTTTACATGCAATTCCAGTCTACCTCATGAGATCGGTTTCCTGCAATTCTGCCCCACTTTCAAGTGCTCTTGGCAGCCTTACTTCAATATATTTTTGGACGATAGCTGTCATTTATAACTCTGCAGGTTTGTGAATTACAGTGCCCCTGAGCTCCTTTCTTCAACTCGCTTTCTTGTGAGCTGGCCACAACACCGCAGGATTTCTTCAGGCCCTAGTGTGTTTTCGGAATGGCCCGTTGAGCGTTTGGTTAATTCCTCTTCCTGGTGGGAAATGAGAGTTAAATTTGCCCGTCCTGACACCTCCAGCTAGTCTCTCATTGGTTCTCCCTCTTCCTGTTCGTCTTCCGCAGAAATTGCAAACTGGGCCAAACAGGAGGTTAAAGGCACTGACTCTCCAAGTGGGGAGAGTGTTAGTAAAGCGTCTGGAATTTGCACACGAGTACCAGGGGACGAAAACTGAGACACAGTTGAACACTTTTCCCTATCACACTGTGGATCATACTCTGGGTTCCACATGCATTTTTTTTTAACATCTTTATTGGAGTATAATTGCTTTACAATCGTGTGTTAGTTTCTGCTTTATAACAAAGTGAATCAGTCATACATAAACATATATTCCCATATGTCTTCCCTGTTGCGTCTCCCTCCCTCCCTCCCTCCCTATCCCACCCCTCCAGGCTGTCACAAAGCACCGAGCCAATATCCCTGTGCCATGCGCCTGCTTCCCACTAGCTATCTACCTTACTACGTTTGTTAGTGTGTATATGCCCATGACTCTCTCTCGCCCTGTCACAGCTCACCCTTCCCCCTCCCCATAACCTCAAGTCCGTTCTCTAGGAGGTCTGTGTCTTTATTCCTGCTTTACCCCTAGGTTCTTCATGACATTTTTTTTCTTAAATTCCATATATATGTGTTAGCATACGGTATTTGTCTTTTTCTTTCTGACTTACTTCACTCTGTATGACAGACTCTAGGCCTATCCACCTCATTACAAATAGTTCAATTTCGTTTCTTTTTATGGCTGAGTAATATTCCGTTGTATATATGTGCCACATCTTCTTTATCCATTCATCCGATGATGGGCACTTAGGTTGTTTCCATCTCCGGGCTATTGTAAATAGAGCTGCAATGAACATTTTGGTACATGACTCTTTTTGAATTTTGGTTTTCTCAGGGTATATGCCCAGTAGTGGGATTGCTGGGTCATATGGTAGTTCTATTTGTAGTTTTTTAAGGAACCTCCATACTGTTCTCCATAGTGGCTGAACCAATTCACATTCCCACCAGCAGTGCAAGAGTGTTCCCTTTTCTCCACACCCTCTCCAGCATTTATTGTTTCTAGATTTTTTGATGATGGCCATTCTGACTGGTGTGAGATGATATCTCATTGTAGTTTTGATTTGCATTTCTCTAATGATTAATGATGTTGAGCATTCTTTCATGTGTTTGTTGGCAGTCTGTATATCTTCGTTGGAGAAATGTCTATTTAGGTCTTCTGCCCATTTTTGGATTGGGTTGTTTGTTTTCTTGTTATTGAGCTGCATGAGCTGCTTGTAAATTTTGGAGATTAATCCTTTGTCGGTTGCTTCATTTGCAAATATTTTCTCCCATTCTGAGGGTTGTCTTTTGGTCTTGTTTATGGTTTCCTTTGCTGTGCAAAAGCTTTGGAGTTTCATTAGGTCCCATTTGTTTATTTTTGTTTTTATTTCCATTACTCTAGGAGGTGGGTCAGAAAGGATCTTGCTCTGATTTATGTCATAGTGTGTTCTGCCTATGTTTTCCTCTAAGAGTTTGATAGTTTCTGGCCTTACATTTAGGTCTTTAATCCATTTTGAGCTTATTTTTGTGTATGGTGTTAGGGAGTAATCTAATCTCATAGTTTTACATGTACCTGTCCAGTTTTCCCAGCACCACTTATTGAAGAGGCTGTCCTTTCTCCATTGTACATTACTGCCACCTTTATCAAAGATAAGGTGTCCATATGTGCATGGGTTTATCTCTGGGCTTTCTATCCTGTTCCATTGATCTATCTTTCTGTTTTTGTGCCAGTACCATACCGTCTTGATAACTGTAGCTTTGTAGTATAGTCTGAAGTCAGGGAGCCTGATTCCTCCAGTTCCTTCTTTCGTTCTCAAGATTGCTTTGGCTATTCGGGGTCTTTTGTGTTTCCATACAAATTGTGAAATTTTTTGTTCTAGTTCTGCGAAAAATGCCAGTGGTAGTTTGATAGGGATTGCATTGAATCTATAGATTGCTTTGGGTAGTAGAGTCATTTTCACAATGTTGATTCTTCCAATCCAAGAACATGGTATAGCTCTCCATCTATTTGTATCATCTTTAATTTCTTTCATCAGTGTCTTATAATTTTCTGCATACAGGTCTTTTGTCTCCTTAGGTAGGTTTATTCCTAGATATTTTATTCTTTTTGTTGCAATGGTAAATGGGAGTGTTTTCTTGATTTCACTTTCAGATTTTTCATCATTAGTATATAGGAATGCCAGAGATTTCTGTGCATTAATTTTGTATCCTGCCACTTTACCAAATTCATTGATTAGCTCTAGTAGTTTTCTGGTAGCATCTTTAGGGTTCTCTATGTATAGGATCATGTCATCTGCAAACAGCGACAGCTTTACTTCTTCTTTTCCGATTTGGATTCCTTTTATTTCCTTTTCTTCTCTGATTGCTGTGGCTAAAACTTCCAAAAGTATGTTGAATAAGAGTGGTGAGAGCGGGCAACCTTGTCTTGTTCCTGATCTTAGTGGAAATGCTTTCAGTTTTTCCCCATTGAGGATGATGTTTGCTGTGGGCTTGTCATATATGGCCTTTATTATGTTGAGGAAAGTTCCCTCTATGCCTACTTTCTGCAGGGTTTTTATCATAAATGGGTGTTGAATTTTGTCAAAAGCTTTCTCTGCATCTATTGAGATGATCATATGGTTTTTCTCCTTCAATTTGTTAATATGGTTTATCACATTGATAGATTTGCGTATATTGAAGAATCCTTGCATTCCTGGAATAAACCCCACTTGATCATGGTGTATGATCCTTTTAATGTGCTGTTGGATTCTGTTTGCTAGTATTTTGTTGAGGATTTTTGCATCTATGTTCATCAGTGATATTGGCCTGTAGTTTTCTTTCTTTGTGACATCCTTGTCTGGTTTTGGTATCAAGGTGATGGTGGCCTCGTAGAAGGAGTTTGGGAGTGGTCCTCCCTCTGCTATATTTTGGAAGAGTTTGAGAAGGATAGGTGTTAACTCTTCTCTAAATGTTTGATAGAATTCGCCTGTGAAGCCATCTGGTCCTGGGCTTTTCTTTGTTGGAAGATTTTTAATCACAGTTTCAATTTCAGTGCTTGTGATTGGTCTGTTCATATTTTCTATTTCTTCCTGATTCAGTCTTGGCAGGTTGTGCATTTCTAAGAATTTGTCCATTTCTTCCAGATTGTCCATTTTATTGGCATAGAGTTGCTTGTAGTAATCTCTCATGATCTCTTTTATCTCTGCAGTGTCAGTTGTTACCTCTCCTTTTTCATTTCTAATTCTATTGATTTGAGTCTTCTCCCTTTTTTTCTTGATGAGTCTGGCTAGTGGTTTATCTATTTTGTTTATCTTCTCAAAGAACCAGCTTTTAGTTTTATTGATCTTTGCTATTGTTTCCTTCATTTCTTTTTCATTTATTTCTGATCTGATTTTTATGATTTCTTTCCTTCTGCTAGCTTTGGGTTTTTTTTGTTCTTCTTTCTCTAATTGCTTGAGGTGCAAGGTTAGGTTGTTTATTCGAGATGTTTCCTGCTTCTTAAGGTGGGCTTGTATTGCTATAAACTTCCCCCTTAGAACTGCTTTTGCTGCATCCCACAGGTTTTGGGTCGTTGTGTCTCCATTGTCATTTGTTTCTAGGTATTTTTTGATTTCCTCTTTGATTTCTTCAGTGATCACTTCATTATTAAGTAGTGTATTGTTTAGCCTCCATGTGTTTGTATTTTTTACAGATCTTTTCCTGTAATTGATATCTAGTCTCATGGCGTTGTGGTCAGAAAAGATACTTGATACAATTTCAATTTTCTTAAATTTACCAAGGCTTGATTTGTGACCCAAGATATGATCTATCCTGGAGAATGTTCCATGAGCACTTGAGAAAAATGTGTATTCTGTTGTTTTTGGATGGAGTGTCCTATAAATATCAATTAAGTCCATCTTGTTTAATGTATCATTTAAAGCTTGTGTTTCCTTATTTATTTTCATTTTGGATGATCTGTCCATGGGTGAAAGTGGGGTGTTTAAGTCCCCTACTATGAATGTGTTACTCTCGATTTCCCCTTTTATGGCTGTTAGTATTTGCCTTATGTATTGAGGCGCTCCTATGTTGGGTGCATAAATATTTACAATTGTTATATCTTCTTCTTGGATCGCTCCCTTGATCATTATGTAGTGTCCTTCTTTGTCTCTTTTAATAGTCCTTATTTTAAAGTCTATTTTGTCTGATATGAGAATTGCTACTCCAGCTTTCTTTTGGTTTCCATTTGCATGGAATATCTTTTTCCATCCCCTTACTTTCAGTCTGTATGTGTCTCTAGGTCTGAAGTGGGTCTCTTGTAGACAGCATATATAAGGGTCTTGTTTTTGTATCCATTCAGCTAATCTGTGTCTTTTGGTGGGAGCATTTAGTCCATTTACATTTAAGGTAATTATCGATATGTATGTTCCTATTCCCATTTTCTAAATTGTTTTGTGTTCGTTATTATAGGTCTTTTCCTTCTCTTGTGTTTCTTGCCTAGAGAAGATCCTTTAGCATTTGTTGTAAAGCTGGTTTGGTGGTGCTGAACTCTCTCAGCTTTTGCTTGTCTGTAAAGGTTTTAATTTCTCCATCAAATCTGAATGAGATCCTTGCTGGGTAGAGTAGTCTTGGCTGCAGGTTTTTCTCCTTCATCACTTTCAGTATGTCCTGCCACTCCCTTCTGGCTTGTAGGGTTTCTGCTGAGAGATCAGCTGTTAACCTTATGGGGATTCCCTTATGTGTTATTTGTTGTTTTTCCCTTGCTGCTTTTAATATGCTTTCTTTGTATTTAATTTTTGACAGTTTGATTAATATGTGTCTTGGCGTATTTCTCCTTGTATTTATCCTGTATGGGACTCTCTGTGCTTCCTGGACTTGATTAACTATTTCCTTTCCCATATTAGGGAAGTTTTCAACTATAATCTCTTCAAATATTTTCTCAGTCCCTTTCTTTTTCTCTTCTTCTTCTGGAACCCCTATAATTCAAATGTTGGTGCGTTTAATGTTGTCCCAGAGGTCTCTGAGACTGTCCTCAGTTCTTTTCATTCTTTTTTCTTTATTCTGCTCTGCAGTAGTTATTTCCACTATTTTATCTTCCAGGTCACTTATCCGTTCTTCTGCCTCAGTTATTCTGCTATTGATCCCATCTAGAGTATTTTTAATTTCATTTATTGTGTTGTTCATCGTTGCTTGTTTCATCTTTAGTTCTTCTAGGTCCTTGTTAACTGATTCTTGCATTTTGTCCATTCTATTGTCCATTCTATCTCCAAGATTTCGGATCAACCTTACTATCATTATTCTGAATTCTTTTTCAGGTAGACTGCCTATTTCCTCTTCATTTGTTAGGTCTGGTGCATTTTTATCTTGCTCCTTTATCTGCTGTGTGTTTTTCTGTTTTCTCATTTTGCTTATCTTACTGTGTTTGGGGTCTCCTTTTTGCAGGCTGCAGGTTCGTAGTTCCTCCTGTTTTTGATGTCTGTCTCCAGTGGCTAAGGTTGCTTCAGTGGGTTGTGTAGGCTTCCTGGTGGAGGGGACTAGTGCCTGTGTTGTGGTGGATGAGGCTGGATCTTGTCTCTCTAGTGGGCAGGTTCACGTCTGGTGGTGTGTTTTGGGGTGTCTGTGGCCTTATTATGATTTTAGACAGCCTCTCTGCTAATGGGTGGGGTTGTGTTCCTGTTTTGCTAGTTGTTTGGCACAGGTTGTCCAGCACTGTGGTTTGCTGGTCGTTGAGTGAAGCTGGGTGCTGGTGTTAAGATGGAGGTCTCTGGGAGATTTTTGCCGTTTGATATTATGTGGAGCTGGGAGGTCTCTTGTGGACCAGTGTCCTGAAGTTGGCTCTCCTACCTCAGAAGCAGAGCCCTGACTCCTGGCTGGAGCACCAAGAGCCTTTCATCCACACGGCTCAGAATAAAAGGGAGAAAAAGTAGAGGGAATTAGTAGAAGTATGAGGAAAGAGAGAAGGAAAGGAGCGAAGGAAGGAGGGAAGGAAGGAAGGAAGGAAGAAAGAAAGAAAGAAGCAAAGAAGGAAAGAAGGCAAGAAGGAACGAAAGGAGGGAGGGAGGGAGGGAGGAAGGAAGGAAGGAAGGAGGGAAAGAAGGAAAAACAGAAAGAAAGAAGATACAGTAAAAATAAAATAAAGTATAATAAAGTTATTGAATTAAAAAATTCTTATTTAGGAAAAAAAAAGGGACGGATAGAACCTTAGGACAAATGTTGGAAGCAAAGCTATACAGACAAAATCTTACACAGAAGCGTACACATACACCCTCACTAAAAGAGGTAAAGGGGGAAAATCATAAATCTTGCTGTCAGAGACCACCTCCTCAATTTGGGATGATTCATTGTCTAAAGGAGGGAAGGAAGGAAGGAAAGAAAAAGAAAGGATGAGGGTAAAGTATAATAACGTTCTTAAAATTAAAATTGATTATTAAGAAAAAAATTTTAAGAAAAAACCATGAAGGGATAGAACCCTAGGACAAATGGTGGAAGCAAGACTATACAGACAAGATCTCACACAGAAGCATACACATACACATTCACAAAAAGAGGAATAGGGAAAAAAATCATAGATCTTGCTCCCAAAGTCCACCTCCTTAATTTGGGATGATTGGCTGTCTATTCATGTATTCCACAGATGCAGGGTACATCAAGTTGATTGTGGAGCTTTAATCCGCTGCTTCTGAGGCTGCTGGGAGAGATTTCCCTTTCTCTTCTTTGTTCTCACAGCTCACAGGGGCTCAGCTTTGGATTTGGCCCTGCCTCTGCGTGTAGGTCGCTGGAGGGCGTCTGTTTTTTGCTCAGACAGGACCGGGTTAAAGGAGCCGCTGATTCGGGGGTTCTGGCGTACTGAGGCCGGTGGGGAGGGAGGGGCATGGAATGCGGGGTGGGCCTGCGGCGGCAAAGTCCGGCGTGACCCTACACCAGCCCGAGGCCCACCGTGTGCTCTCCCGGGGAAGTCGTCCCCGGATCCCGGGAACCCGGCAGTGGCGGGCTGCACAGGCTCCGCGGAAGAGGGGTGTGGAGAGCGACCTGTGCTCGCACACAGGCCCCTTGGTGGTGGCAGCAGCAGCCCCAACGTCTCCCGCCCGCCTCTGGGGTCCGCGCCTCCAGCCGTGGCTCGCGCCCGTCTCTGGGGTCCGTGCCCTCAGCCGCGGCTCGCGCCCGTCTCTGGGGTCCGCGCCCTCAGCCGCGGCTCGCGCCCGTCTCTGGGGTCCGCGCTTTCAGCCGCGGCTCGCGCCCGTCTCTGGGGTCCGCGCTTTCAGCCGTGGCTTGCGCCCGTCTCTGGGGTCCGCGCTTTCAGCCACGGTTCGTGCCCGTCTCTGGAGTTCCTTTAAGCAGCGTTCTTAAACCCCTCTCCTCAAGCACCAGGAAACAAAGAGGGAAGAAAAAGTCTCTTGCCTCTTCGGCAGGTGCAGACTTTTCCCCGGACTCCCTCCCAGCTAGCTGTGGTGCACTAACCCCTTCAGGCTATGTTCAAGCCGCCAACCCCAGTCCTCTCCCTGCTCTCCGTCCGAAACTGAAACCCGAGCCTCAGAGCCTCAGCTCGCAGCCCTGCCCGCCCCAGCGGGTGAGCAGACAAGCCTCTCGGGCTGGTGAATGCCGGTCGGCACCAATCCTCTGCGCGGGAATCTGCCCGCTTTGCCCTCCGCACCCGTTGCTGTGCACTCCTCCGCAGGTTCGAAGCTCCCCCCTCCGCCTCCCGCAGTCTCTGCCTGTGAAGGGGCTTCCTAGTGTGTGGAAACTTTTCCTCCTTCACAGCTCCCTCCCACTGGTGCAGGTGCCATCCCTATCCTTTTGTCTCAGTTTATTCTTTTTTTCTTTTGCCCTACCCAGGTACGTGGGGAGTTTCTTGCCTTTTGGGAGGTCTGAGGTCTTCTGCCAGCCTTCAGTAGGTGATCTGTAGGAGTTGTTCCACATGTAGATGTATTTAAGGTGTATCTGTGGGGAGGAAGGTGATCTCCGCATCTTACTCTTCCGCCATCTTACTGCTCCTGGATCAATCCATAGGTTTTAAGATTCTTACTAGTCAGGTATATTCTTAGGCGTTTAATATGGGGTGTTGAGTCACTTCGTTGAGCAAGGAGTAGCTCTTGTCTATTACATATTTGGCTTATGGAACGGTATGTGTGCTAATTTCAATCTCTGGTTTTATGCAGCACCCGAACTCACCTTTCCCCTTAAGCAAGCATAAGTTGGTTTTCTACATTTGAGACCCTGTTCTGTTTTGTAATTCAGTTCCTGTGTAGCCAAGTTTACATTCCATGTATTAGTGATATCTTATGATGTTTCTTTTTCTGTGTGACTTATTTCACTTAGCATCATCGTAAATGAATCCACTCATTATGCTGCTACGGGCCTGATGACATAGATTTCATTGCTGAGTGATATTGCATTGTACGTAAGTACCACGACTTCTTTATCAATTTTTCGCTTTCTGTGATATTGAACTTGTACCGTAAACGAGGTTCTTGTAAACAGAGGCATCCCAAATTTGGGGTGGCTGTGTCTTTTTGATTTTAATTTCCCTAAGCTATAGGACCATAAGTGGAAGTGCCCTAGGCTCTGTTGCTTTGTTTTTTAGATATTTCAGGAAACACCATACACTTCTCCAGAGTGGCTGTTGGCAATTTACATCCCGCCCATCAGCATAACAAGGCTCCCAGTTCTCCTTGGCCTGTCCTGCCTTTGTGGATTTTACACTTTTTCAAATGGCCCTTTTGACTGTGGGTAAGTGAGACTTCATTTTAGTGCAGATTTCTTTTGCAAGCTTGCTTGGTTGGCCAGAAATTGCGTATGCCTTTTTTCCTGAATATATTCAGGAAAAAAGGCATACGCCCTTTTTGGCCAAGTGCATCATTGTGGACGTTCTGCCTCTTTTCCTATGCTTTAAATGCAATTCCAGTCTACCTCCTGAAATCGGTTTCCTGCAATTCTGCCCCGCTTTCAAGTCCTCTTGGCAGCCTTACTTCAATATATTTTTGGATGATAGCTGTCATTTATAACTCTGTAGGTTTGTGCATTACAGTGCCCCTGAGCTCCTTTCTTCAACTCTCTTTCTTGTGAGCTGGCCGCAACACCGCAGGATTGCTTCAGCCCCTAGTATGGTTCCGGCATGGCACGCTGAGCCTTTGGTTAATTCCTCTTCCTGGTGGGAAATGAAAGTTAAATTTGCCCATCCAGACACCTCCAGCTAGTCTCTCATTGGTTCTCCCTATTCCTGTTCATCTTCCACAGAAATTGCAAACTGGCACAAACAGGAGCTTAAAGGCACTGACTCTCCAAGTGGGGAGAGTGTTAGTAAAGCGTCTGGAATGTTGCATCCGAGTACCAGGGGACGAAAACTGAGACACATTTGAACACGTTTCCCGATCACACGGTGGATCATACTCTGGGTTCAACATGCATGTTTAGCTGAAGGAAGAATCCCTTAAACCTGGAGAGTTGAGACCCATGGAATTGGTACCATGCAATATGACTTAAAAGGGTCTACATTTGCTCACCGAACCTCAACAATCCTATCACTGCTGCGTTTATGCCGCTCTACACACGCTTGATTCTCTTTCGGAGACATATAAATCCATAGGTTTTAAGATTCTTACTAGTCAGGTATATTCTTAGGCGTTTAATATGGGGTCTTGAGTCCACTTCGTTGAGCAAGGAGTAGCTCTTGTCTATTACATATTTGGCTTATGGAACGGTATCTGTGCTAATTTCAATCTCTGGTTTCATGCAGCACCCCAACTCATCTTTCCCCTTAAGCAAGCATAAGTTGGTTTTCTACATTTGAGACCCTGTTCTGTTTTGTAATTCAGTTCCTGTGTAGCCAAGTTTACATTCCCTGTAGTAGTGATATCTTATGATGTTTCTTTTTCTGTGTGACTAATTTCACTTAGAATCATCGTACCTGAATCCACTCATTATGCTGCTACGGGCCTGATGACATAGATTTCATTGCTGAGTGATATTGCATTGTACGTAAGTACCACAATTTCTTTATCCGTTCTTCGCTTTCTGTGATATTGAACTTGTACCGTAAACGAGGTTCTTGTAAACAGAGCTGTCCCAAACATTGGGGTGGCTGTGTCTTTTTGATTTTAATTTCCCTAAGCTATAGGACCATAAGTGGAAGTGCCCTAGGCTCTGTTGCTATGTTTTTAGATGTTTCAGGAAACACCATACACTTCTCCAGAGTGGCTGTTGGCAATTTACATCCCGCCCATCAGCATAACAAGGCTCCCAGTTCTCCATGGCCTGTCCTGCCTTTCTGGATTTTACACTTTTTTCAGATGGCCCTTTTGACCGGGGGGAAGTGAGACTTCACTGTAGTGCAGATTTCCTTTGCAAGATTGCTTGGTTGGCCAAAAAGGGCGTATGCCTTTTTTCCTGAATATATTCAGGAAAAAACGAATACGCTCTTTTTGGCCAAGTGCATCATTGTGGACGTTCTGCCTCTTTTCCTATGCTTTAAATGCAATTCCAGTCTACCTCCTGAAATCGGTTTCCTGCAATTCTGCC
Source organism: Lagenorhynchus albirostris (assembly GCF_949774975.1). Lineage (NCBI taxonomy): Eukaryota > Metazoa > Chordata > Mammalia > Artiodactyla > Delphinidae > Lagenorhynchus > Lagenorhynchus albirostris. Next base: position 222,557 of record NW_026783601.1, on the reverse strand, counting down.
CTGCTTTCAAGTCCTCTTGGCAGCCTTACTTCAGTATATTTTTGGACGATAGCTGTCATTTATAACTCTGCAGGTTTGTGAATTACAGTGCCCCTGAGCTCCTTTCTTCAACTCGCTTTCTTGTGAGCTGGCCGCAACACCGCAGGATTGCTTCAGGCCCTAATCTGGTTCCGGCACGGCATGCTGAGCCTTTGGTTAATTCCTCTTCCTGGTGGGAAAAGAGAGTTAAATTTGCCCGTCCAGACACCTCCAGCTAGTCTCTCATTGGTTCTCCCTATTCCTGTTCATCTTCCACAGAAATTGCAAACTGGGCCAAACAGGAGGTTAAAGGCACTGACTATCCAAGTGGGGAGAGTTTTAGTAAAGCGTCTGAAACGTTGCACCCGAGTACCGCGGGACGAGAACAGAGACAGATTGGAACACATCTCCCGATCACAGGGTTGATCATAGTCTGGGTTCCAGATGCATGTTTTTGCTGAAGGAAGAATCACTTAAACCTGGAGAGTTGAGACCCTTGGAATGGGTACCATGCAGTATTACTACAAAGGGTCTTCATTAGCTCACCGAACCTCTCCAATCCTATCACTGCTGCGTTTATGCCCCTGTACACACGCTTGATTCTCTTTCGGAGACATAGCAATCCATAGGTTTTAAGATACTTACTAGTCAGGTACATTCTTAGGCGTTTAATATGGGGTGTTGAGTAGATTTCGTTGAGCAAGGAGTAGCTCTTGTCTATTCCATATTTGGCTTAAGGAACTTTATCTGTGCTCATTTCAATCTCTGGTTTTATGCAGCACCCCAACTCACCTTTCTCCTTAAGCAAGCATAAGTTGGTTTTCTAAATTTGAGACCCTGTTCTGTTTTGTAATCCAGTTCCTGTGTAGCCAAGTTTACATTCCGTGTATAAGTGATATCTTATGATGTTTCTTTTTCTGTGTGACTTATTTCAATTAGAATCATCATACCTGAATCCACTCATTATGCTGCTACGGGCCTGATGACATCTATTTCATTTCTGAGGGATATTGCATTGTACGTAAGTACCACAACTTCTTTATCCATTTTTCGCTTTCTGCGATATTGAACTTGTACCGTAAATGAGGTTCTTGTAAACAGAGCCGTCCCAAATTTTGGGGTGGCTGTGTCTTTTTGATTTTAATTTCCCTAAGCTATAGGACGATCAGTGGAATTGCCCTAGGCTCTGTTGCTTTGTTTTTTAGATGTTTCAGGAAACACCATACTCTTCTCCCCAGTGGCTCTTGGTAATTTACATCCCGTGCCTCAGCATAACAAGGCTTCCAGTTCTCCATGCCCTGTCCTGCCTTTCTGGATTTTACACTTTTTTCAGATAGCCCTTTTGACCGGGGGGAAGTGAGACTTCACTGTAGTGCAGATTTCCTTTGCAAGCTTGCTTGGTTGGCCAAAAAGGGCGTATGCGTTTTTCCTGAATATATTCAGGGAAAAACGCATACGCCCTTTTTGGCCAAGTGCATCATTGTGGACGTTCTGCCTCTTTTCCTATGCTTTAAATGCAATTCCAGTCTACCTCCTGAAATCGGTTTCCTGCAATTCTGCCCCGCTTTCAAGTCCTCTTGGCAGCCTTACTTCAGTATCTTTTTGGACGATAGCTGTCATTTATAACTCTGCAGGTTTGTGAATTACAGTGCCCCTGAGCTCCTTTCTTCAACTCGCTTTCTTGTGAGCTGGCCGCAACACTGCAGGATTGCTTCAGGCCCTAATCTGGTTCCGGCTGGCATGCTGAGCCTTTGGTTAATTCCTCTTCCTGGTGGGAAATGAGAGTTAAATTTGCCCGTCCAGACACCTCCAGCTAGTCTCTCATTGGTCCTCCCTGTTCCTGTTCATCTTCCGCAGAAATTGCAAACTGGGCAAACAGGAGGTTAAAGGCACTGACTCTCCAAGTCGGGAGAATGTTAGTAAAGCGTTTGGAATGTTGCACGCGAGTACCAGGGGACGAGAAATGAGACATATTTGAACACGTCTCCCGATCACACGTTTGATCATACTCTGGGTTCCACATGCATGTTTTAGCTGAAGGAAGAATCCCTTAAACCTGGAGAGTTGAGACCGTTGGAATGGGTGCCATGCAATATGACTTCAAAGGGTCTTCATTTGCTCACCGAACCTCTCCAATCCTATCACTGCTGCGTTTATGGCCCTCTACACACGCTTGATTCCCTTTCAGAGACATAGCAATCCATAGGTTTTAAGATACTTACTAGTCAGCTACATTCTTAGGCGTTTAATATGGGGTGTTGAGTCCATTTCATTGAGCAAGGAGTAGCTCTTGTCTATTCCATATTTGGCTTAAGGAACTTTATCTGTGCTCATTTCAATCTCTGGTTTTAGGCAGCACCCCAACTCACCTTTCCCCTTAAGCAAGCATAAGTTGGTTTTCTAAATTTGAGACGCTGTTCTGTTTTGTAATTCTGTTCCTGTGTAGCCAAGTTTACATTCCGTGTATTAGTGATATCTTATGATGTTTCTTTTCCTGTGTAACTTATTTCAGTTAGAATCATCATACCTGAATCCACTCATTATGCTGCTACGGGCCTTGTGACATAGATGTCATTGCTGAGTGATATTGCATTGTACGTAAGTACCACAAATTCTTTATCCATTTTTCACTTTCTGCGGTATTGAACTTGTACCTTAAACGAGGTTCTTGTAAACAGAGCTGTCCCAAACTTTGGGGTGGCTGTGTCTTTTTGATTTTAATTTCCCTAAGCTATAGGACCATAAGTGGAAGTGCCCTAGGCGCTGTTGCTTTGTTTTTTAGATGTGTCAGGAAACATCATACACTTCTCCGGAGTGGCTGTTGGCAATTTACATCCCGCCCATCAGCATAACAAGGCTCCCAGTTCTCCATGGCTTGTCCTGCCTTTCTGGATTTTACACTTTTTTCAGATGGCCCTTTTGACCGGGGGGAAGTGAGACTTCATTGTAGTGCAGATTTCCTTTGCAAGCTTGCTTGGTTGGCCAAAAAGGGCGTATGCGTTTTTTCCTGAATATATTCAGGGAAAAACGCATATGCCCTTTTTGGCCAAGTGCATCATTGTTGACGTTCTGCCTCTTTTCCTATGTTTTAAATGCAATTCCAGTCTACCTCCTGAAATCGGTTTCCTGCAATTCTGCCCCGCTTTCAAGTCCTCTTGGCAGCCTTACTTCAGTATATTTTTGGACGATAGCTGTCATTTATAACTCTGCAGGTTTGTGAATTACAGTGCCCTTGAGATCCTTTCTTCAACTCGCTTTCTTGTGAGCTGGCTGCAAGACTGCAGGATTGCTTCAGGCCCTAATCTGGTTCCGGCATGGCACGCTGAGCCTTTGGTTAATTCCTCTTCCTGGTGGGAAATTAGAGTGAAATGTGACCGTCCAAACACCTACAGCTAGTCTCTCATTGCTTCTCCCTATTCCCGTTCAACCTCTGCAGAAACTGCTAACTGTGCTAAACAGGAGTTTTAAGGCACAGACTCTCCACGTGGGGAGATTTTTAGTAAAGCATCTGGAATGGTGAACCCGTGTACCAAGGGACAAAAAATGAAATGCATTTTAGAAACGTTGCCCAATCACATGGTGTACAATCCTCTGGGTTTCTCATGCATGTTTTAGCTGTAGGAAGAATCCCTTAAACCAGCAGTGTTGAGACCCATGGAATGGGTAGCATACAGTATTACTTCAAAGGGTCTCCATTTGCTCACTGAACCTCACCAATCCTCTCAGCCCCAAATGTCCTGCCTTATGTCTCACCCAGCTGTGGGTGTAGATGTGGTAAATCCAAGTTTCATCACAAGCCCTGAACGAATTATTTAAGAACTTTCTCTCCTTCACTGTCTTTGTTTTTGAAATTTATTTTAATAATGGGGTTTAGTTTATTTTCATGGCTGTGTATACTGCTCTACACACACCTGATTCTCTTACAGAGACATATAAATACATATGTTTTAATATTCTTATTGTCAGATATATTCCTCTGCAGTGAATAGGCGGTGTTGTGTCTAATTCGTTGAGCAAGGAGTATATCTCGTCTATTACATATTTGGCTTATGGAATAGTATCTGTGCTAATTTCAATCTCTGGTTTTACGTAGTACCCCAACTCATCATTCCCCTTAAGAAAGCATAAGTTTGTTTTCTAAATGTGAGACTCTGTTCTGTTTTGTAATTCAGTTCATGTGTAGCCAAGTTTACATTCCCTCTATAAGTGATATCTTATGATAAGTTTCTTTTTCTGTGTGACTTATTTCCTTTGAATCATTGTACCTAAATCCATTCATTATGCTTGTACGGGCCAGACGACATTGATTTCATTGCTGAGTGATGTTCCATTGTACGTAAGTATGAAAACATCTTTATCCATTTCTCTCTTTCAAGGATATTTAATTTGTTCCGTAGTCGAGACTCTTGTAAACAGAGCAGCCCTAAACTTTGGGGTGGTTGTTTCTTGTTATTTTAATTTTCCTGAGTTATAGTGCTATAAGTAGGTTTAGGGTTAGGGTTAAGGTTAGGGTTAGGGAACGGGTATGGTTTAGGATGCCACAATGGTTTAGGGTGAGCGAAAGTGTTAGGGTACAGGTCAGTGTTAGTGTACCATTTAGGATTAGGTTAAGTGTTAGGGTAATGCTTCAGGTTGGGGTTATGGTTAGGGAATGGGGACGGTTTAGGGTAGAGGTTAGGGTACGACAACAGTTTAGGGATAGCGTACATGTAAGGGTAAGGGTTAGTGTTAGCGTACGGGTTAGGATTAGGGGACGGGTTAGGGTAAGGCTTCGGGTAAGGGTTAGGGTTAGCGTTAGGGATAGGGGACGGTGACCGTTTAGGGAACAGATTAGGGTATGACAATGGTCGAGAGTCAGCATTCGTGTTAGGGTATGAGTTAGAGTTAGCGTATGGGTTAGGATTAGGGGACTGGATAGGGTAAGACTTCGGGTAAGGGTTAGGGATAGGGTTAGGGGACGGGGAAAGTTTAGGGTACAGGTTAGGGTACGACAAGATTTAGGGTGAGCGTACGTGTTAGGGTATGGGTTAGTGTTAGAATACGGGTTAGAATTAGGGGACGGGTTAGGGTAAGGCTTCAGGTAAAGTTTAAGGTTAGGATTAGGGGACTGGGAAGGTTTAGGGTACAGGTTAGGGAACGACGATGGTTTAGGGTGAGTGTACATGTTAGGGCATGGGTTAGTGTTAGCATATGGGTTAGGATTAGGGGACAGGTTAAGGTAAGGCTTCGGGTAAAGGTTAGGGTTAGGGTTAGGGGACGGGGAAGGTTTAGGGTACAGTTTAGGGTACGACAATGGTTTAGGGTGAGTGTACGTGTTAGGGTATGGGTTAGTTTAGCGTACGGGTTAGGATTAGGGGACGGGTTAGGGTAAGGCTTCAGGTAAGGGTTAGGGTTAGGAGAGGGGGACAGTTTAGGGTACAGGTTAGGGTGTGACAGCGGTTTAGGGTGACCGTACGTGTTAGGGTATGGGTTAGTGTCAGCGTACGGGTTAGGATTAGGTGACGGGTTAGGGTAAGGTTTCAGGTAAGGGTTAGGGTTAGGGTTAGGGACAGGGACAGCTTAGGGTACAGATTAGGGTACTACAACGGTTTACGGTGAGTGTACGTGTTAGGATAAGACTTAGTGTTAGCGTATGGCTTAGGATTAGGGGACGAGTTAGGGTAAGGCCTCGGGTAAGTGTTAGGGTTAGGGGACAGGGTCAGATTAGGGTACAGTTTAGGGTACGACAATGGTTAAGGGTGAGCGTACGTGTTAGGGTATAGGATAGTGTCAGCGTACGGGTAAGGATTAGGAGAAAGTTTAGGGTATGGCTTCCAGTAAGGGGTACGGTTAGGGTTAGGCAATGGAGACGGTATGGGCACAGGTTAGGGTACAACAAAGGTTTAGGGTGAGCATAAGTGTTAGGGTATGGGTTAGTGTTAGTGTATGGGTTAGAATTAGGGGATGGGTTAGGGTAAGGGTTCAGGTAAGGGTTAGGGTTAGTGTTAGGGTTAGGGTTAGGGGATGGGGATGGTTTAGGGGACAGGTTAGGATATGACAACGGTTTCGGGTGAGCATACGTGTGAGGGCACGGGTTAGTTTTAGCGTACGGGTTAGGATTATTGGACGGTTTAAAGTAAGGCTTCGGGTAAGTGTTAGGGTTAGGGTTAGGGTTAGGGGACCGGGACGGTTTAGGGTACAGGTAAGGGTATGAAAACAGTTTAGGGTGAGCGTAAGTGTGACGGCACGAGTTAGTGTTAACGTATGGGTTAGAATTAGGGGACCAGTTAGGGTGAGGATTAGGGTTAGGGTTAAGGGACGGGGACGGTTTAGGGTTAGTGTTAGGGTTAGGGGACGGGGACATTTTAGGGGACAGGTTAAGGTACGACAGCGGTTTAGGGTGAGCGTACGTGTGAGGGCATGGGTTAGTGTTAGCGTACGGGTTAGGATTAGGGGACGGGTGAGGGGAAGGCTTCGGGGAAGGGCTAGGGTTAGGGTTCGGGCTAGGGATAGGATTAGGGGATGGGGACGGTTTAGGGTCCAAGTGAAGGTACGACAACGGTTTAGGGGGAGCGTACGTGTGAGGGCATGGGATAGTGTTAGTGTACGGGTTAAGATTAGGGGACGGGTGAGGGGAAGGCATCGGGAAAGGATTAGGGTTAGGGTTCGGGCTAGGGTTAGGGATAGGGGACGGGGACGGTTTAGGGTCCAGGTGAGGGTACGACAACGGTTTAGGGGGAGCGTACGTGTGAGGTCACGGGTTAGTGTTAGCGTACGGGTTAGGATTAGGGGACGGGTGAGGGGAAGGTTTCGGGGAAGGGTTAGGGTTAGGGTTTGGGCTAGGGTTCGAGATAGGGGATGGGGACGGTTTAGGGTCCAGGTGAGGGTATGACAACGGTTTAGGGTAAGCGTACGTGTGAGGGCACGGGTTAGTGTTTCGTACGGGTTAGGATTAAGGGACGGGTTAGGGTAAGGCTTCGGGTAAGTGTTAGGGTTAGGGTTAGGGTTATGGGACGGGGACGTTTTAGGGGACAGGTTCGGGTATGACAATGGTTTAGGGTGAGCGTAAGTGTGAGGGCATGTGTTAGTGTTAGCGTACGGTTTAGGATTAGGGGACGGGTTAGGTTAAGGCTTCGGGTTATGGTTAGGTTTAGGGGACGGGGACGGTTTAGGTGACAGGTAAGGGTACGACAACGGTTTAGGGTGAGTGTACGTGTCAGGGCACAGGTTAGTGTTAGCGTACGGTTTGGGATTAGGGGACTGGTTAGGGTAAGGCTTCTGGTAAGGCTTAGGGTTAGGATTAGGGTTAGGGGATGGGGATGGTTTAGGTGACTGGTTAGGGTACGATAATGGTTTAGGTTGAGCGTACGTGTGAGGGCACGGGATAGTGTTAGCGTATGGGTTAGGATTAGAGGACGGGTTAGGGTAAGGCTTCGGGTAAGGTTTAGGGTTAGGGTTAGGGTTAGGGGACAGGGATGGTTTAGGGGACACGGTAGAGTACGACAAAGGTTTAGGGTAAGCGTACGTGTTAGGGTATGGGTTAGTGTTAGCGTACGGGTTAGGATAAGGGGACGGGATAGGGTAAGGGTACGGGTAAGGTTTAGGGTTATTGTTAGGGTTAGGGTTAGGGGACGGGGACGGTTTAGGGTCCAGGTGAGAGTATGACAAAAGTTTAGGGGGAGCGTACGTGTGAGGGCACGGGTTAGTGTTCGCGTACGGGTTAGGATTCGGGGACGGGTGAGGGGAAGGCTTCGGGGAAGGTTTAGGGTTAGGGTTCGGGCTAGCTTTAGGTTTAGGGGATGGGGACGGTTTACGGTCCAGGTGGGGGTACGACAACGGTTTCGGGTGAGAATACGTGTGAGGGCACGGGTTAGTGTTAGCGTACGGGTTAGGATTAGGGAACGGGTGAGGGGAAGGCTTCAGGGAAGGGTTAGGGTTAGGGTTCGGGCTAGGGTTAGGGTTAGGGGACGGGGACGGTTTAGGGTCCAGGTGAGGGTACGACAACGGTTTAGGGGGAGTGTACGTGTGAGGGCACGGGTTACTGTTTGCCTACGGGTTAGGATTAGGTGACGTGTGAGGGGAAGGCTTCGGGGAAGGGTTAGGGTTAGGGTTCGGGCTAGGGTTAGGGTTAGGGTACGGGGACGGTTTAGGGTCCAGGTGAGTGTACGACAACAGTTCAGGGGGAGCGTACGAGTGAGGACACGGGTTAGTGTTAGCGTACGGGGTAGAATTAGGGGACGGGTGAGGGCAAGGCTTCGGGGAAGTGTTAGGGTTAGGGTTCGGGCTAGGGTTAGGGTTAGGGGACGGAGACGGTTTAGGGTCCAGGTGAGGGTACGACAACGGTTTAGGGGGAGCGTACGTATGAGGGCACGGGTTAGTGTTAGCGTACGGGGTAGGATTAGGGTATGGGTGAGGGGATTACTTCGGGGAAGCGTTAGGGTTAGAGTTCGGGCTAGGGTTAGAGTTCGGGCTAGGGTTAGGGTTAGGGGACGGGGACAGTTTAGGGTCCAGGTGAGGGTACGACAACGGTTTAGGGGGAGCGTACGTGTGAGGGCACAGGTTAGTGTTAGCATATGCGTTAGGATTAGGGGACGGGTGAGGGAAGGCTTCGGGGAAGTGTTAGAGTTAGAGTTCGGTGTAGGGTTAGGTTTAGAATTCGAGCTAGGGTTAGGGTCCTGGTGAGGGTACGACAACCGTTTAGAGGGAGCGTACGTGTGAGGGCACGGGTTAGTGTTAGCGTACGGGTTAGGATTAGGGGACTAGTGAGGGGAAGGCTTCGGAGAAGGGTTAGGGTTAGGATTAGGGTTAGAGTTAGGGTTAGGGGACGGGGACGGTTTAGGGTACAGGTAAGGGTACGACAACCATTTAGGGGGAGCGTACGTGTGAGGGCATGGGTTAGTGATATCGTACGGTTTAGGATAAGGGGACGGGTGAGGGGAAGGCTTCGGGGAAGGGTTAGGTTTTGGATTCGGGCTAGGGTTAGGGTTAGGGGACGGGGACGGTTTAGGGTCCAGGTGAGAGTATGACAAAGGTTTAGGGGTAGCGTAAGTGTGAGGGCACAGGTTCTTGTTAGCATACGGGTTAGGATTAGGGGACGGGTGAGGGGAAGGCTTTGCGGAAGTGTTAGGGTTAGGGTTCAGGCTAGGGTTAGGGTTAGGGGACGGGGACGGTTTAGGGTCCTGGTGAGGCTACGACAACGGTTCAGGGGGAGCATACGTGTGAGGGCACGGGTTAGTGTTAGCGTACGGGTTAGGATTAAGGGACGTGTGAGGGGAAGGCTTCGGGGAAGGGTTAGGGTTAGCGTTCGGGCTAGGGTTAGGGTTAGGGGACTGGGACGGTTTAGCCTCCAGGTGAGGGTATGACAACGGTTTAGGGGGAGCGTACGTTTGAGGGCACGGGTTAGTGTTAGCATACGGCTTAGGATTAGGGGACGGGTGAGGGGAAGGCTTCGGGAAAGTGTTAGGTTTAGGGTTCGGGCTAGGGTAAGGGTTAGGGGACGGGGACCGTTTAGGGATCTGGTGAGGGTACGCCAACTGTTCACGGGGAGCGTACGTGTGAGAGCAAGGGTTAGTGTTAGCGTACGGGTTAGGATAAGGGGACGGGCTAGGGTAAGGGTACGGGTAAGGGTTAGGGTTATTGTTAGGGTTAGGGTTAGGGGATGGGGATGGTTTAGGGTCCAGGTCAGGGTACGATAATGGTTTAGGGTGAGCGTACGTGTGAGGGCATGGGTTAGTTTTAGCGTACGGCTTAGGATTATGGGATGGTTTACAGTAAGGCTTCGGGTAAGTGTTAGGGTTAGGGTTAGGGTTAGGGTTAGGGCTCCGGGACGGTTTAGGGTACAGGTAAGGGTATGAAACAGTTTAGGGTGAGCTTACGTGTGAGGGCACGAGTTAGTGTTAACGTATGGGTTAGGATTAGGGGACCAGTTAGGGTGAGGATTAGGGTTAGGGTTAAGGGACGGGGACATTTTAGGGGACAGGTTAGGGTACGACAGTGGTTTAGGGTGAGCGTACGTGTGAGGGCATGGGTTAGTGTTAGCGTACGGGTTAGGATTAGGGGACGGGTGAGGGGAAGGTTTAGGGTTAGGGTTCGGGCTAGGGTTAGGGTTAGGGGACGGGGACGGTTTAGGATTCAGGTGAGGGTACGACAATGGTTTAGGGGGAGCGTACGTGTGAGGGCACTTGTTAGTGTTAGCGTATGGGTTAGGATTAGGGGACGGGTGAGGGGAAGGCTTCGGTGAAGGGTTAGGGTTAGGGTCCGGGCTAGGGTTAGGGTTAGGGGACGGGGACGGTTTAGGGGATAAGTTAGGGTACGACAACGGATTCGGGTGAGCGTACGTGTGAGGGCACGGGTTAATGTTAGTGTACGGGTTAGGATTAGGGGACTGGTTAGTGTAAGGCTTCAGATAAGGGTTTGTGTTAGGGTTAGGTTTAGGGGATGAGGAAGGTTTAGGGTACAGGTTAGGGTACGACAAGGGTTTAGGGTGAGTGTACGTGTGTGGGCACGGGTTAGTGTTAGCGTACAGGTTAGGATTAGGGGACGGGTTAGTGTACGTCTTCGGGTAAGTGTTAGTGTAAGTATTAGGGTAAGGGTTAGGGGATGGGGACGGATTAGGGGACAGTTTTGGGTACAAAAACAGTTTAGGGTGAACATATGTGTGAGGTCACGGGTTAGTGTTAGCGTACGGGATAGGATTAGGGGACGGGTTAGGGTAAGGCTTCTGGTCAGGGTTAGGGTTAGGGTTAGGGTTAGGGGACGGGGAAGGTTTAGGGGACAGGTTAGTGCACGACAACGGTTTAGGGTGAGTGTACGTGTGAGGGCACGGGTTAGTGTTAGCGTACGGGTTAGGGTTAGGGGACGGGTTAGGGTAAGGTTTCGGGTAAGTGTTAGGGTTAGGGTTAGGGTTACGGGACGGGGACGTTTTAGGGGACAGGTTCGGGTATGACAATGGTTTAGGGTGAGCGTAAGTGTGAGGGCATGTGTTAGTGTTAGCGTACGGGTTAGGATTAGGGGACGGGTTAGGTTAAGGCTTCGGGTTAGCGTTTGGGTTAGGGGACAGGGACGGTTAAGGGGACAGGTTAGGGTACAACAACGGTTTAGGGTGAGTGTAAGTGTCAGGGCACAGGTTAGTGTTAGCGTACGGTTTGGGATTAGGGGAATGGTTACGGTAAGGCTTCTGGTAAGGCTTAAGGTTAGGATTAGGGTTAGGGGACGGGGATGGTTTAGGTGACTGGTTAGGGTACGATAATGGTTTAGGGTGAGCGTATGTGTGAGGGCACGGGTTAGTGTTAGCGTACGGGTTAGGATTAGGGGACGGGTTAGGGTAAGGGTATGGGTAAGGGTTAGGGTTAGTGTTAGGGTTAGGGTTAGGGGACGCGGATGGTTTAGGGGAAAGGTTAGGTTACGAAAACTGTTTAGGGTGAGCGTAAGTGTGAGGGCATGGGTTAGTTTTATCGTACGGGATAGGATTATGGGACGGTTTAAAGTAAGGCTTCAGGTAAGTGTTAGGTTTAGGGTTAGGGTTATGGTTAAGGGACCGGGACGGTTTAGGGTACAGGTGAGGGTACGTCAACGGTTTAGGGGGAGCGTACGTTGAGGGCACGGGTTAGTGTTAGCGTACGGGTTAGGATTAGGGGACGGGTGAGGGGAAGGTTTCGGGTAAGGGTTAGGGATAGGGTTTGGGCTAGGGTTAGGGTTAGGTGACGGGGACGGTTTAGGGTCCAGGTGAGGGTACGACAATGGTTTAGGGGTAGCGTACGTGTGAGGGCACAGGTTAGTGTTAGCATATGTGTTAGGATTAGGGGACGAGTGAGGGGAAGGCTTCGGGGAAGTGTTAGGGTTAGGGTACGGTCTAGGGTTAGGATTAGTATTCGGGCTAGGGTTAGGGTCCAGGTGAGGGTACGACAACGGTTCAGGGGGAGCGTACGTGTGAGGGCACGGGTTAGTGTTAGCGTACGGGTTAGGATTAGGTGACGGTTGAGGGGAAGGCTTCGAGGAAGGGTTAGGGTTAGGGTTCGGACTAGGGTTAAGGTTAGGGGACGTGGACGGTTTAGGGTCCAGGTGAGGGTACGACAACGGTTTAGGGGAAGCGTACGTTTGAGGGCACGGGTAACTGATAGGGTACGGGGTAGGATTAGGGGACGGGTGAGGGGAAGGCTTCGGGGAAGGGTTAGGGTTAGGGTTCGGGCTAGGGTTAGGGTTAGGGGACGGGGACGGTTTAGGGTCCAGGTGAGGGTACAACAACGGTTCAGGGGGAGCGTACGTGTTAGGGCACGGGTTAGGTTTAGCGTACGGGTTAGGATTAGGGGACAGGTGAGTGGAAGGCTTCGGGGAAGGCTTAGGGTTAGGGTTCGGGCTATGGTTAGGGTTAGGGGACGGGGACGGTTTAGGGTCCAGTTGAGGGTACGACAAATGTTAATGGGGAGCGTACGTGTGAGGGCATGGGTTAGTGTTAGTGTACAGTTTAGGATTAGGGGACGGGTGAGGGGAAGGGTTCGGGGAAGTGTTAGTGTTAGGTTTCGTGCTACGGTTAGGGTTAGGGGACAGGGAGAATTTAGGGTCCAGGTGAGGGTACGACAACGGTTTAGGGGGAGCGTAAGTGTGAGGGCACGGGTTAGTGTTAGCATACGTGTTAGGATTATGGGACGGGTGAGGGGAAGGTTTCGCGGAAGTGTTAGCGTTAGGGTTCGGGCTAGGGTTAGGGTAAGGGGACGGGGACGGTTTAGGGTCCTGCTGAGGGTACGACAACAGTTCAGGGGGAGCATACGTGTGAGGGCACGGGTTATTGTTCACGTACGGGTAAGGATTAAGGGACGTGTGAGGGGAAGGCTTCGGGGAAGGGTTAGGGTTAGGTTTCGGGCTAGGGTTAGGGTTAGGGGATGGGGACGGTTTAGCCTCCAGGTGAGGGTACGACAACGGTTTAGGGGGAGCGTACGTGTGAGGGCACGGGTTAGTGTTCGCGTACGGGTAAGGATTCGGTGACGGTTGAGGGGAAGGCTTCGGGGAAGGGTTAGGTTTAGTGTTCGGTTTACGGTTAGGGGTAGGGGACGGGGACGGTTTAGGGTCCAGGTGAGGGTAGGACAATGGTTTAGGGGGAGCGTACGTGTGAGGGTACAGGTTAGTGTTAGCATATGGGTTAGGATTAGGGTACGGGTGAGGGGAAGGCTTCGGGGAAGTGTTAGGTTTAGGGTTCAGTGTAGGGTTAGGGTTAGGATTCGGGCTAGGGTTAGGGTCCAGGTGAGGGCACGACAACGGTTTAAGGGGAGCGTACGTGTGAGGGCACGGGTTAGTGTTTGCGTACGGGTTAGGATTAGGTGACGTGTGAGGGGAAGGCTTCGGGGAAGGGTTAGGGTTAGGGTTCGGGCTAGGGTTAGGGTTAGGGGACGGGGACGGTTTAGGGTCCAGGTGAGGGTACGACAACAGTTCAGGGGAAGCGTACGAGTGAGGACACCAGTTAGTGTTAGCATACGGGTTAGTATTAGGGGATGGATGAGGGGAAGGCTTCAGGGAAGGGTTAAGTTTAGGGTTCGGGCTATGGTTAGGTTTAGGGGATGGGGACGGTTTAGAGTCCAGGTGAGAGTATGACAAAGGTTTAGGGGGCGCGTACGTGTGAGGGCATGGGTTAGTTTTATCGTACGGGTTAGGATTATGGTACAGGTGAGGGGAAGGCTTCAGGGAAGGCTCAGTGTTAGGGTTCTGGCTAGGGTTACGGATAGGGGATGGGGGTGGTTTAGGGTCTAGATGAGGGTACGACAACGGTTTAGGGGGAGCGTACGTGTGAGGGCACGGGTTAGTGTTCACGTACGGGTTAGGATTCGGGGACGGGTGAGGGGAAGGCTTCGGGGAAGGTTTAGGGTTAGGTTCGGGCTAGCTTTAGGGTTAGGGGACAGGGACGGTTTAGGGTCCAGGTGGGGGTATGACAACGGTTTAGGGTGAGAATACGTGTGAGGGCATGGGTTAGTGTTAGCGTACGGGTTAGGATTAGGGGACGAGTGAGGTGAAAGCTTCAGGGAAGGGTTAGGGTTAGGGTTCGGGCTAGGGTTAGGTTTAGGGGACGGGGACGGTTTAGGGTCCAGGTGAGGGTACGACAACGGTTTAGGGGGAGCGTACGTGTGAGGGCATGGGTTAGTGTTTGCGTACGGGTTAGGATTAGGTGACGTGTGAGGGGAAGGCTTCGGGGAAGGGTTAGGGTTAGGGTTCGGGCTAGGATTAGGGTTAGGGGACGGGGACGGTTTAGGGTCCAGATGAGGGTACGACAACAGTTCAGGGGGAGCGTACGAGTGAGGACACGGGTTAGTGTTAGCGTACGGGGTAGAATTAAGGGACGGGTGAGGGCAAGGCTTCGGGGAAGGGTTAGGGTTAGGATTTGGGGTAGGGTTAGGGTTAGGGGATGGGGACGGTTTAGGGTCCAGGTGAGGGTACGACAACGGTTTAGGCGGAGCGTACCTGTGAGGGCACGGGTTATTGTTAGCGACGGGTTAGGATTAGGGGACAGGTGAGGGGAAGGCTTCGGGGAAGGGTTAGGGTTAGGGTTCGGGCTACGGTTATGGTTAGGGGATGGGGACGGTTTAGGGTCCAGGTGAGAGTATGACAAAGGTTTAGGGGGCGCGTACGTGTGAGGGCACGGGTTAGTTTTATCGTACGGGTTAGGATTATGGTACGGGTGACGGGAAAGCTTCGGGGAAGGTTTAGTGTTAGGGTTCAGGCTAGGGTTATGGATAGGGGACGGGGATGGTTTAGGGTCCAGGTGAGGGTACGACAACGGTTTACGGGGAGCGTACGTGTGAGGGCACGGGTTAGTGTTAGCGTACGGGGTAGGATTAGGGTATGGGTGAGGTGATTGCTTCGGGGAAGCGTTAGGGTTAGAGTTCAGGCTAGGGTTAGAGTTCGGGCTAGGGTTAGGGTTAGGGGACGGGGACGGTTTAGGGTCCAGGTGAGGGTACGACAACGGTTTAGGGGGAGCGTACATGTGAGGGCACAGGTTAGTGTTAGCATATGCGTTAGGATTAGGGGACGGGTGAGGGGAAGGCTTCGGGGAAGTGTTAAGGTTAGGGTTCGGTGTAGGGCTACGTTTAGAATTCGGGCTAGGGTTAGGGTCACGGTGAGTGTACGACAACCGTTTAGAGGGAGCGTATGTGTGAGGGCACGCGTTAGTGTTAGTGTACGTGTTAGGATTAGGGGACTAGTGAGGGGAAGGCTTCGGGGAAGGGTTAGGGTTAGGGTTCGGGTTAGGGTTAGGGTTAGGGGAAGGGGACGGTTTAGGGTACAGGTGAGGGTACGACAACAATTTAGGAGGAGCATACGTGTGAGGGCATGGGTTAGTCATATCGTACGGTTTAGGATTAGGGGACGGGTGAGGGGAAGGCTTCGGGGAAGGGTTAGGGTTAGGTTTCCGGTTAGGGTAAGGGTTAGCGGACGGGGACGATTTAGGGTCCTGGTGAGTGTACGACAACGGTTTAAGGGGAGCGTACGTGTGAGGGCACGGGTTAGTGTTAGCGTACGGGTTAGGATTAGGGGACAGGTGAGGGGAGGGCTTCGGGGAAGGGTTAGGGTTAGGGTTTGGGCTAGGGTTAGGGTTAGGGGACAGGGACGGTTTAGGGTCCAGGTGAGGGTACGACAACGGTTTAGGGGGAGCGTACATATGAGGGCACGGGTTAGTTTTCGCATACGGCTTAGGATTAGTGGATGGGTGAGGAGAAGGCTTCGGGGAAGAGTTAGGGTAAGGGATCGGCCTAGGGTTAGGTTTAGGGTTCGGGCTAGAGTTAGGGTTAGGGGACGGGGATGGTTTAGGGTCCAGGTGAGGGTATGACAACGGTTTAGGGGGAGCGTAAGTGTGAGGGCATGGGTTTGTGTTCTCGTACGGGTTAGGATTCGGGGACGAGTGAGGGGAAGGCTTCAGGGAAGAGTTTAGTTTAGCGTTCGGGCTAGACTTAGGGTTAGGTGACGGGGACGGTTTAGGGTCCAGGTGAGGGTACGACAACAGTTTAGGGGGAGCGTACATGTGAGGGCACGTATTAGTGTTAGCATATTGGTTAGGATTAGGGGACGGGTGAGGAGAAGGCTTCGGGGAAGTGTTAGGTTTAGGGATCGGCCTAGGGTTAGGGTTAGGGTTCGGGCTAGGGTTAGGGTCCAGGTGAGGGTAAAACAACGGTTTAGGGGGAGCGTACGTGTGAGGGCACGCGTTAGTGTTAGTGTACGGGTGAGGGTTGGGGACGGGTGAGGGGAAGGCTTCGGGGAAGCGTTAGGTTTAGGTTTCGGACTACGGTTAGGGTTAGGGATGGGGACGTTTTAGCGTCCAGGTGAGGGTACGAAAACGGTTTAGGGGGAGCGTACATGTAAGGGAACGGGTTAGTGTTAGCGTACAGGTTAGGTTTAGGGGACGGATGAGGGGAAGGCTTCGGTGAAGGTTTAGGGTTAGGGTTTGGGCTAGGGTTAGGGTTAGGGGACGGGGACGGTTTAGGGTCCAGGTGAGGGTACGACAACGGTTTAGGGGGAGTGTACGTGTGAGGGCACGGGTTAGTGTTAGCGTACGGGTTAGGATTAGGTGACGGGTGAGGGGAAGGCTTCGAGGAAGTGTTAGTGTTAGGGTTCGTTGTAGGGTTAGAGTTAGGATTCGGGCTAGGT
The DNA here is from genome assembly GCF_949774975.1 of Lagenorhynchus albirostris. NCBI lineage: Eukaryota > Metazoa > Chordata > Mammalia > Artiodactyla > Delphinidae > Lagenorhynchus > Lagenorhynchus albirostris. The sequence continues at coordinate 205,937 of NW_026783601.1, read as the reverse complement.
TTAGGGTCCAGGTGAGGGTACGACAACGGTTTAGGGGGAGCGTACGTGTGAAGGCATGGATTAGTGTTAGCGTACGGGTTAGGATTAGGGGACGAGTGAGGGGAAGACTTCGGGGAAGGGTTAGGGTTCGGACTAGGGTTAAGGTTAGGGGACGGGGACGGTTTAGGGTCCAGGTGAGGGTACGACAACGGTTTAGGGAGAGCGTATGTGCAAGGGCACGGGTTAGTGTTAGCGGACGGGTTAGGATTATGGGATGGGTGAGGGGAATGCTTCGGGGAAGGGTTAGGGTTAGGGTTCGGGCTAGGGTTCGGGTTAGGGTACGGGGACGGTTTAGGGTCCAGGTTAGGGTACGACAATGGTTTAAGGGGAGCGTACGTGTGAGGGCATGGGTTAGTTTTAGCGTACGAGTTAGGATTAGGGGACGAGTGAGAGGAAGGCTTCGGGGAAGGGTTAGGGTTCGGACTAGGGTTAAGGTTTGGGGACGGGGACGGTTTAGGGTCCAGGTGAGGGTACGACAACGGTTTAGGGAGAGCGTACGTTTGAAGGCATGGGTTAGTGTTAGCGTACAGGATAGGATTAGGGGACGGCTGAGGGGAAGGCTTCGGGGAAGGGTCAGGGTTAGGGTTCGGGCTAGGGTTAGGGTTAGGGGACGGGGACGGTTTAGGGTCCAGGTGAGGGTACGACAACGGTTTAGGGAGAGCGTACGTGTGATGGCACGCGTTAGTGTTAGCGTACGGCTTAGGATTATGGGACGGGTGAGGGGAAGGCTTGAGTGAAGTGTTAGGGTTAGGGTTCGGTGTAGGTTTAGGCTTAGGATTCGGGCTAGGTTTAGGGTCCAGGTCAGGGTACGACAACGGTTTAGGGTGAGCGTACGTGTGATGGCACGCGTTAGTGTTAGCGTACGGCTTAGGGTTAGGGGACGGGTGAGGGGAAGGCTTCGGGGAAGGGTTAGGGTTAGGGTTCGGTAAGGGTTAGGGTTAGGGGACGGGGACGGTTTAGGGTCCAGGTAAGGGTACGACAACGGTTTAGGGGGAGCGTACGTGTGAGGGCACGGGTTAGTGTTAGCGTATGGGTTAGGATTAGGGGATGGGTGAGGGGAAGGCTTCGGGAAAGGGTTAGGGTTAGGGTTCGGGATTGGGTTAATGTTAGGGGACGGTGAAGGTTTAGGGTCCATGTGAGGGTACGAAACAGTTTAGGGGAAGAGTACGTGTGAGAGCACGGGGTAGTATTAGCGTACTGGTTAGGTTTGGGGACGGGTGAGGGGAAGGCTTCGAAGAAGGGTTAGGGTTAGGGTTCGTGCTAGGGTTAAGGTTAGGGGACGGGGACGGTTTAGGGTCCAGGTGAGGGTACAACAACCAATTAGGGGGAGCGTACGTGTGAGGGCACGGATAAGTGTTAGCGTACGGGTTAGGAATATGGGACGGGTGAGGGGAAGACTTAAGAGAAGGAGTAGTGTTAGGGTTCGGGGTAGGTTTAGGGTTAGGGGACGGGGACGGTTTAGGGTCCAGGTGAGGGTACGACAACGGTTTAGGGGGAGCGTACGTGTGAGGGCACCGGTTAGCGTTAGCATACGGGTTAGGATTAGGGGACGGGTGAGGGGAAGGCTTCGGGAAAGTGTTAGGGTTAGGTTTCGGGCTAGGGATAGGGTTAGGGGAAGGGGATGGGTTACGGTCCAGGTGAGGGTACGAAAAAGGTTTAGGGGGAGCGTACGTGTGAGGGCACGGGTTAGTGTTAGCGTGCGGAGGATTAGATGACGGGTGAGGGGAAGGCTTCAGGGAAGGGTTAGGGTTCGGCCTAGGGTTACGGATAGAGGACGGGGACGCTTTAGGGTCCAGGTCAGGGTACGACAACGGTTTAGGGGGAGCGTACATTTGAGGTCACGGGTTAGTGTTAGCGTACGGGTTAGGATTAGGGGATGGGTGAGGTGAAGGCATTGGGGGAAGGGTTAGGGTTAGGGTTCGGGCTAGGGTTAGCGTTAGGGGACGGGGACGGTTTAGGGTCCAGGTCAGGGTACGACAACGGTTTAGGGGGAGCGTACGTGTGAGTGCATGGGTTAGTGTTAGCGTACGGGTTAGGATTAGGGGACGGGTGAGGGGAAGGTTTCGGGGAAGTGTTAGGGTTAGGTTTAGGGCTAGGGTTAGGGTTAGGGGACGGGGATGGTTTTCCGTCCAGGTGAGGGTACGAAAAAGGTTTAGGGGGAGCGTACGTGTGAGGGCACGTGTTAGTGTTAGCGTGCGGATTAGCATTAGATGACGGGTGAGGGGAAGGCTTCAGGGAAGGTTTAGGGTTCGGGCTAGGGTTAGGGTTAGGGGACGGGGACGGTTTAGGGTCCAGGTGAGGGTACAAAAACGGTTTAGGGGGACCGTACATGTGAGGGCACGGGTTAGTGTTAGCGACGGGTTAGGATTAGGGGACGGGTAGGGGAAGGCTTCGGGGAAGGGTTAGGGTTAGGGTTCGGGCTAGGGTTAGAGTTAGGGGACGGGGACGGTTTAGGGTCCAGGTGAGGGTACGACAACGGTTCAGGGGGAGCGTACGTGTGAGGACACGGGTTAGTGTTAGCGTACGGGTTAGGATTAGGTGACGGTTGAGGGGAAGGCTTCGAGGAAGGGTTAGGGTTAGGGTTCGGAATAGGGTTAAGGTTAGGGAACTTGGACGGTTTAGGGTCCAGGTGAGGGTACGAAAACGGTTTAGGGGAAGCGTACGTGTGAGGGTATGGGTTAGTGTTAGCGTACGGATTAGTATTAGGGGACGGGTGAGGGCAAGGCTTCGGGGAAGTGTTAGGTTTAGGGTTCGGGCTAGGGTTAGGGTTAGGGGACGGGGACGGATTAGGGTCCAGGTGAGGTACGACAACGTTTTAGGGGGAGCGTACGTGTGAGGGTATGGGTTAGTGTTAGCGTACGATTAGTATTAGGGGACGGGTGAGGGCAAGGCTTCGGGGAAGTGTTAGGTTTAGGGTTCGGGCTAGGGTTAGGGTTAGGGGACGGGGACGGATTAGGGTCCAGGTTAGGGTACGACAACGGTTCAGGGGGAGCGTACGTGTTAGGGCACGGGTTAGGTTTAGCGTACGGGTTAGGATTAGGGGACAGGTGAGTGGAAGGCTTCGGGGAAGACTTAGGGTTAGGGTTCGGGCTATGGTTAGGGTTAGGGGACGGGGACGGTTTAGGGTCCAATTGAGGGTACGACAAATGTTAACGGGGAGCGTACGTGTGAGGGCATGGGTTAGTGTTAGCGTACAGCTTAGGATTAGGGGACGGGTGAGGGGAAGGGTTCGGGGAAGTGTTAGTGTTAGGTTTCGTGCTACGGTTAGGGTTAGGGGACAGGGAGAATTTAGGGTCCAGGTGAGGGTACGACAACGGTTGAGGGGGAGCGTACGTGTGAGGGCAAGGGTTAGTGTTAGCATACGTGTTAGGATTAGGGGACGGGTGAGGGGAAGGCTTCGCGGAAGTGTTAGCGTTAGGCTTTGGGCTAGGGTTAGGGTTAGGGGACGGGGACAGTTTAGGGTCCTGGTGAGGGTACGACAACGGTTCAGGGGGAGCGTACGTGTGAGGGCACGGGTTAGTGTTCGCGTACGGTTAAGGATTAAGGGACGTGTGAGGGGAATGCTTCGGGGAAGGGTTAGGGTTAGGTTTCGGGCTACGGTTAGGGTTAGGGGATGGGGACGGTTTAGCCTCCAGGTGAGGGTACGACAACGGTTTAGGGGGAGCGTACGTGTGAGGGCACGGGTTAGTGTTCGCGTACGGGTAAGGATTCGGTGACGGTTGAGGGGAAGGCTTCGGGGAAGTGTTAGGTTTAGGGTTCGGTTTACGGTTAGGGGTAGGGGACGGGGACGGTTTAGGGTCCAGCTGAGGGTAGGACAACGGTTTAGGGGGAGCGTACGTGTGAGGGTACAGGTTAGTGTTAGCATATGGGTTAGGATTAGGGTACGGGTGAGGGGAAGGCTTCGGGGAAGTGTTAGGTTTAGGGTTCGGTGTAGGCTTAGGGTTAGGATTCGGGCTAGGGTTAGGGTCCAGGTGAGGGCACGACAACGGTTTAGGGGGAGCGTACGTGTGAGGGCACGGGTTAGTGTTAGCGTACGGGTTAGAATTAGGGGACGGGTGAGGGGAAGGCTTTGGGGAAGATTTAGGGTTAGGGTTCGGGCTAGGGTTAGGGTTAGGTTACGGGGACGGTTTAGGGTTCAGGTGAGGGTACGACAACGGTTTAGGGGGAGCGTACGAGTGAGGGCACGGGTTAGTGTTTGCGTACGGGTTAGGATTAGGTGACGTCTGAGGGGAAGGCTTCGGGGAATGGTTAGGGTTAGGGTTCGGGCTAGGGTTAGGGTTAGGGGACGGGGACGGTTTAGGGTCCAGGTGAGGGTACGACAACAGTTCAGGGGGAGCGTACGAGTGAGGACACGAGTTAGTGTTAGCGTACGGGGTAGAATTAGGGGACGGGTGAGGGCAAGGCTTCGGGGAACGGTTAGGGTTAGGATTTGGGTTAGGGTTAGGGTTAGGGGACGGGGACGGTTTAGGGTTCAGGTGAGGGTACGACAACGGTTTAGGCGGAGCGTACCTGTGAGGGCACGGGTTATTGTTAGCGACGGGTTAGGATTAGGGGACAGGTGAGGGGAAGGCTTCGGGGAAGGGTTAGGGTTAGGGTTCGGGCTACGGTTATGGTTAGGGGATGGGGACGGTTTAGGGTCCAGGTGAGAGTATGACAAAGGTTTAGGGGGCGCGTACGTGTGAGGGCACGGGTTAGTTTTATCGTACGGGTTAGGATTATGGTACGGGTGAGGGGAAGGCTTCGGGGAAGGTTTAGTGTTAGGGTTCGGGCTAGGGTTATGGATAGGGGACGGGGACGGTTTAGGGTCTAGGTGAGGGTACGACAACGGTTTAGGGGGAAGGTACGTGTGAGGGCACGAGTTAGTGTTAGTGTACGGGTTAGGATTAGAGGACGTGTAAGGAGAAGGGTTCGAGGAAGCGTTAGGGTTAGGGTTCAGGCTAGGGTTAGGGTTAGGGGACGTGGACGGTTTCAGGTCCAGGTGATGGTACGACATCGGTTTAGGCGTAGCATACGTGTGAGTGCATGGGTTAGTGTTAGCGTACGGATTAGGATTAGGTGACGTGTGAGGGGAAGGCTTCGGGGAAGGGTTAGGGTTAGGGTTCGGGCTAGGGTTAGGGTTAGGGTACGGGGACGGTTTAGGGTCCAGGTGAGGGTACGACAACAGTTCAGGGGGAGCGTACGAGTGAGGACACCATTTAGTGTTAGCGTACGGGGTAGAATTAGGGGACGGGTGACGGGAAGGCTTGGGGAAGGTTTAGGGTTAGGATTTGGGCTAGCGTTAGGGCTAGGGGATGGGGACGGTTTAGGGTCCAGGTCAGGGTACGACAACTGTTCACTGGGAGCGTACGTGTGAGAGCAAGGGTTAGTGTTAGCGTACGGGTTAGGATTAGGGGACGGTAGAGGGGAAGGCTTCGGGGAAGGGTTAGGGTTAGGGTTCGGGCTAGGGTTAGGGTTAGGGGACGGGGACGGTTTAGGGTCCAGGTGAGGGTACGACAACAGTTTAGGGGGAGTGTACGTGTGAGGGCATGTGTTAGTGTTAGCGTACGGGTTAGTATTAGGGGATGGATGAGAGGAAGGCTTCGGGGAAGTGTTAGGGTTAGGGTTCAGGCCAGGGTTAGGGTTAGGATTCTGGCTAGGTTTAGGGTCCAGGTGAGGGCACGACAGCGGTTTAGGGGGAGCGTACGTGTGAGGGCACGCGTTAGTGTTAGCGTGCGGGTTAGGGTTAGGGGACGGGTGAGGGGAAGGCTTCGGGAAATGTTAGGGTTAGGGTTCGGGCTAGGGTTAGGGGACGGGGACGATTTAGGGTCCAGGTGAGGGTAGGACAACGGTTTAAGGGGAGCGTACGTGTGAGGGCATGGGTTACTGTTAGCGTACGGGTTAGGATTTGAGGACGGGTGAGGGGAAGGCTTCAGGAAGTGTTAGGGTTAGGGTTCGGGCTAGGGTTAGGGTTAGGGGACGGGGACGGTTTAGGGCTCAGATGAGGGTACGACAATGGTTTAGGGTAGTGTACGTGTGAGGGCATGGGTTAGTGTTAGCGTACGTGTTAGGATTAGGGGACGGGTGAGGGGAAGGCTTCTGGGAAAGGTTAGGGTTAGGGTTCTGGCTAGGGTTAGGGTTAGGGGACGGGGACGGTTTAGGGTCCAGGTGAGGGTACGACAACGGTTTAGGGGGAGCATACATGTGAGGGCATGTGTTAGTGTTAGCCTACGGGTTTGGATTAGAAACGGGTGAGGGGAATGCTTCGGGGAAGTGTTAGGTTTAGGGTTCGGGCTAGGGTTAGGGTTAGCGGACGGGGATGGTTTAGGGTCCAGGTGAGTATAGGACAACGGTTTAGGGGGAGCGTACGTGTGAGGGCATGGGTTACTGTTAGCGTACGGGTTAGGATTAGGGGACGGGTGAGGGGAAGGCTTCGGGAAGGGTTAGGGTTAGGGTTCGGGCTAGGGTTAGGGGATGGGGACGATTTAGGGTCCAGGTGAGGGTACGACAACGGTTTAGGGGGAGCGTACGTGTGAGTGCATGGGTTAGTGTTAGCGTACGGGTTAGCATTAGGGGACGGATAAGGGGAAGGCTTCGGAATGGGTTAGGGTTAGGGTTCGTGCTAGGGTTTTTGTTACGGGACGGAGACGGTTTACGGTGCAGGTGAGGGTACGACAATGGTTTAGGTGTAGCGTACGTGTGAGGACACGGGTTTGTGTTAGCGTATGGGTTAGGATTAAGGGACGGGTGAGGGGAAGGCTTCGGGGAAGGGTTAGGGTTAGGGTCAGGGTTAGAGTTAGTGTTAGGGGACGGGGACGGTTTAGGGTCCAGGTGAGGGTACGACAACGGTTTAGGGGGAGCGTACGTGTGAGGGCACGGGTTAGAGTTAGCGTACGGGTTAGGATTAGGGGACCGGTGAGGGGAAGGCTTCAGGGAAGGGTTAGGGTTAGGGTTCGTGCTAGGGTTAGGGTTAGGTGACGGGGACGGTTTAGGGTCCAGGTGAGGGTACGACAACGGTTTAGGGGGAGCGTACATGTGAGGGCATGGGTTAGTGTTAGCGTACGGGTTAGGATTAGGGAACGGGTGAGGGGAAGGCTTCAGGGAAGTGTTAGGGTTAGGGTTCGTTGTAGATTTAGGGTTAGGATTCGGGCTAGGTTTAGGGTCCAGGTGAGGGTACGACAACGGTTTAGGGGGAGCGTACGTGTGAAGGCACGGATTAGTGTTAGCGTACGGGTTAGGATTAGGGGACGTGTGAGGGGAAGGCTTCGGGGAAGGTTTAGGGTTAGGGTTCGGGCTAGGGTTAGGTTTAGGGGACGGGGACAGTGTAGGGTCCAGGTGAGGGTACGACAACGGTTCAGGGGGAGCGTACGTCTGAGGGCACAGGTTAGTGTTAGCGTACGGGTTAGGATTAGGGGACAGGTGAGGGGAAGGCTTCGGGGAAGGGTTAGATTTAGGGTTCGGGCTATTGTTAGGGTTAGGGGACGGGGACGGTTTAGGGTCCAGGTGAGGGTACGACAACGGTTTAGGGGGAGCGTACGTATGAGGGCATGGGTTAGTGTTAGCGTATGGGTTAGAATTAGGAGACGTGTGAGGGGAAGGCTTCGGGGAAGGGTCAAGGCTAGGGTTCGGGCTAGGGTTAGGGTTAGGGGGCGGGGACGTTTAGGGTCCAGGTGAGGGTACGACAACGGTTCAGGGGGAGCGTACGTGTGAGGGCACGGGTTAGTGTTAGCGTACGGGGTAGGATTAGGGGACGGGTGAGGGGAAGGCTTCGGGGAAGGGTTAGGGTTAGGGTTCCGGCTAGGGTTAGGGTTAGGGGACGGGGACGGATTAGGGCCCAGGTGAGGGTACGACAATGGTTTAGGGGGAGCTTACGTGTGAGGGCATGGGTTAGTGTTAGCGTACGTGTTATGATTAGGGAACGGGTGAGGGGAAGGCTTCGGGGAAGTGTTAGGGTTAGGGTTCGGTGTAGGGTTAGGGTTAGGATTCGGGCTAAGTTTAGGGTCCAGGGGAGGGTACGACAACGGTTTAGGGGGAGCGTACGTATGACGGCACGCGTTAGTGTTAGCGTACGGGTTAGGGTTATGGGACGGGTGAGGGGAAGGCTTCGGGGAAGGGTTATGGTTAGGGTTCGGGCTAGGGTTATGTTTAGGGGACGGGGACGGTTTAGGGTCCAGGTAGGTTACGACAACGGTTTAAAGGGAAGCGTACGTTTGAGGGCACGGGTTAGTGTTAGCATACGGGTTAGTATTGGGGGGGTGAGGGCAACGCTTCGGCGAAGTGTTAGAGTTAGGTTTCGGGCTAGGGTTAGGGCTAGGGGACGGGGACGGTTTAGGGTCCAAGTGAGGGTACGACAACGGTTTAGGGGGAGCGTACGTGTGAGGGCACTGGTTAGTGTTAGCGTACGGTTTAGGATTAGGGGACGGGTGAGGGGAAGGCTTCGGGGAAGTGTTAAGTTTCGGGTTCTGGCTAGGGTTAGGGTTAGGGGACGGGGACGGTTTAGGGTCCAGGTGAGGGTACGACAACGGTTTATGGGGAGCATACGTGTGAGGGCATGGGTTAGTGTTAGCATACGGGTTAGGATTAGGGGACGGTTGAGGGGAAGGCTTCGGGGAAGGGTTAGTGTTAGGGTTCGGGCTAGGGTTAGGTATAGGGGACGGGGACGGTTTAGGGTCCAGGTGAGGGTACGACAACGGTTTAGGGGGAGCGTACGTGTGAGGGCACAGGTTAGTGTTAGCGTAAGGATTAAGGTTAGGGGACGGGTGAGGGGAAGGTTTCGGGGAAGGGTTAGGGTTAGGGTTCGGGCTAGGGTTAGGGTTAGGGGACGGGGACGGTTTACGGTCCAGGTTAGGGTACGACAACGGTTCAGGGGGAACGTACGTGTTAGGGCACGGGTTAGGTTTAGCGTACGGTTTAGGATTAGGGGACAGGCGAGTGGAAGGCTTCGGGGAAGGCTTAGGGTTATTGTTCGGGCTAGGTTAGGGTTAGGGGACGGGGACGGTTTAGGGTCCAGGTGAGGGTACGACAAAACTTCAGGGGGAGCGTACGAGTGAGGGCATCGGTTAGTGTTAGCGTACCGGGTAGAATTAGGGGACGGGTGAGTTTGAGGCTTCGGGGAAGGGTTAGGGTTAGGATTTGGGCTAGGGTTAGGCTTAGGGGACGGGGACGGTTTAGGGTCCAGGTGAGGGTACGACAACAGTTTAGGGGGAGCGTAGGTATGAGGGCACGTGTTAGTATTAGCATACGGCTTAGGATTATGGGACGGGTGAGGGGAAGGCTTCGGGGAAGGTTTAGGTTTAGGGTTCGGGCTAGGGTTAGGTTTAGGGGACGGGGACGGTTTAGGGTCCAGGTGAGGGTACGACAACTGTTTAGGGGGAGCGTACGTGTGAGAGCAAGGGTTAGTGTTAGCGTACGGTTTAGGATTAGGGGACGGGTGAGGGGAAGGCTTCGGGGAAGCGTTAGGGTTAGGGTTCAGGCTAGGGTTAGGGTTAGGGTTAGGGGACGGGGACGGTTTAGGTTCCAGGTGAGTGTACGACAACGGTTTAGGCGGAGCGTACGTGTGAAGGCACGGGTTAGTGTTAGCGACGGGTTAGGATTAGGGGATGGGTGAGGGGAAGGCTTCTGGGAAAGGTTAGGGTTAGTGTTTGGGCTAGGGTTAGGGTTAGGGGACGGGGACGTTTTAGGGTCCAGGTGAGCGTACGACCGCGGTTTAGGGGGAACGTACGTGTGAGGGCACCGGTTAGTTTTAGCGTACTGGTTAGGCTTAGAGTACGGGTGAGGGGAACGCTTCGGGGAAGAGTTTAGTTTAGGGTTCGGGTTAGAGTTAGGGTTAGGTGACAGAGACGGTTTAGGGTCCAGGTGAGGGTACGTCAACAGTTTAAGGGGATCGTACATGTGAGGGCACGTATTAGTGTTAGCATATTGGTTAGGATTAGGGGACGGGTGAGGAGAAGGCTTCGGGGAAGGGTTAGGGTTAGGGATCGGCCTAGGTTTACGGTTAGGGTTCGGGCTAGGGTTAGGGTCCAGGTGAGGGTAAAACAACGGTTTAGGGGGAGGGTACGTGTGAGGGCTCGCGTTAGTGTTAGCGTACGGGTTATGGTTAGGGGACGGGTGAGGGGAAGGCTTCGGGGAAGGGTTAGGGTTAGGTTTCGGACTAGGGTTAGGGTTAGGGAATGGGGACGTTTTAGCGTCCAGGTGAGGTTACGACAATGGTTTAGGGGGAGCGTACGTGTAGGGCACGGGTTAGTGTTAGCGTACGGGTTAGGTTTAGGCAACGGGTGAGGGGAAGGCTTCGGGGAAGGGTTAGGGTTAGGGTTTGGGCTAGGGTTAGGGTTAGGGGACGGGGAGGTTTAGGGTCCAGGTGAGGGTACAACAAGTGTTTAGGGGGAGTGTAAGTGTGAGGGCATGGGTTAGTGTTAGCGTACGGGTTAAGATTAGGGGACGGGTGAGGGGAAGGCTTCGGGGAAGTTTTAGGGTTAGGGTTCGGTGTAGGGTTAGGGTTAGGATTCAGGCTAGTTTTAGGGTCCAGGTGACGGTTCGACAATGGTTTAGGGGGAGCGTACGTTTGAAGGCATTGGTTAGTGGTAGCGTACAGGTTAGAATTAGGGGACAGGTCGGGTAAGGCTTCGGGGAAGGGTTAGGTTTAGGGTTCGGGCTAGGGTTAGGGTTAGGGGACGGGGACGGTTTAGGGTCCAGGTGAGGGTACGAAAACGGTTTAGGGAGAGCGTACGTGTGAGGGTATGGGTTAGTGTTAGCGTACGGGTTAGGATTATGGGACGGGTGAGGGGAAGGCTTCGGGGAAGGGTTAGGGTTAGGGTTTGGGCTAGGGTTAGGGTTAGGGACGGGAACGGTTTAGGGTTCAGGTGAGGGGACGACAACGGTTTAGGGGGAGCGTACGTGTGAGGGCACAGGTTAGTGTTAGCGTACGGGTTAGGATTAGGGGACGGGTGATGGGAAGGCTTCGGGGAAGTGTTAAGTTTAGGGTTCGGGCTAGGGTTAGGGTTAGGGGATGGGGACTCTTTAGGGTCCATGTGAGGGTACGACAACGGTTTAAGGGGAGCGTACATGTGAGGGCTAGGGTTAGTGTTATCACACGGATTAGGATTAGGGGACGGGTGAGGTGAAGGCTTCGGGGAAAGGTTAGTGTTAGGGTTCGGTCTAGGGTTATGGTTAGGGGACGGGGACGGTTTACGGACCAGGTGAGGGTACGACAACGGTTTAGGGGGACAATACGTGTGAGGGCACGGGTCAGTTTTCGCGTACGGGTTAGGATTAGGGGACGGGTGAGGGGAAGGCTTCGGGGTAGAGTTAGGTTTAGGGTTCGAGCTAGGGTTAGGGTTAGGGGAAGGGGACGGTTTAGGGTCCAGGTGAGAGTACGACAACGGTTTAGGGGGAGCGTACGTGTGAGGGCACGGGTTAGTGTAGGCATATTGGCTAGGATCAGGGGACGGGTGAGGAGAAGGCTTCGGAGAAGGGTTAGGCTTAGGGATCGGTCTAGGGTTAGGGTTAGGTTTCGGGCTAGGTTTAGGGTCCAAGTGAGGGTACGTCAACGGTTTAGGGGCAGTGTACGTGTGAGGGCACGGTTTAATGTTAGCGTACGGGTTAGGATTAGGGGACTGGTGAGGGGAAGGCTTCGGGGAAGGGTTAGTGTTAGGGTTCGGGCTAGGGTTAGGTGTAGGGGACGGGGACGGTTTACGGTCAAAGTTAATGTACGACAACGGTTAATGGGGAGCGTACGTGTGAGGGCAAGGGTTAGTGTTAGCGTACGGCTTATGATTAGGGTACGGGTGAGGGTAAGGCTTCGGGGAAGGGTTAGGGTTAGGGTTCGGGCTAGAGTTAGGGTTAGGGGACGGGGAAGGTTTAGGGTCCAGGTGAGGTTACGACAACGGTTGAGGGGGAGCGTACGTGTGAGGGCACGGGTTAGTGTTAGCGTACGGGTTAGGATTAGGGGACGGGTGATGGGAAGGATTCGGGGAAGGGTTAAGTTTAGGGTTCGGGCTAGGGTTAGGGTTAGGGGATGGGGACGGTTTAGGGTCCAGGTGAGGGTACGACAACGGTTTAAGGGGAGTGTACGTGTGAGGGCACGGGTTAGTGTTATCGCATGGGTTAGGATTAGGGGACTGGTGAGGGGTAGGCTTTAGGGATGGGTTAGGGTTAGGGTTCGGGCTAGGGTTAGGATTAGGGGACAGAGACGGTTTAGGGTCCAGGTGATGGTACGACAACAGTTGAGGGGGAGCGTACATGTGAGGGCACGTATTAGTGTTAGCATATTGGTTAGGATTAGGGGAAGGGTGAGGAGAAGGCTTCGGGAAAGGGTTAAGGTTAGGGATCGGCCTAGGGTTAGGGTTACGGTTTGGGCTAGGGTTTGGGTCCAGGTGAGGGTAAAACAACGGTTTAGGGGGAGAGTACGTGTGAGGGCACGCGTTAGTGTTAGCGTACGGGTTAGGATTAGGGGACGGGTGAGGGGAAGGCTTCGGGGAAGTGTTAGGGTTACGGTTCTGGCTAAGGTTAGGGTTAGGGGACGGGGACGGTTTAGGGTCCAGGTGAGGGTACGACAAAGGTTTAGGGGGAGCATACGTGTGAGGGCACAGGTTAGTGTTAGCGTACGGGTTAGGATTAGGGTACGTGTGAGGGGAAGGCTTCGGGGAAGTGTTAGGATTAGGGTTCGGGTTAGGGTTAGGGTTAGGGGACGGGGACGGTTTAGGGTCCAGTTGAGGGTACGACAGCGGTTCAGGGGGAGCGTACGTGTGAGGGCACGGATTAGTGTTAGCGTACGGGGTAGGTTTAGGCGACGGGTGAGGGGAAGGCTTCGCGGAAGGGTTAGGGTTAGGGTTCGGGCTAGGGTTAGGGTTAGGGGATGGGACGGTTTAGGGTCCAGGTGAGGGTACGACAATGGTTTAGGGGGAGCGTACGTGTGAGGGCACGGGTTAGTGTTAGCGTACGGGTTAGGATTAGGGAACGGGTGAGGGGAAGGCTTCTGAGGAGTGTTAGGGTTAGGGTTCGGTGTAGGGTTATTGTTAGGATTCGGGCTAGGTTTAGGGTCCAGGTGATGGTACGACAACGGTTTAGGGTGAGCGTACGTGTGAAGGCACGGATTAGTGTTATCGTACGGGTTAGGATTAGGGGACGGGTGAGGGGAAGGCTTCGGGGAAGGGTTAGTGTTCGGACTAGGGTTAAGGTTAGGGGACGGGGATGGTTTAGGGTCCAGGTGAGGGTACGACAACGGTTTAGGGGGAGCGTACGTTTGAAGGCATGGGTTAGTGTTAGCGTACGGGTTAGGAATAGGGGACGGGTGAGGAGAAGGCTTCGGGGAAGTGTTAGTGTTAGGGTTCGGGCTAAGGTCAGGGTTAGGGGACGGGGACGGTTTAGGGTCCAGGTGAGGGTACGACAGCGGTTCAGGGGGAGCGTAAGTGTGAGGGCACAGATTAGTGTTAGCGTACAGAGTAGGATTAGTGGACGGGTGAAGGGAAGGCTTCGGGGAAGGGTTAGGGTTAGGGTTCGGGCTAGGTTTAGGGTTAGGGGATGGGGACGGTTTAGGGTCCAGGTGAGGGTACAAGAGCGGTTCAGGGGGAGCGTACGTGTGAGGGCACGGATTAGTTTTAGCGTATGGGGTAGGATTAAGGGACGGGTGAGGGGAAGGCTTCGCGGAAGGGTTACGGTTAGGGTTCGGGCTAGGGTTAGGGATAGGGGCCGGGGATGTTTTAGGGTCTAGGTGAGGGTACGGCATCGGTTTAGGGGGAGCGTACGTGTGAGGGCACGGGTTAGTGTTAGCGTACGGGTTAGGATTAGGGGACGGGTGAGGAGAAGGCTTCGGGGAAGTGTTAGGGTTAGGGTTCAGGCCAGGGTTAGGGTTAGGATTCTGGCTAGGTTTAGGGTCCAGGTGAGGGCACGACAGCGGTTTAGGGGGAGCGTACGTGTGAGGGCACGCATTAGTGTTAGCGTATGGGTTAGGGTTAGGGGACGGGTGAGGGGAAGGCTTCGGGAAATGTTAGGGTTAGGGTTCGGGCTAGGGTTAGGAGACGGGGACGATTTAGGGTCCAGGTGAGGGTAGGACAACGGTTTAAGGGGAGCGTACGTGTGAGGGCATGGGTTACTGTTAGCGTACGGGTTAGGATTTGAGGACGGGTGAGGGGAAGGCTTCGGGAAGTGTTAGGGTTAGGGTTCGGGCTAGGGTTAGGGTTAGGGGACGGGGACGGTTTAGGGTCCAGATGAGGGTACGACAATGGTTTAGGGTAGTGTACGTGTGAGGGCATGGGTTAGTGTTAGCGTACGTGTTAGGATTAGGGGACGGGTGAGGGGAAGGCTTCTGGGAAGGGTTAGGGTTAGGGTTCCGGCTAGGGTTAGGGTTAGGGGACGGGGACGGATTAGGGCCCAGGTGAGGGTACGACAATGGTTTAGGGGGAGCTTACGTGTGAGGGCATGGGTTAGTGTTAGCGTACGTGTTATGATTAGGGAACGGGTGAGGGGAAGGCTTCGGGGAAGTGTTAGGGTTAGGGTTCGGTGTAGGGTTAGGGTTAGGATTCGGGCTAAGTTTAGGGTCCAGGGGAGGGTACGACAACGGTTTAGGGGGAGCGTACGTATGACGGCACGCGTTAGTGTTAGCGTACGGGTTAGGGTTATGGGACGGGTGAGGGGAAGGCTTCGGGGAAGGGTTATGGTTAGGGTTCGGGCTAGGGTTATGTTTAGGGGACGGGGACGGTTTAGGGTCCAGGTAGGTTACGACAACGGTTTAAAGGGAAGCGTACGTTTGAGGGCACGGGTTAGTGTTAGCATACGGGTTAGTATTGGGGGGGTGAGGGCAACGCTTCGGCGAAGTGTTAGAGTTAGGTTTCGGGCTAGGGTTAGGGCTAGGGGACGGGGACGGTTTAGGGTCCAAGTGAGGGTACGACAACGGTTTAGGGGGAGCGTACGTGTGAGGGCACTGGTTAGTGTTAGCGTACGGTTTAGGATTAGGGGACGGGTGAGGGGAAGGCTTCGGGGAAGTGTTAAGTTTCGGGTTCTGGCTAGGGTTAGGGTTAGGGGACGGGGACGGTTTAGGGTCCAGGTGAGGGTACGACAACGGTTTATGGGGAGCATACGTGTGAGGGCATGGGTTAGTGTTAGCATACGGGTTAGGATTAGGGGACGGTTGAGGGGAAGGCTTCGGGGAAGGGTTAGTGTTAGGGTTCGGGCTAGGGTTAGGTATAGGGGACGGGGACGGTTTAGGGTCCAGGTGAGGGTACGACAACGGTTTAGGGGGAGCATACATGTGAGGGCATGTGTTAGTGTTAGCCTACGGGTTTGGATTAGAAACGGGTGAGGGGAATGCTTCGGGGAAGTGTTAGGTTTAGGGTTCGGGCTAGGGTTAGGGTTAGCGGACGGGGATGGTTTAGGGTCCAGGTGAGTATAGGACAACGGTTTAGGGGGAGCGTACGTGTGAGGGCATGGGTTACTGTTAGCGTACGGGTTAGGATTAGGGGACGGGTGAGGGGAAGGCTTCGGGAAGGGTTAGGGTTAGGGTTCGGGCTAGGGTTAGGGGATGGGGACGATTTAGGGTCCAGGTGAGGGTACGACAACAGTTTAGGGGGAGCGTACGTGTGAGTGCATGGGTTAGTGTTAGCGTACGGGTTAGCATTAGGGGACGGATAAGGGGAAGGCTTCGGAATGGGTTAGGGTTAGGGTTCGTGCTAGGGTTTTTGTTACGGGACGGAGACGGTTTACGGTGCAGGTGAGGGTACGACAATGGTTTAGGTGTAGCGTACGTGTGAGGACACGGGTTTGTGTTAGCGTATGGGTTAGGATTAAGGGACGGGTGAGGGGAAGGCTTCGGGGAAGGGTTAGGGTTAGGGTCAGGGTTAGAGTTAGTGTTAGGGGACGGGGACGGTTTAGGGTCCAGGTGAGGGTACGACAACGGTTTAGGGGGAGCGTACGTGTGAGGGCACGGGTTAGAGTTAGCGTACGGGTTAGGATTAGGGGACCGGTGAGGGGAAGGCTTCAGGGAAGGGTTAGGGTTAGGGTTCGTGCTAGGGTTAGGGTTAGGTGACGGGGACGGTTTAGGGTCCAGGTGAGGGTACGACAACGGTTTAGGGGGAGCGTACATGTGAGGGCATGGGTTAGTGTTAGCGTACGGGTTAGGATTAGGGAACGGGTGAGGGGAAGGCTTCAGGGAAGTGTTAGGGTTAGGGTTCGTTGTAGATTTAGGGTTAGGATTCGGGCTAGGTTTAGGGTCCAGGTGAGGGTACGACAACGGTTTAGGGGGAGCGTACGTGTGAAGGCACGGATTAGTGTTAGCGTACGGGTTAGGATTAGGGGACGTGTGAGGGGAAGGCTTCGGGGAAGGTTTAGGGTTAGGGTTCGGGCTAGGGTTAGGTTTAGGGGACGGGGACAGTGTAGGGTCCAGGTGAGGGTACGACAACGGTTCAGGGGGAGCGTACGTCTGAGGGCACAGGTTAGTGTTAGCGTACGGGTTAGGATTAGGGGACAGGTGAGGGGAAGGCTTCGGGGAAGGGTTAGATTTAGGGTTCGGGCTATTGTTAGGGTTAGGGGACGGGGACGGTTTAGGGTCCAGGTGAGGGTACGACAACGGTTTAGGGGGAGCGTACGTATGAGGGCATGGGTTAGTGTTAGCGTATGGGTTAGAATTAGGAGACGTGTGAGGGGAAGGCTTCGGGGAAGGGTCAAGGCTAGGGTTCGGGCTAGGGTTAGGGTTAGGGGGCGGGGACGTTTAGGGTCCAGGTGAGGGTACGACAACGGTTCAGGGGGAGCGTACGTGTGAGGGCACGGGTTAGTGTTAGCGTACGGGGTAGGATTAGGGGACGGGTGAGGGGAAGGCTTCGGGGAAGGGTTAGGGTTAGGGTTCCGGCTAGGGTTAGGGTTAGGGGACGGGGACGGATTAGGGCCCAGGTGAGGGTACGACAATGGTTTAGGGGGAGCTTACGTGTGAGGGCATGGGTTAGTGTTAGCGTACGTGTTATGATTAGGGAACGGGTGAGGGGAAGGCTTCGGGGAAGTGTTAGGGTTAGGGTTCGGTGTAGGGTTAGGGTTAGGATTCGGGCTAAGTTTAGGGTCCAGGGGAGGGTACGACAACGGTTTAGGGGGAGCGTACGTATGACGGCACGCGTTAGTGTTAGCGTACGGGTTAGGGTTATGGGACGGGTGAGGGGAAGGCTTCGGGGAAGGGTTATGGTTAGGGTTCGGGCTAGGGTTATGTTTAGGGGACGGGGACGGTTTAGGGTCCAGGTAGGTTACGACAACGGTTTAAAGGGAAGCGTACGTTTGAGGGCACGGGTTAGTGTTAGCATACGGGTTAGTATTGGGGGGGTGAGGGCAACGCTTCGGCGAAGTGTTAGAGTTAGGTTTCGGGCTAGGGTTAGGGCTAGGGGACGGGGACGGTTTAGGGTCCAAGTGAGGGTACGACAACGGTTTAGGGGGAGCGTACGTGTGAGGGCACTGGTTAGTGTTAGCGTACGGTTTAGGATTAGGGGACGGGTGAGGGGAAGGCTTCGGGGAAGTGTTAAGTTTCGGGTTCTGGCTAGGGTTAGGGTTAGGGGACGGGGACGGTTTAGGGTCCAGGTGAGGGTACGACAACGGTTTATGGGGAGCATACGTGTGAGGGCATGGGTTAGTGTTAGCATACGGGTTAGGATTAGGGGACGGTTGAGGGGAAGGCTTCGGGGAAGGGTTAGTGTTAGGGTTCGGGCTAGGGTTAGGTATAGGGGACGGGGACGGTTTAGGGTCCAGGTGAGGGTACGACAACGGTTTAGGGGGAGCGTACGTGTGAGGGCACAGGTTAGTGTTAGCGTAAGGATTAAGGTTAGGGGACGGGTGAGGGGAAGGTTTCGGGGAAGGGTTAGGGTTAGGGTTCGGGCTAGGGTTAGGGTTAGGGGACGGGGACGGTTTACGGTCCAGGTTAGGGTACGACAACGGTTCAGGGGGAACGTACGTGTTAGGGCACGGGTTAGGTTTAGCGTACGGTTTAGGATTAGGGGACAGGCGAGTGGAAGGCTTCGGGGAAGGCTTAGGGTTATTGTTCGGGCTAGGTTAGGGTTAGGGGACGGGGACGGTTTAGGGTCCAGGTGAGGGTACGACAAAACTTCAGGGGGAGCGTACGAGTGAGGGCATCGGTTAGTGTTAGCGTACCGGGTAGAATTAGGGGACGGGTGAGTTTGAGGCTTCGGGGAAGGGTTAGGGTTAGGATTTGGGCTAGGGTTAGGCTTAGGGGACGGGGACGGTTTAGGGTCCAGGTGAGGGTACGACAACAGTTTAGGGGGAGCGTAGGTATGAGGGCACGTGTTAGTATTAGCATACGGCTTAGGATTATGGGACGGGTGAGGGGAAGGCTTCGGGGAAGGTTTAGGTTTAGGGTTCGGGCTAGGGTTAGGTTTAGGGGACGGGGACGGTTTAGGGTCCAGGTGAGGGTACGACAACTGTTTAGGGGGAGCGTACGTGTGAGAGCAAGGGTTAGTGTTAGCGTACGGTTTAGGATTAGGGGACGGGTGAGGGGAAGGCTTCGGGGAAGCGTTAGGGTTAGGGTTCAGGCTAGGGTTAGGGTTAGGGTTAGGGGACGGGGACGGTTTAGGTTCCAGGTGAGTGTACGACAACGGTTTAGGCGGAGCGTACGTGTGAAGGCACGGGTTAGTGTTAGCGACGGGTTAGGATTAGGGGATGGGTGAGGGGAAGGCTTCTGGGAAAGGTTAGGGTTAGTGTTTGGGCTAGGGTTAGGGTTAGGGGACGGGGACGTTTTAGGGTCCAGGTGAGCGTACGACCGCGGTTTAGGGGGAACGTACGTGTGAGGGCACCGGTTAGTTTTAGCGTACTGGTTAGGCTTAGAGTACGGGTGAGGGGAACGCTTCGGGGAAGAGTTTAGTTTAGGGTTCGGGTTAGAGTTAGGGTTAGGTGACAGAGACGGTTTAGGGTCCAGGTGAGGGTACGTCAACAGTTTAAGGGGATCGTACATGTGAGGGCACGTATTAGTGTTAGCATATTGGTTAGGATTAGGGGACGGGTGAGGAGAAGGCTTCGGGGAAGGGTTAGGGTTAGGGATCGGCCTAGGTTTACGGTTAGGGTTCGGGCTAGGGTTAGGGTCCAGGTGAGGGTAAAACAACGGTTTAGGGGGAGGGTACGTGTGAGGGCTCGCGTTAGTGTTAGCGTACGGGTTATGGTTAGGGGACGGGTGAGGGGAAGGCTTCGGGGAAGGGTTAGGGTTAGGTTTCGGACTAGGGTTAGGGTTAGGGAATGGGGACGTTTTAGCGTCCAGGTGAGGTTACGACAATGGTTTAGGGGGAGCGTACGTGTAGGGCACGGGTTAGTGTTAGCGTACGGGTTAGGTTTAGGCAACGGGTGAGGGGAAGGCTTCGGGGAAGGGTTAGGGTTAGGGTTTGGGCTAGGGTTAGGGTTAGGGGACGGGGAGGTTTAGGGTCCAGGTGAGGGTACAACAAGTGTTTAGGGGGAGTGTAAGTGTGAGGGCATGGGTTAGTGTTAGCGTACGGGTTAAGATTAGGGGACGGGTGAGGGGAAGGCTTCGGGGAAGTTTTAGGGTTAGGGTTCGGTGTAGGGTTAGGGTTAGGATTCAGGCTAGTTTTAGGGTCCAGGTGACGGTTCGACAATGGTTTAGGGGGAGCGTACGTTTGAAGGCATTGGTTAGTGGTAGCGTACAGGTTAGAATTAGGGGACAGGTCGGGTAAGGCTTCGGGGAAGGGTTAGGTTTAGGGTTCGGGCTAGGGTTAGGGTTAGGGGACGGGGACGGTTTAGGGTCCAGGTGAGGGTACGAAAACGGTTTAGGGAGAGCGTACGTGTGAGGGTATGGGTTAGTGTTAGCGTACGGGTTAGGATTATGGGACGGGTGAGGGGAAGGCTTCGGGGAAGGGTTAGGGTTAGGGTTTGGGCTAGGGTTAGGGTTAGGGACGGGAACGGTTTAGGGTTCAGGTGAGGGGACGACAACGGTTTAGGGGGAGCGTACGTGTGAGGGCACAGGTTAGTGTTAGCGTACGGGTTAGGATTAGGGGACGGGTGATGGGAAGGCTTCGGGGAAGTGTTAAGTTTAGGGTTCGGGCTAGGGTTAGGGTTAGGGGATGGGGACTCTTTAGGGTCCATGTGAGGGTACGACAACGGTTTAAGGGGAGCGTACATGTGAGGGCTAGGGTTAGTGTTATCACACGGATTAGGATTAGGGGACGGGTGAGGTGAAGGCTTCGGGGAAAGGTTAGTGTTAGGGTTCGGTCTAGGGTTATGGTTAGGGGACGGGGACGGTTTACGGACCAGGTGAGGGTACGACAACGGTTTAGGGGGACAATACGTGTGAGGGCACGGGTCAGTTTTCGCGTACGGGTTAGGATTAGGGGACGGGTGAGGGGAAGGCTTCGGGGTAGAGTTAGGTTTAGGGTTCGAGCTAGGGTTAGGGTTAGGGGAAGGGGACGGTTTAGGGTCCAGGTGAGAGTACGACAACGGTTTAGGGGGAGCGTACGTGTGAGGGCACGGGTTAGTGTAGGCATATTGGCTAGGATCAGGGGACGGGTGAGGAGAAGGCTTCGGAGAAGGGTTAGGCTTAGGGATCGGTCTAGGGTTAGGGTTAGGTTTCGGGCTAGGTTTAGGGTCCAAGTGAGGGTACGTCAACGGTTTAGGGGCAGTGTACGTGTGAGGGCACGGTTTAATGTTAGCGTACGGGTTAGGATTAGGGGACTGGTGAGGGGAAGGCTTCGGGGAAGGGTTAGTGTTAGGGTTCGGGCTAGGGTTAGGTGTAGGGGACGGGGACGGTTTACGGTCAAAGTTAATGTACGACAACGGTTAATGGGGAGCGTACGTGTGAGGGCAAGGGTTAGTGTTAGCGTACGGCTTATGATTAGGGTACGGGTGAGGGTAAGGCTTCGGGGAAGGGTTAGGGTTAGGGTTCGGGCTAGAGTTAGGGTTAGGGGACGGGGAAGGTTTAGGGTCCAGGTGAGGTTACGACAACGGTTGAGGGGGAGCGTACGTGTGAGGGCACGGGTTAGTGTTAGCGTACGGGTTAGGATTAGGGGACGGGTGATGGGAAGGATTCGGGGAAGGGTTAAGTTTAGGGTTCGGGCTAGGGTTAGGGTTAGGGGATGGGGACGGTTTAGGGTCCAGGTGAGGGTACGACAACGGTTTAAGGGGAGTGTACGTGTGAGGGCACGGGTTAGTGTTATCGCATGGGTTAGGATTAGGGGACTGGTGAGGGGTAGGCTTTAGGGATGGGTTAGGGTTAGGGTTCGGGCTAGGGTTAGGATTAGGGGACAGAGACGGTTTAGGGTCCAGGTGATGGTACGACAACAGTTGAGGGGGAGCGTACATGTGAGGGCACGTATTAGTGTTAGCATATTGGTTAGGATTAGGGGAAGGGTGAGGAGAAGGCTTCGGGAAAGGGTTAAGGTTAGGGATCGGCCTAGGGTTAGGGTTACGGTTTGGGCTAGGGTTTGGGTCCAGGTGAGGGTAAAACAACGGTTTAGGGGGAGAGTACGTGTGAGGGCACGCGTTAGTGTTAGCGTACGGGTTAGGATTAGGGGACGGGTGAGGGGAAGGCTTCGGGGAAGTGTTAGGGTTACGGTTCTGGCTAAGGTTAGGGTTAGGGGACGGGGACGGTTTAGGGTCCAGGTGAGGGTACGACAAAGGTTTAGGGGGAGCATACGTGTGAGGGCACAGGTTAGTGTTAGCGTACGGGTTAGGATTAGGGTACGTGTGAGGGGAAGGCTTCGGGGAAGTGTTAGGATTAGGGTTCGGGTTAGGGTTAGGGTTAGGGGACGGGGACGGTTTAGGGTCCAGTTGAGGGTACGACAGCGGTTCAGGGGGAGCGTACGTGTGAGGGCACGGATTAGTGTTAGCGTACGGGGTAGGTTTAGGCGACGGGTGAGGGGAAGGCTTCGCGGAAGGGTTAGGGTTAGGGTTCGGGCTAGGGTTAGGGTTAGGGGATGGGACGGTTTAGGGTCCAGGTGAGGGTACGACAATGGTTTAGGGGGAGCGTACGTGTGAGGGCACGGGTTAGTGTTAGCGTACGGGTTAGGATTAGGGAACGGGTGAGGGGAAGGCTTCTGAGGAGTGTTAGGGTTAGGGTTCGGTGTAGGGTTATTGTTAGGATTCGGGCTAGGTTTAGGGTCCAGGTGATGGTACGACAACGGTTTAGGGTGAGCGTACGTGTGAAGGCACGGATTAGTGTTATCGTACGGGTTAGGATTAGGGGACGGGTGAGGGGAAGGCTTCGGGGAAGGGTTAGTGTTCGGACTAGGGTTAAGGTTAGGGGACGGGGATGGTTTAGGGTCCAGGTGAGGGTACGACAACGGTTTAGGGGGAGCGTACGTTTGAAGGCATGGGTTAGTGTTAGCGTACGGGTTAGGAATAGGGGACGGGTGAGGAGAAGGCTTCGGGGAAGTGTTAGTGTTAGGGTTCGGGCTAAGGTCAGGGTTAGGGGACGGGGACGGTTTAGGGTCCAGGTGAGGGTACGACAGCGGTTCAGGGGGAGCGTAAGTGTGAGGGCACAGATTAGTGTTAGCGTACAGAGTAGGATTAGTGGACGGGTGAAGGGAAGGCTTCGGGGAAGGGTTAGGGTTAGGGTTCGGGCTAGGTTTAGGGTTAGGGGATGGGGACGGTTTAGGGTCCAGGTGAGGGTACAAGAGCGGTTCAGGGGGAGCGTACGTGTGAGGGCACGGATTAGTTTTAGCGTATGGGGTAGGATTAAGGGACGGGTGAGGGGAAGGCTTCGCGGAAGGGTTACGGTTAGGGTTCGGGCTAGGGTTAGGGATAGGGGCCGGGGATGTTTTAGGGTCTAGGTGAGGGTACGGCATCGGTTTAGGGGGAGCGTACGTGTGAGGGCACGGGTTAGTGTTAGCGTACGGGTTAGGATTAGGGGACGGGTGAGGAGAAGGCTTCGGGGAAGTGTTAGGGTTAGGGTTCAGGCCAGGGTTAGGGTTAGGATTCTGGCTAGGTTTAGGGTCCAGGTGAGGGCACGACAGCGGTTTAGGGGGAGCGTACGTGTGAGGGCACGCATTAGTGTTAGCGTATGGGTTAGGGTTAGGGGACGGGTGAGGGGAAGGCTTCGGGAAATGTTAGGGTTAGGGTTCGGGCTAGGGTTAGGAGACGGGGACGATTTAGGGTCCAGGTGAGGGTAGGACAACGGTTTAAGGGGAGCGTACGTGTGAGGGCATGGGTTACTGTTAGCGTACGGGTTAGGATTTGAGGACGGGTGAGGGGAAGGCTTCGGGAAGTGTTAGGGTTAGGGTTCGGGCTAGGGTTAGGGTTAGGGGACGGGGACGGTTTAGGGTCCAGATGAGGGTACGACAATGGTTTAGGGTAGTGTACGTGTGAGGGCATGGGTTAGTGTTAGCGTACGTGTTAGGATTAGGGGACGGGTGAGGGGAAGGCTTCTGGGAAGGGTTAGGGTTAGGGTTCCGGCTAGGGTTAGGGTTAGGGGACGGGGACGGATTAGGGCCCAGGTGAGGGTACGACAATGGTTTAGGGGGAGCTTACGTGTGAGGGCATGGGTTAGTGTTAGCGTACGTGTTATGATTAGGGAACGGGTGAGGGGAAGGCTTCGGGGAAGTGTTAGGGTTAGGGTTCGGTGTAGGGTTAGGGTTAGGATTCGGGCTAAGTTTAGGGTCCAGGGGAGGGTACGACAACGGTTTAGGGGGAGCGTACGTATGACGGCACGCGTTAGTGTTAGCGTACGGGTTAGGGTTATGGGACGGGTGAGGGGAAGGCTTCGGGGAAGGGTTATGGTTAGGGTTCGGGCTAGGGTTATGTTTAGGGGACGGGGACGGTTTAGGGTCCAGGTAGGTTACGACAACGGTTTAAAGGGAAGCGTACGTTTGAGGGCACGGGTTAGTGTTAGCATACGGGTTAGTATTGGGGGGGTGAGGGCAACGCTTCGGCGAAGTGTTAGAGTTAGGTTTCGGGCTAGGGTTAGGGCTAGGGGACGGGGACGGTTTAGGGTCCAAGTGAGGGTACGACAACGGTTTAGGGGGAGCGTACGTGTGAGGGCACTGGTTAGTGTTAGCGTACGGTTTAGGATTAGGGGACGGGTGAGGGGAAGGCTTCGGGGAAGTGTTAAGTTTCGGGTTCTGGCTAGGGTTAGGGTTAGGGGACGGGGACGGTTTAGGGTCCAGGTGAGGGTACGACAACGGTTTATGGGGAGCATACGTGTGAGGGCATGGGTTAGTGTTAGCATACGGGTTAGGATTAGGGGACGGTTGAGGGGAAGGCTTCGGGGAAGGGTTAGTGTTAGGGTTCGGGCTAGGGTTAGGTATAGGGGACGGGGACGGTTTAGGGTCCAGGTGAGGGTACGACAACGGTTTAGGGGGAGCGTACGTGTGAGGGCACAGGTTAGTGTTAGCGTAAGGATTAAGGTTAGGGGACGGGTGAGGGGAAGGTTTCGGGGAAGGGTTAGGGTTAGGGTTCGGGCTAGGGTTAGGGTTAGGGGACGGGGACGGTTTACGGTCCAGGTTAGGGTACGACAACGGTTCAGGGGGAACGTACGTGTTAGGGCACGGGTTAGGTTTAGCGTACGGTTTAGGATTAGGGGACAGGCGAGTGGAAGGCTTCGGGGAAGGCTTAGGGTTATTGTTCGGGCTAGGTTAGGGTTAGGGGACGGGGACGGTTTAGGGTCCAGGTGAGGGTACGACAAAACTTCAGGGGGAGCGTACGAGTGAGGGCATCGGTTAGTGTTAGCGTACCGGGTAGAATTAGGGGACGGGTGAGTTTGAGGCTTCGGGGAAGGGTTAGGGTTAGGATTTGGGCTAGGGTTAGGCTTAGGGGACGGGGACGGTTTAGGGTCCAGGTGAGGGTACGACAACAGTTTAGGGGGAGCGTAGGTATGAGGGCACGTGTTAGTATTAGCATACGGCTTAGGATTATGGGACGGGTGAGGGGAAGGCTTCGGGGAAGGTTTAGGTTTAGGGTTCGGGCTAGGGTTAGGTTTAGGGGACGGGGACGGTTTAGGGTCCAGGTGAGGGTACGACAACTGTTTAGGGGGAGCGTACGTGTGAGAGCAAGGGTTAGTGTTAGCGTACGGTTTAGGATTAGGGGACGGGTGAGGGGAAGGCTTCGGGGAAGCGTTAGGGTTAGGGTTCAGGCTAGGGTTAGGGTTAGGGTTAGGGGACGGGGACGGTTTAGGTTCCAGGTGAGTGTACGACAACGGTTTAGGCGGAGCGTACGTGTGAAGGCACGGGTTAGTGTTAGCGACGGGTTAGGATTAGGGGATGGGTGAGGGGAAGGCTTCTGGGAAAGGTTAGGGTTAGTGTTTGGGCTAGGGTTAGGGTTAGGGGACGGGGACGTTTTAGGGTCCAGGTGAGCATACGACCGCGGTTTAGGGGGAACGTACGTGTGAGGGCACCGGTTAGTTTTAGCGTACTGGTTAGGCTTAGAGTACGGGTGAGGGGAACGCTTCGGGGAAGAGTTTAGTTTAGGGTTCGGGTTAGAGTTAGGGTTAGGTGACAGAGACGGTTTAGGGTCCAGGTGAGGGTACGTCAACAGTTTAAGGGGATCGTACATGTGAGGGCACGTATTAGTGTTAGCATATTGGTTAGGATTAGGGGACGGGTGAGGAGAAGGCTTCGGGGAAGGGTTAGGGTTAGGGATCGGCCTAGGTTTACGGTTAGGGTTCGGGCTAGGGTTAGGGTCCAGGTGAGGGTAAAACAACGGTTTAGGGGGAGGGTACGTGTGAGGGCTCGCGTTAGTGTTAGCGTATGGGTTATGGTTAGGGGACGGGTGAGGGGAAGGCTTCGGGGAAGGGTTAGGGTTAGGTTTCGGACTAGGGTTAGGGTTAGGGAATGGGGACGTTTTAGCGTCCAGGTGAGGTTACGACAATGGTTTAGGGGGAGCGTACGTGTAGGGCACGGGTTAGTGTTAGCGTACGGGTTAGGTTTAGGCAACGGGTGAGGGGAAGGCTTCGGGGAAGGGTTAGGGTTAGGGTTTGGGCTAGGGTTAGGGTTAGGGGATGGGGAGGTTTAGGGTCCAGGTGAGGGTACAACAAGTGTTTAGGGGGAGTGTAAGTGTGAGGGCATGGGTTAGTGTTAGCGTACGGGTTAAGATTAGGGGACGGGTGAGGGGAAGGCTTCGGGGAAGTTTTAGGGTTAGGGTTCGGTGTAGGGTTAGGGTTAGGATTCAGGCTAGTTTTAGGGTCCAGGTGACGGTTCGACAATGGTTTAGGGGGAGCGTACGTTTGAAGGCATTGGTTAGTGGTAGCGTACAGGTTAGAATTAGGGGACAGGTCGGGTAAGGCTTCGGGGAAGGGTTAGGTTTAGGGTTCGGGCTAGGGTTAGGGTTAGGGGACGGGGACGGTTTAGGGTCCAGGTGAGGGTACGAAAACGGTTTAGGGAGAGCGTACGTGTGAGGGTATGGGTTAGTGTTAGCGTACGGGTTAGGATTATGGGACGGGTGAGGGGAAGGCTTCGGGGAAGGGTTAGGGTTAGGGTTTGGGCTAGGGTTAGGGTTAGGGACGGGAACGGTTTAGGGTTCAGGTGAGGGGACGACAACGGTTTAGGGGGAGCGTACGTGTGAGGGCACAGGTTAGTGTTAGCGTACGGGTTAGGATTAGGGGACGGGTGATGGGAAGGCTTCGGGGAAGTGTTAAGTTTAGGGTTCGGGCTAGGGTTAGGGTTAGGGGATGGGGACTCTTTAGGGTCCATGTGAGGGTACGACAACGGTTTAAGGGGAGCGTACATGTGAGGGCTAGGGTTAGTGTTATCACACGGATTAGGATTAGGGGACGGGTGAGGTGAAGGCTTCGGGGAAAGGTTAGTGTTAGGGTTCGGTCTAGGGTTATGGTTAGGGGACGGGGACGGTTTACGGACCAGGTGAGGGTACGACAACGGTTTAGGGGGACAATACGTGTGAGGGCACGGGTCAGTTTTCGCGTACGGGTTAGGATTAGGGGACGGGTGAGGGGAAGGCTTCGGGGTAGAGTTAGGTTTAGGGTTCGAGCTAGGGTTAGGGTTAGGGGAAGGGGACGGTTTAGGGTCCAGGTGAGAGTACGACAACGGTTTAGGGGGAGCGTACGTGTGAGGGCACGGGTTAGTGTAGGCATATTGGCTAGGATCAGGGGACGGGTGAGGAGAAGGCTTCGGAGAAGGGTTAGGCTTAGGGATCGGTCTAGGGTTAGGGTTAGGTTTCGGGCTAGGTTTAGGGTCCAAGTGAGGGTACGTCAACGGTTTAGGGGCAGTGTACGTGTGAGGGCACGGTTTAATGTTAGCGTACGGGTTAGGATTAGGGGACTGGTGAGGGGAAGGCTTCGGGGAAGGGTTAGTGTTAGGGTTCGGGCTAGGGTTAGGTGTAGGGGACGGGGACGGTTTACGGTCAAAGTTAATGTACGACAACGGTTAATGGGGAGCGTACGTGTGAGGGCAAGGGTTAGTGTTAGCGTACGGCTTATGATTAGGGTACGGGTGAGGGTAAGGCTTCGGGGAAGGGTTAGGGTTAGGGTTCGGGCTAGAGTTAGGGTTAGGGGACGGGGAAGGTTTAGGGTCCAGGTGAGGTTACGACAACGGTTGAGGGGGAGCGTACGTGTGAGGGCACGGGTTAGTGTTAGCGTACGGGTTAGGATTAGGGGACGGGTGATGGGAAGGATTCGGGGAAGGGTTAAGTTTAGGGTTCGGGCTAGGGTTAGGGTTAGGGGATGGGGACGGTTTAGGGTCCAGGTGAGGGTACGACAACGGTTTAAGGGGAGTGTACGTGTGAGGGCACGGGTTAGTGTTATCGCATGGGTTAGGATTAGGGGACTGGTGAGGGGTAGGCTTTAGGGATGGGTTAGGGTTAGGGTTCGGGCTAGGGTTAGGATTAGGGGACAGAGACGGTTTAGGGTCCAGGTGATGGTACGACAACAGTTGAGGGGGAGCGTACATGTGAGGGCACGTATTAGTGTTAGCATATTGGTTAGGATTAGGGGAAGGGTGAGGAGAAGGCTTCGGGAAAGGGTTAAGGTTAGGGATCGGCCTAGGGTTAGGGTTACGGTTTGGGCTAGGGTTTGGGTCCAGGTGAGGGTAAAACAACGGTTTAGGGGGAGAGTACGTGTGAGGGCACGCGTTAGTGTTAGCGTACGGGTTAGGATTAGGGGACGGGTGAGGGGAAGGCTTCGGGGAAGTGTTAGGGTTACGGTTCTGGCTAAGGTTAGGGTTAGGGGACGGGGACGGTTTAGGGTCCAGGTGAGGGTACGACAAAGGTTTAGGGGGAGCATACGTGTGAGGGCACAGGTTAGTGTTAGCGTACGGGTTAGGATTAGGGTACGTGTGAGGGGAAGGCTTCGGGGAAGTGTTAGGATTAGGGTTCGGGTTAGGGTTAGGGTTAGGGGACGGGGACGGTTTAGGGTCCAGTTGAGGGTACGACAGCGGTTCAGGGGGAGCGTACGTGTGAGGGCACGGATTAGTGTTAGCGTACGGGGTAGGTTTAGGCGACGGGTGAGGGGAAGGCTTCGCGGAAGGGTTAGGGTTAGGGTTCGGGCTAGGGTTAGGGTTAGGGGATGGGGACGGTTTAGGGTCCAGGTGAGGGTACGACAATGGTTTAGGGGGAGCGTACGTGTGAGGGCACGGGTTAGTGTTAGCGTACGGGTTAGGATTAGGGAACGGGTGAGGGGAAGGCTTCTGAGGAGTGTTAGGGTTAGGGTTCGGTGTAGGGTTATTGTTAGGATTCGGGCTAGGTTTAGGGTCCAGGTGATGGTACGACAACGGTTTAGGGTGAGCGTACGTGTGAAGGCACGGATTAGTGTTATCGTACGGGTTAGGATTAGGGGACGGGTGAGGGGAAGGCTTCGGGGAAGGGTTAGTGTTCGGACTAGGGTTAAGGTTAGGGGACGGGGATGGTTTAGGGTCCAGGTGAGGGTACGACAACGGTTTAGGGGGAGCGTACGTTTGAAGGCATGGGTTAGTGTTAGCGTACGGGTTAGGAATAGGGGACGGGTGAGGAGAAGGCTTCGGGGAAGTGTTAGTGTTAGGGTTCGGGCTAAGGTCAGGGTTAGGGGACGGGGACGGTTTAGGGTCCAGGTGAGGGTACGACAGCGGTTCAGGGGGAGCGTAAGTGTGAGGGCACAGATTAGTGTTAGCGTACAGAGTAGGATTAGTGGACGGGTGAAGGGAAGGCTTCGGGGAAGGGTTAGGGTTAGGGTTCGGGCTAGGTTTAGGGTTAGGGGATGGGGACGGTTTAGGGTCCAGGTGAGGGTACAAGAGCGGTTCAGGGGGAGCGTACGTGTGAGGGCACGGATTAGTTTTAGCGTACGGGGTAGGATTAAGGGACGGGTGAGGGGAAGGCTTCGCGGAAGGGTTACGGTTAGGGTTCGGGCTAGGGTTAGGGATAGGGGCCGGGGATGTTTTAGGGTCTAGGTGAGGGTACGGCATCGGTTTAGGGGGAGCGTACGTGTGAGGGCACGGGTTAGTGTTAGCGTACGGGTTAGGATTAGGGGACGGGTGAGGAGAAGGCTTCGGGGAAGTGTTAGGGTTAGGGTTCAGGCCAGGGTTAGGGTTAGGATTCTGGCTAGGTTTAGGGTCCAGGTGAGGGCACGACAGCGGTTTAGGGGGAGCGTACGTGTGAGGGCACGCATTAGTGTTAGCGTATGGGTTAGGGTTAGGGGACGGGTGAGGGGAAGGCTTCGGGAAATGTTAGGGTTAGGGTTCGGGCTAGGGTTAGGAGACGGGGACGATTTAGGGTCCAGGTGAGGGTAGGACAACGGTTTAAGGGGAGCGTACGTGTGAGGGCATGGGTTACTGTTAGCGTACGGGTTAGGATTTGAGGACGGGTGAGGGGAAGGCTTCGGGAAGTGTTAGGGTTAGGGTTCGGGCTAGGGTTAGGGTTAGGGGACGGGGACGGTTTAGGGTCCAGATGAGGGTACGACAATGGTTTAGGGTAGTGTACGTGTGAGGGCATGGGTTAGTGTTAGCGTACGTGTTAGGATTAGGGGACGGGTGAGGGGAAGGCTTCTGGGAAGGGTTAGGGTTAGGGTTCTGGCTAGGGTTAGGGTTAGGGAACGGGGATGGTTTAGGGTCCAGGTGAGGGTACGACAACGGTTTAGGGGGAGCATACATGTGAGGGCATGTGTTAGTGTTAGCGTACGGGTTTGGATTAGAGGACGGGTGAGGGGAATGCTTCGGGGAAGTGTTAGGTTTAGGGTTCGGGCTAGGGTTAGGGTTAGCGGACGGGGATGGTTTAGGGTCCAGGTGAGTATAGGACAACGGTTTAGGGGTAGCGTACGTGTGAGGGCATGGGTTACTGTTAGCATACGGGTTAGGATTAGGGGACGGGTGAGGGGAAGGCTTCGGGAAGGGTTAGGGTTAGGGTTCGGGCAAGGGTTAGGGGATGGGGACGATTTAGGGTCCAGGTGAGGGTACGACAACGGTTTAGGGGGAGCGTACGTGTGAGTGCACGGGTTAGTCTTAGCGTACGGGTTAGCATTAGGGGACGGATGAGGGGAAGGCTTCGGAATGGGTTAGGGTTAGGGTTCGTGCTAGGGTTTTTGTTACGGGACGGAGACGGTTTACGGTGCAGGTGAGGGTACGACAACGGTTTAGGTGTAGCGTACGTGTGAGGACACGGGTTTGTGTTAGCGTATGGGTTAGGATTAAGGGACGGGTGAGGGGAAGGCTTCGGGGAAGGGTTAGGGTTAGGGTCAGGGCTAGAGTTAGTGTTAGGGGACGGGGACGGTTTAGGGTCCAGGTGAGGGTACGACAACGGTTTAGGGGGAGCGTACGTGTGAGGGCATGGGTTAGAGTTAGTGTACGGGTTAGGATTAGGGGACCGGTGAGGGGAAGGCTTCAGGGAAGGGTTAGGGTTAGGGTTCGTGCTAGGGTTAGGGTTAGGTGACGGGGACAGTTTAGGGTCCAGGTGAGGGTAGGACAACGGTTTAGGGGGAGCGTACGTGTGAGGGCATGGGTTACTGTTAGTGTACGGGTTAAAATTAGGGGACGGGTGAGGGGAAGGCTTCAGGGAAGTGTTAGGGTTAGGGTTCGGACTAGGGTTAAGGTTAGGGGACGGGAACGGTTTAGGGTCCAGGTGAGGGTACGACAACACTTTAGGGTGAGTGTACGTGTGAGGGCATGGATTAGTGTTAGCGTACGGTTTAGGATTAGGGGACGGGTGAGGGGAAGGCTTCGGCGAAGGGTTAAGTTTAGGGTTCTGGCTAGTTTAGGTTTAGTGGACGGGGACGGTTTAGGGTCCAGCAGACGGTACGACAACGGTTTAGGGGGAGCGTACGTGTGAGGCCACGGGTTACTGTTAGCGTACGGGTTAGGATATGGGGACGGGTGAGGGGAAGGCTTCGGGGAAGTATTAGGGTTAGGTTTCGGGCTAGGATTAGGGTTAGGGGATGGGCACGGTTTAGGGTCCAGGTGAGGGTACGACAACGGTTTAGGGGGAGCGTACGTGTCAGGGCACGGGTTAGTGTTAGCGTACGGGTTAGGATTAGGGGACGGTAGAGGGGAAGGCTTCGTGGAAGTGTTAGATTTAGGGTTCGAGCTAGGGTTATGGTTAGGGGACGGGGACGGTTTACGGTCCAGGTGAGGGGACGACAACGCTTTAGGGGGAGCGTACGTGTGAGGACACGGTTTATTGTTAGCGTATGGTTTAGGATTAGTGGACGGGTGAGGGGAAGGCTTCGGGGAAGTGTTAGCGTTAGGGTCCGGGCTAGGGTTAGGGTTAGGGTATGGGGACGGTTTAGGGTACAGGTAAGGGTACGACAACAATTTAGGGGGAGTGTACGTGTGAGGGCATGGGTTAGTGATATCGTACGGTTTAGGATTAGGGGACGGGTGAGGGGAAGGCTTCGGGGAAGGGTTAGGGTTAGGGTCCGGGCTAGGGTTAGGGTTAGGAGATGGGGACGGTTTAGGGTCCAGGTGAGGGTACGACAACGGTTTAGGGGGAGCGTACATGTGAGGGCACGGGTTACTGTTAGCGTACGGGTTAGGATTTGGGGAGGGTGAGGAGAAGGCTTCGGGGAACGGTTAGGGTTAGGGTTCGCGCTAGGGTTAGGGGATGAGGACCATTTAGGGTCCAGGTGAGGGTACGACAACGGTTTAGGGGGAGTGTATGTGTGAGGGCATGGTTAGTGTTAGCGTACTGGTTAGGATTAGGGAACGGGTGAGGGGAAGGCTTCGGGGAATGGTTAGGGTTTGGGTTCGGGTTAGGGTTAGGGGACGGGGATGGTTTAGGGTCCAGGTGAGTGTATGACAATGGTTTAGGGGGAGCGTATGTGTGAAGGTACAGTTTAGTGTAAGCGTACGGGTTAGGAGTAGGGGACGGGTGAGGGGAAGGCTTCGGGGAAGGGTTAGGTTTAGGGTTCGGGCTAGGGTTAGGGTTAGGGGACGGGGACGGTTTAGGGTCCAGGTGAGAGTACGACAACGGTTTAGGGGGAGCATACGTGTGAGGGCATGGGTTAGTGTTAGCGTACGGCTTAGGATTAGGGGAAGGCTGAGGGGAAGGGTTAGGGTTAGTGTTAGGGCTAGGGTTGGGGTCAGGGGACGGGGACAGTTTAGGATCCAGGTGAGGGTACGAGAATGGTTTAGGGGGAGTGCACGTGTGAAGGCACGGGTTAGTTTTAGCATATGGGTTAGGATTAGGGGAGGGGTTAGTGTAAGGCTTCGGGGTAGGGTTAGGGTGGATCATACTCTGGGTTCCACATGCATGTTTTAGCTGAAGGAAGAATCCCTTAAACGTGGAGAGTTGAGACCCATGGAATGGGTATGACGTAATATGACTTCAAAGGGTCTGCATTTGCTCACCGAACCTCCCCAATCATATCACTGCTGCGTTTTTGCAGCTGTACACACGCTTGATTCTCTTTCGGAGACATATAAATCCATAGGTTTTAAGATTCTTACTAGTCAGGTATATTCTTAGCCGTTTAATATGGGGTGTTGTGTCCTCTTCGTTGAGCAAGGAGTAGCTCTAGTCTATTACATATTTGGCTTATGGAACGGTATCTGTGCTAATTTCAATCTCTGGTTTTATGCAGCACCCCAACTCACCTTTCCCCTTAAGCAAGCATAAGTTGGTTTTCTACATTTGAGACCCTGTTCTGTTTTGTAATTCAGTTCCTGTGTAGCCAAGTTTACATTCCCTGTAGTAGTGATATCTTATGATGTTTCTTTTTCTGTGTGACTTATTTCACTTAGAATCATCGTACCTGAATCCACTCTTTATGCTGCTACGGGCCTATGACATGGATTTCATTGCTGAGTGATATTGCATTGTACGTAAGTACTACAACTTCCTTATCCATTTTTCGCTTTCTGCGATATTGAACTTGTACCGTAAACGAGGTTCTTGTAAACAGAGCCGTCCCAAACTTTGGGGTGGCTGTGTCTTTTTGATCTTAATTTCCTAAGCTATAGGACCATAAATGGAAGTGCCCTACGCTCTGTTGCTTGTTTTTTAGATGTTTCAGGAAACACCATACACTTCTCCAGAGTGGCTGTTGGCAATTTACGTCCCGCACATCAGCATAACAAGGCTCCCAGTTCTCCATGGCCTGTCCTGCCTTTCTGAAGTTTACACTTTTTTCAGATGGCCCTTTTGACCGGGGGGCAGTGAGACTTCATTGTAGTGCAGATTTCCTTTGCAAGTTTGCTTGGTTGGCCAAAATGGGCGTATGCGTTTTATCCTGAATATATTCAGGAAAAAACGCATACGCCCTTTTTGGCCAAGTGCATCATTGTGGACGTTCTGCCTCTTTTCCTATGCTTTACATGTAATTCCAGTCTACCTCCTGAAATCGGTTTCCTGCAATTCTGCCCTGCTTTCAAGTCCTCTTGGCATCCTTACTTCAGTATATTTTTGGACGATAGCTGTCATTTATAACTCTGCAACAGTGCCCCTTAGCTCCTTTCTTCAACTCGCTTTCTTGTGAGCTGGCCGCAACACCGAAGGATTGCTTCAGGCCCTTGTGTGGTTCCAACACGGCACACGGACCCTTTGGTTAATTCCTCTTCCTGGTGGGAAATGAGAGTTAAATTCCCCCGTCCAGACACCTCCAGCTAGTCTCTCATTGGTTCTCCCTATAATTGTTCATTTTCCGCAGAAGTAGCCAACTGGGCCAAACAGGAGGTTAAAGTCACTGACTCTCCAAGTGGGGAGAGTGTTAGTAAAGCGTCTGGAATGTTGCAACCGAGTACCAGGGGACGAAAACTGAGACACATTTGAACACGTTTCCCGATCACATGGTGGATCATACTCTGGGTTCCACATGCATGTTTCATCTGAAGGAAGAATCCCTTAAACCTGGAGAGTTGAGACCCGTGGAATGGGTACCATGCAATATGACTTCAAAGGGTCTGCATTTTCTCACTGAACCTCACCAATCCTATCACTGCTGCATTTGTGCCACTGTACACACGCTTGATTCTCTTTCGGAGACATATAAATCCATAGGTTTTAAGATTCTTATTAGTCAGGTATATTCTTAGGCGATTAATATGGAGTGTTGTGTCCACTTCGTTGAGCAAGGAGTAGCTCTTGTCTATTACATATTTGGCTTATGGAAAGGTGTCTGTGCTAACTTCAATCTCTGGTTTTATGCAGCACCCCAACTCACCTTTCCCCTTAAGCAAGCATAAGTTGGTTTTCTACATTTGCGACCCTGTTCTGTTTTGTAATTCTGTTCCTGTATAGCCAAGTTTACATTCCGTGTAATAGTGATATCTTATGATATTTCTTTTCCTGTGTGACTTATTTCACTTAGAATCATCGTACCTGAATCCACTCATTATGCTGCTACGGACCTGATGACATAGATTTC
Organism: Lagenorhynchus albirostris; assembly: GCF_949774975.1. NCBI lineage: Eukaryota > Metazoa > Chordata > Mammalia > Artiodactyla > Delphinidae > Lagenorhynchus > Lagenorhynchus albirostris. Next base: position 171,238 of record NW_026783601.1, on the reverse strand, counting down.
ATTGCTGAGTGATATTGCATTGTACGTAAGTACCACAACTTCTTTATCCATTTTTCGCTTTCTGCGATATTGAACTTGTACCGTAAACGAGGTTCTTGTAAACAGAGCCGTCCCAAACATTGGGATGGCAGTGTCTATTTGATTTTAATTTCCCTAAGCTATAGGACCATAAGTGGAAGTGCCCTAGGCTCTGTTGCTTTGTTTTTCAGATGTTTCAGGAAACACCATACACTTCTCCAGAGTGGCTTTGGCAATTTACATCCCGCCAATCAGCATAACAAGGCTCCCAGTTCTCCATGGCCTGTCCTGCCTTTCTGGATTTTACACTTTTTTCAGATGGCCCTTTTGACCGGGGGGAAGTGAGACTTCATTGTAGTGCAGATTTCCTTTGCAAGCTTGCTTGGTTGGCCAAAAAGGGCGTATGCGTTTTTTCCTGAATATATTCAGGAAAAACCCATACGCACTTTCTGGCCAAGTGCATCATTGTGGACGTTCTGCCTCTTTTCCTATGCTTTACATGCAATTCCAGTCTACCTCCTGAAATCGGTTTCCTGCAATTCTGCCCTGCTTTCAAGTCTTCTTGGCAACCTTACTTCCATATATTTTTGGACGATAGCTGTCATTTATAACTCTGCAGATTTGTGAATTACAGAGCCCCTGAGCTCCTTTCTTCTACTCGCTTTCTTGTGAGCTGGCCGCAACACAGCAGGATTGCTTCAGGCCCTTGTGTGGTTCCAGCACGGCACACGGACCCTTTGGTTAATTCCTCTTCCTGGTGGGAAATGAAAGTTAAATCCCCCGTCCAGACACCTCCAGCTAGTCTCTCATGGGTTCTCCCTATTCCTGTTCATCTTACGCAGAAATTGCCAACTGGGCCAAACAGGAGGTTAAAGGCACTGACTCTCCAACTGGGGAGAGTGTTAGTAAAGCGTCTGGAATGTTGCACCCGACTACCAGGGGACGAAAACTGAGACACATTTGAACACGTTTCCCGATCACACGGTGGATCATACTCTGGGTTCCACATGCATGTTTTAGCTCAAGGAAGAATACTTAAACCTGGAGAGTTGAGACCCATGGAATGGGTACCATGCAATATGACTTCAAAGAATCCGCATTTGCTCACCGAACCTCACCAATCCTATCACTGCTGCGTTTATGCCGCTGTCCACACGCTTGATTCTCTTTCGGAGACATATAAATCCATAGGTTTTAAGGTTCTTACTAGTCAGGTATATTTTTAGGCGTTTAATATGGGGTGTTGAGTCCACTTCATTGAGCAAGGAGTAGCTCTTGTCTATTACATATTTGGCTTATGGAACGGTATCTGTGCTAATTTCAATCTCTGGTTTTATGCAGCACCCCAACTCACCTTTCCCCTTAAGCAAGCATAAGTTGGTTTTCTACATTTGAGACCCTGTTCTGTTTTGTAATTCAGTTCCTGTGTAGCCAAGTTTACATTCCGTGTAGTAGTGATATCTTATGATGTTTCTTTTCCTGTGTTACTTATTTCACTTAGAATCATCACACCTGAATCCACTCATTATGCGGCTACGGGCCTGATGACATAGATTTCATTGCTGAGTGATATTGCATTGTACGTAAGTACCACAACTTCTTTATCCATTTTTCACTTTCTGTGATATTGAACTTGTACCGTAAACGAGGTTCCTGTAAACAGAGCCGTCCCAAACTTTGGGGTGGCTGTGTCTTTTTGATTTTAATTTCCCTAAGCTATACCATAAGTGGAAGTGCCCCAGGCTCTGTTGCTTTGTTTTTTAGATGTTTCAGGAAACACCATACACTTCTCCCGAGTGGCTGTTGGCAATTTACATCCCGCCCATCAGCATAACAAGGCTCCCAGTTCTCCATGGCCTGTCCTGCCTTTCTGGATTTTACACTTTTTTCAGATGGCCCTTTTGACCGGGGGGAAGTGAGACTTCATTGTAGTGCAGATTTCCTTTGCAAGCTTGCTTGGTTGGCCAGAAAGGGCGTATGCATTTTTTCCTGAATATATTCAGGAAAAAACGCATACGCCCTTTTTGGCCAAGTGCATCATTGTGGATGTTCTGCCTCTTTTCCTATGCTTTAAATGCAATTCCAGTCTACCTCCTGAAATCGGTTTCCTGCAATTCTGCCCCGCTTTCAAGTCCTCTTGGCAGCCTTACTTCAGTATATTTTTGGACGATAGCTGTCATTTATAACTCTGCAGGTTTGTGAATTACAGTGCCCCTGAGCTCCTTTCTTCAACTCGCTTTCTTGTGAGCTGGCCGCAACACCGCAGGATTGCTTCAGGCCCTAATCTGGTTCCGGCACGGCATGCTGAGCCTTAGGTTAATTCCTCTTCATGGTGGGAAATGAGAGTTAAATTTGCCCGTCCAGACACTTCCAGCTAGTCTCTCATTGGTTCTCCATATTCCTGTTCATTTTCCGCAGAAATTGCAAACAGGGCCAAACAGGAGGTTAAAGGCACTGACTCTCCAAGTCGGGAGAGAGTTAGTAAAGCGTCTGGAATGTTGCACCCGAGTACCAGGGGACGACAACGGAGACATATTGCAACACGTCTCCCGATCACACGGTTGATCATACTCTGAGTTCCACATGCATGGTTTAGCTGAAGGAAGAATCCCTTAAAGCTGGAGAGTTGAGACCCGTGGAATGGGTACCATGCAATATGACTTCAAAGGGTCTTCATTTGCTCACCGAACCTCTCCAATCCTATCACTGCTGCGTTTATGCCCCTGTACACACGCTTGATTTTCTTTCGGAGACAGAGCAATCCATAGGTTTTAAATTACTTACTAGTCAGGTACATTCTTAGGCGTTTAATATGGGGTGTTGAGTCCATTTCGTTTAGCAAAGATTAGCTCTTTCTATTCCATATTTGCCTTAAGGAACTTTATCTGTGCTCATTTCAATCTCTGGTTTTATGCAGCACCCCAACTCACCTTTCCCCTTAAGCAAGCATAAGTTGGTTTTCTAAATTTGAGACCCTGTTTTGTTTTGTAATCCAGTTCTTGTGTAGCCAAGTTTACATTCCGTGTATTAGTGATAACTTATGATCTTTCTTTTTCTGTGTAAATTATTTCAGTTGGAAGCATAATACCTGAATCCACTCATTATGCTGCTACGGGCCTGATGACATAGATGTCATTGCTGAGTGATATTGCATTGTACGTAAGTACCACAACTTTTTTATCCATTTTGCGCTTTCTGCGATATTGAACTTGTACCGTAAACGAGCCGTCCCAAACTTTGGGGTGGCTGTGTCTTTTTGATTTTAATTTCCCTAAGCTATAGGACCATAAGTGGAAGTGCCCCAGGCTCTGTTGCTTTGTTTTTTAGATGTTTCAGGAAACACCATACACTTCTCCCGAGTGGCTGTTGGCAATTTACATCCCGCCCATCAGCATAACAAGGCTCCCAGTTCTCCATGGCCTGTCCTGCCTTTCTGTGTTTTACACTTTTTTCAGATGGCCCTTTTGACCGGGGGGAAGTGAGACTTCATTGTAGTGCAGATTTCCTTTGCAAGCTTGCTTGGTTGGCCAGAAAGGGCGTATGCATTTTTTCCTGAATATATTCAGGAAAAAACGCATACGCCCTTTTTGGCCAAGTGCATCATTGTGGACGTTCTGCCTCTTTTCCTATGCTTTAAATGCAATTCCAGTCTACCTCCTGAAATCGGTTTCCTGCAATTCTGCCCCGCTTTCAAGTCCTCTTGGCAGCCTTACTTCAGTATATTTTTGGACGATAGCTGTCATTTATAACTCTGCAGATTTGTGAATTACAGTGCCCCTGAGCTCCTTTCTTCAACTCGCTTTCTTGTGAGCTGGCCGCAACACCGCAGGATTGCTTCAGGCCCTAATCTGGTTCCGGCATGGCACGCTGAGCTTTTGGTTAATTCCCTTCCTGGTGGGAAATGAGAGTTAAATTTGCCCGTCCAGACACCTCCAACTAGTCTCTCATTGGTTCTCCCTATTCCTGTTCATCTTCCGCAGAAATTGCAAACTGGGCCAAACAGGAGGTTAAAGGCACTGACTCTCCAAGTCGGGAGAGTGTTAGTAAAGCGTCTGGAATGTTGCACCCGAGTGCCAGGGGATGAGAATGGAGACATATTTGAACACGTCTCCCGAGCACACGTTTGATCATACTCTGGGTTCCACATGCATGGTTTAGCTGAAGGAAGAATCCCTTAAAGCTGGAGATTTGAGACCCGTGGAATGGGTACCATGCAATATGACTTCAAAGGGTCTTCATTTGCTCACCGAACATCTCCAATCGTATCACTGCTGCGTTTATGCCAGTGTACACACGCTTGATTCTCTTTCGGAGACATAGCAATCCATAGGTTTTAAGGTACTTACTACTCGGGTACATTCTTAGGCGTTTAATATGGGGTGTTGAGTCCATTTCGTTGAGCAAGGAGTAGCTCTTGTCTATTCCATATTTGGCTTAAGGAACTTTATCTGTGCTCATTTCAATCTCTGGTTTTAGGCAGCACCCCAACTCACCTTTCCCCTTAAGCAAGCATAAGTTGGTTTTCTAAATTTGAGACCCTGTTCTGTTTTGTAATCCAGTTCCTGTGTAGCCAAGTTTACATTCCGTGTATTAGTGATATCTTATGATGTTTCTTTTTCTCTGTGACTTATTTCAGTTAGAATCATCATACCTGAATCCACTCATTATGCTGCTATGGGCCTGATGACATAGATGTCATTGCTGAGTGATATTGCATTGTACGTAAGTACCACAACTTCTTTATCCATTTTTCAATTTCTGTGATATTGAACTTGTACCGTAAACGAGGTTCTTGTAAACAGAGCCGTCCCAAACTTTGGGGTGGCTGTGTCTTTTTGATTTTAATTTCCCTAAGCTATAGGACCATAAGTGGAAGTGCCCTAGGCTCTGTTGCTTTGTTTTTTAGATGTTTCAGGAAACACCATACACTTCTCCCGAGTGGCTGTTGGCAATTTACATCCCGCCCATCAGCATAACAAGGCTCCCAGTTCTCCATGGCCTGTCCTGCCTTTCTGGATTTTACACTTTTTTCAGATGGCCCTTTTGACCGGGGGGAAGTGAGACTTCATTGTAGTGCAGATTTCCTTTGCAAGCTTGCTTGGTTTGCCAAAACGGGCGTATGCGTTTTTTCCTGAATATATTCAGGAAAAAACGCATACGTCCGTTTTGGCCAAGTGCATCATTGTCGACGTTCTGCCTCTTTTCCTATGCTTTAAATGCAATTCCAGTCTACCTCCTGAAATCGGTTTCCTGCAATTCTGCCCCGCTTTCAAGTCCTCTTGGCAGCCTTACTTCAGTATATTTTTGGACGATAGCTGTCATTTATAACTCTGCAGGTTTGTGAATTACAGTGCCCCTGAGCTCCTTTCTTCAACTCGCTTTCTTGTGAGCTGGCCGCAACACCACAGGATTGCTTCAGGCCATAGTGTGGTTCCAGCATGGCACGCTGAGCCTTTGCTTAATTCCTCTTCCTGGTGGGAAATGAGAGTTAAATTTGCCCGTTCAGACACCACCAGCTAGTCTCTCATTGGTTCTCCCTATTCCTGTTCATCTTCCGCAGAAATTGCAAACTGGGCCAAACAGGAGGTTAAAGGCACTGACTCTCCAAGTCGGGAGAGTGTTAGTAATGCGTCTGGAATGTTGCACCCGAGTACCAGGGGACGAGAACGGAACATATTGGAACACGTCTCCTGATCACAAGTTTTATCATACTCTGGGTTCCACATGCATGGTTTAGCTGAAGGAAGAATCCCTTAAAGCTGGAGAGTGGAGACCCGTGGAATGGGTACCATGCAATATGACTTCAAAGGGTCTTCATTTGCTCACCGAACCTCTCCAATCCTATCACTGCTGCATTTATGCCAGTGTACACATGCTTGATTCTCTTTCAGAGACATAGCAATCCATAGGTTTTAAGATACTTACTAGTCAGGTACATTCTTAGGCGTTTAATATGGGGTGTTGAGTCCATTTCGTTGAGCAAGGAGTAGCTCTTGTCTATTCCATATTTGGCTTAAGGAATTTTATCTGTGCTCATTTCAATCTCTGGTTTTAGGCAGCACCCCAACTCACCTTTCCCCTTAAGCAAGCATAAGTTGGTTTTCTAAATTTGAGACCCTGTTCTGTTTTGTAATCCAGTTCCTGAGTAGCCAAGTTTACATTCCGTGTATTAGTGATATCTTATGATGTTTCTTTTTCTGTGTGGCTTATTTCAGTTAGAATCATCATACCTGAATCCACTCATTATGCTGCTATGGGCCTGATGACATAGATGTCATTGCTGAGTGATATTGCATTGTACGTAAGTACCACAACTTCTTTATCCATTTTTCAATTTCTGTGATATTGAACTTGTACCGTAAACGAGGTTCTTGTAAACAGAGCCGTCCCAAACTTTGGGGTGGCTGTGTCTTTTTGATTTTAATTTCCCTAAGCTATAGGACCATAAGTGGAAGTGCCCTAGGCTCTGTTGCTTTGTTTTTTAGATGTTTCAGGAAACACCATACACTTCTCCCGAGTGGCTGTTGGCAATTTATATCCCACTCATCAGCATAACCATGCTCCCAGTTCTCCATGGCCTGTCCTGCCTTTCTGGATTCTACCCTTTTTTCAGATGGCCCTTTTGACAGGGGGGAAGTGAGACTTCATTGTAGTGCAGATTTCCTTTGCAAGCTTGCTTGGTTGTCCAAAAAGGGCGTATGCGTTTTTTCCTGAATATATTCAGGAAAAAACGCATACGCCCTTTTTGGCCAAGTGCATCATTGTGGACGTCCTGCCTCTTTTCCTATGCTTTAAATGCAATTCCAGTCTACCTCCTAAAATCGGTTTCCTGCAATTCTGCCCCACTTTCATGTCCTCTTGGCAGACTTACTTCAGTGTATTTTTGGACGATAGCTGTCATTTATAACTCTGCAGGTTTTTGAATTACAGTGCCCCTGAGCTCCTTTCTTCAAGTCGCTTTCTTTTGAGCTCGCCGCAACACCACAGATTGCTTCAGGCCCTAATCTGGTTCTGGCACGGCACGATGACCCTTAGGTTAATTCCTCTTCCTGGTGGGAAATGAGAGTTAAATTTGCCCGTCCAGACACTTCCAGCTAGTCTCTCATTGGTTCTCCCTATTCCTGTTAACGTTCCTCAGAAATTGCAAACTGGGCCAAACAGGAGGTTAAAGGCACTGACTCTCCAAGTCGGGAGAGAGTTAGTAAAGCGTCTGGAATGTTGCACCCGAGTACCAGGGGACGAGAACTGAGACATATTGGAACACGTCTCCCGATCACACGGTTGATCATACTCTGGGTTCCACATGCATGGTTTAGCTGAAGGAAGAGTCCCTTAAAGCTTGAGAGTTGAGACCCGTGGAATGGGTACCATGCAATATGAATTCAAAGGGTCTTCATTTGCTCACCGAACCTCTCCAATCCTATCACTGCTGCGTTTATGCCCCTGTACACACGCTTCATTTTCTTTCGGAGACATAGCAATCCATAGGTTTTAAGATACTTACTAGTCAGGTACATTCTTAGGCGTTTAATATGGGGTGTTGAGTCCATTTCGTTGAGCAGGAGTAGCTCTTGTCTATTCCATATTTGGCTTAAGGAACTTTATCTGTGCTCATTTCAATCTCTGGTTTTAGGCAGAACCCCAACTCACCTTTCCCCTTAAGCAAGCATAAGTTGGTTTTCTAAATTTGAGACCCTGTTTTGTTTTGTAATCCAGTTCTTGTGTAGCCAAGTTTACATTCCGTGTATTAGTGATATCTTATGATGTTTCTTTTTCTGTGTGACTTATTTCAGTTAGAAGCATCATACATGAATCCACTCATTATGCTGCTACGGGCCTGATGACATAGATGTCATTGCTGAGTGATATTGCATTGTACGTAAGTACCACAACTTCTTTATCCATTTTTCAATTTCTGCGATATTGAACTTGTACCGTAAACGAGGTTCTTGTAAACAGAGCCGTCCCAAACTTTGGGGTGGCTGTGTCTTTTTGATTTTAATTTCCCTAAGCTATAGGACCATAAGTGGAAGTGCCCTAGGCTCTGTTGCTTTGTTTTTTAGATGTTTCAGGAAACACCATACACTTCTCCCGAGTGGCTGTTGGCAATTTACATCCCGCCCATCAGCATAACAAGGCTCCCAGTTCTCCATGGCCTGTCCTGCCTTTCTGGATTTTACACTTTTTTCAGATGGCCCTTTTGACCAGGGGGAAGTGAGACTTCATTGTAGTGCAGATTTCCTTTGCAAGCTTGCTTGGTTGGCCAAAATGGGCGTATGCGTTTTTTCCTGAATATATTCAGGAAAAAACGCATACGCCCTTTTTGGCCAAGTGCATCATTGTCGACATTCTGCCTCTTTTCCTATGCTTTAAATGCAATTCCAGTCTACCTCCTTAAATCGGTTTCCTGCAATTCTGCCCCGCTTTCAAGTCCTCTTGGCAGCCTGACTTCAGTATATTTTTGGACGATAGCTGTCATTTATAACTCTGCAGGTTTGTGAATTACAGTTCCACTGAGCTCATTTCTTCAACTCGCTTTCTTGTGAGCTGGCCGCAACACCGCAGGATTGCTTCAGGCCCTAATCTGGTTCTGGCACGGCACGCTGAGCCTTTGGTTAATTCCTCTTCCTGGTGGGAAATGAGAGTTAAATTTGCCCGTCCAGACACCTCCAGCTAGTCTCTCATTGGTTCTCCCTATTCCTGTTCATCTTCCGCAGAAATTGCAAACTGGGCCAAACAGGAAGTTAAAGGCACTGACTCTCCAAGTCGGGAGAGTGTTAGTAAAGCGTCTGGAATGTTGCACCCGAGTACCAGGGGACGAGAACGGAGACATATTTGAACACGTCTCCTGATCACACGTTTGATCTTACTGTGGGTTCCACATGCATGGTTTAGCTGAAGGAAGAATCCCTTAAAGCTTGAGAGTTGAGACCCGTGGAATGGGTACCATGGAATATGACTTCAAAGGGTCTTCATTTGCTCACCGAACCTCTCCAATCCTATCACTGCTGCGTTTATGCCAGTGTACACACGCTTGATTCTCTTTCGGAGACATAGCAATCCATAGGTTTTAAGATACTTACTAGTCAGGTACATTCTTAGGCGTTTAATATGGGGTGTTGAGTCCATTTCGTTGAGCAAGGAGTAGCTCTTGTCTATTCCATATTTGGCTTAAGGAACTTTATCTGTGCTCATTTCAATCTCTGGTTTTAGGCAGAACCCCAACTCACCTTTCCCCTTAAGCAAGCATAAGTTGGTTTTCTAAATTTGAGACCCTGTTTTGTTTTGTAATCCAGTTCTTGTGTAGCCAAGTTTACATTCCGTGTATTAGTGATATCTTACGATGTTTCTTTTTCTGTGTGACTTATTTCAGTTAGAAGCATCATACCTGAATCCACTCATTATGCTGCTACGGGCCTGATGACATAGATGTCATTGCCGAGTGATATTGCATTGTACGTTAGTACCACAACTTCTTTATCCATTTTGCGCTTTCTGCGATATTGAACTTGTACCGTAAACAAGCCGTCCCAAACTTTGGGGTGGCTGTGTCTTTTTGATTTTAATTTCCCTAAGCTATACCATAAGTGGAAGTGCCCCAGGCTCTGTTGCTTTGTTTTTTAGATGTTTCAGGAAACACCATACACTTCTCCCGAGTGGCTGTTGGCAATTTACATCCGGCCAACATCATAACAAGGCTCCCAGTTCTCCATGGCCTGTCCTGCCTTTCTGGATTCTACCCTTTTTTCAGATGGCCCTTTTGACCGGGGGGAAGTGAGACTTCATTGTAGTGCAGATTTCCTTTGCAAGCTTGCTTGGTTGGCCAGAAAGGGCGTATGCATTTTTTCCTGAATATATTCAGGAAAAAACGCATACGCCCTTTTTGGCCAAGTGCATCATTGTGGACGTTCTGCCTCTTTTCCTATGCTTTAAATGCAATTCCAGTCTACCTCCTGAAATCGGTTTCCTGCAATTCTGCCCCGCTTTCAAGTCCTCTTGGCAGCCTTACTTCAGTATATTTTTGGACGATAGCTGTCATTTATAACTCTGCAGGTTTGTGAATTACAGTGCCCCTGAGCTCCTTTCTTCAACTCGCTTTCTTGTGAGCTGGCCGCAACACCGCAGGATTGCTTCAGGCCCTAATCTGGTTCCGGCACGGCATGCTGAGCCTTAGGTTAATTCCTCTTCATGGTGGGAAATGAGAGTTAAATTTGCCCGTCCAGACACTTCCAGCTAGTCTCTCATTGGTTCTCCCTATTCCTGTTCATTTTCCGCAGAAATTGCAAACAGGGCCAAACAGGAGGTTAAAGGCACTGACTCTCCAAGTCGGGAGAGAGTTATTAAAGCGTCTGGAATGTTGCACCCGAGTACCAGGGGACGACAACGGAGACATATTGGAACACGTCTCCCGATCACACGGTTGATCATACTCTGGGTTCCACATGCATGGTTTAGCTGAAGGAGGAATCCCTTAAAGCTTGAGAGTTGAGACCCGTAGAATGGGTACCATGCAATATGACTTCAAAGGGTCTTCATTTGCTCACCGAACCTCTCCAATCCTATCACTGCTGCGTTTATGCCCCTGTACACACGCTTGATTTTCTTTCGGAGACAGTGCAATCCATAGGTTTTAAATTACTTACTAGTCAGGTACATTCTTAGGCGTTTAATATGGGGTGTTGAGTCCATTTCGTTTAGCAAGGATTAGCTCTTTCTATTCCATATTTGCCTTAAGGAACTTTATCTGTGCTCATTTCAATCTCTGGTTTTATGCAGCACCCCAACTCACCTTTCCCCTTAAGCAAGCATAAGTTGGTTTTCTAAATTTGAGACCCTGTTTTGTTTTGTAATCCAGTTCTTGTGTAGCCAAGTTTACATTCCGTGTATTAGTGATAACTTATGATGTTTCTTTTTCTGTGTAACTTATTTCAGTTGGAAGCATCATACCTGAATCCACTCATTATGCTGCTACGGGCCTGATGACATAGATGTCATTGCTGAGTGATATTGCATTGTACGTAAGTACCACAACTTTTTTATCCATTTTGCGCTTTCTGCGATATTGAACTTGTACCGTAAACGAGCCGTCCCAAACTTTGGTGTGGCTGTGTCTTTTTGATTTTAATTTCCCTAAGCTATAGGACCATAAGTGGAAGTGCCCCAGGCTCTGTTGCTTTGTTTTTTAGATGTTTCAGGAAACACCATACACTTCTCCCGAGTGGCTGTTGGCAATTTACATCCCGCCCATCAGCATAACAAGGCTCCCAGTTCTCCATGGCCTGTCCTGCCTTTCTGTGTTTTACACTTTTTTCAGATGGCCCTTTTGACCAGGGGGAAGTGAGACTTCATTGTAGTGCAGATTTCCTTTGCAAGCTTGCTTGGTTGGCCAAAAAGGGCATATGCGTTTTTTCCTGAATATATTCAGGAAAAAACGCATACGCCCTTTTTGGCCAAGTGCATCATTGTGGACGTTCTGCCTCTTTTCCTATGCTTTAAATGCAATTCCAGTCTACCTCCTGAAATCGGTTTCCTGCAATTCTGCCCCGCTTTCAAGTCCTCGTGGCAGCCTGACTTCAGTATATTTTTGGACGATAGCTGTCATTTATAACTGCAGAATTGTGAATTACAGTGCCCCTGAGCTCCTTTCTTCAACTCGCTTTATTGTGAGCTGGCCGCAACACCGCAGGATTGCTTCAGGCCCTAATCTGGTTCCGGCATGGCACGCTGAGCTTTTGGTTAATTCCCTTCCTGGTGGGAAATGAGAGTTAAATTTGCCCGTCCAGACACCTCCAACTAGTCTCTCATTGGTTCTCCCTATTCCTGTTCATCTTCCGCAGAAATTGCAAACTGGGCCAAACAGGAGGTTAAAGGCACTGACTCTCCAAGTCGGGAGAGTGTTAGTAAAGCGTCTGGAATGTTGCACCCGAGTGCCAGGGGATGAGAATGGAGACATATTTGAACACGTCTCCCGAGCACACGTTTGATCATACTCTGGGTTCCACATGCATGGTTTAGCTGAAGGAAGAATCCCTTAAAGCTGGAGAGTTGAGACCCGTGGAATGGGTACCATGCAATATGACTTCAAAGGGTCTTCATTTGCTCACCGAACCTCTCCAATCGTATCACTGCTGCGTTTATGCCAGTGTACACACGCTTGATTCTCTTTCGGAGACATAGCAATCCATAGGTTTTAAGATACTTACTACTCGGGTACATTCTTAGGCGTTTTATATGGGGTGTTGAGTCCATTTCGTTGAGCAGGAGTAGCTCTTGTCTATTCCATATTTGGCTTAAGGAACTTTATCTGTGCTCATTTCAATCTCTGGTTTTAGGCAGCACCCCAACTCACCTTTCCCCTTAAGCAAGCATAAGTTGGTTTTCTAAATTTGAGACGCTGTTTTGTTTTGTAATCCAGTTCTTGTGTAGCCAAGTTTACATTCCGTGTATTAGTGATATCTTATGATGTTTCTTTTTCTGTGTGACTTATTTCAGTTAGAAGCATCATACTTGAATCCACTCATTATGCTGCTACGGGCCTGATGACATAGATGTCATTGCTGAGTGATATTGCATTGTACGTAAGTACCACAACTTCTTTATCCATTTTGCGCTTTCTGCGATATTGAACTTGTACCGTAAACGAGCCGTCCCAAACTTTGGGGTGGCTGTGTCTTTTTGATTTCAATTTCCCTAAGCTATAGGACCATAAGTGGAAGTGCCCCAGGCTCTGTTGCTTTGTTTTTTAGATGTTTCAGGAAACACCATACACTTCTCCCGAGTGGCTGTTGGCAATTTACATCCCGCCCATCAGCATAACAAGGCTCCCAGTTCTCCATGGCCTGTCCTGTCTTTCTGGATTTTACACTTTTTTCAGATGGCCCTTTTGACCAGGGGGAAGTGAGACTTCATTGTAGTGCAGATTTCCTTTGCAAGCTTGCTTGGTTGGCCAAAATGGGCGTATGCGTTTTTTCCTGAATATATTCAGGAAAAAACGCATACGCCCTTTTTGGCCAAGTGCATCATTGTCGACGTTCTGCCTCTTTTCCTATGCTTTAAATGCAATTCCAGTCTACCTCCTGAAATCGGTTTCCTGCAATTCTGCCCCGCTTTCAAGTCCTCTTGGCAGCCTGACTTCAGTATATTTTTGGACGATAGCTGTCATTTATAACTCTGCAGGTTTGTGAATTACAGTGCCACTGAGCTCATTTCTTCAACTCGCTTTCTTGTGAGCTGGCCGCAACACCGCAGAATTCCTTCAGGCCCTAATCTGGTTCCGGCACGGCACGCTGAGCCTTTGGTTAATTCCTCTTCCTGGTGGGAAATGAGAGTTAAATTTGCCCGTCCAGACACCTCCAGCTAGTCTCTCATTGGTTCTCCCTATTCCTGTTCATTTTCCACAGAAATTGCAAACTGGGCCAAATAGGAGGTTAAAGGCACTGACTCTCCAAGTCGGGAGAGTGTTAGTAAAGCGTCTGGAATGTTGCACCCGAGTACCAGGGGACGAGAACGGAGACATATTTGAACACGTCTCCCGATCACACGTTTCATCATACTCTGGGTTCCTCATGCATGGTTTAGCTGAAGGAAGAGTCCCTTAAAGCTGGAGAGTGGAGACCCGTGGAATGGGTACCATGCAATATGACTTCAAAGGGTCTTCATTTGCTCACCGAACCTCTCCAATCCTATCACTGCTGCGTTTATGCCCCTGTACACACGCTTGATTCTCTTTCGGAGACATAGCAATCCATAGGTTTTAAGATACTTACTAGTCAGGTACATTCTTAGGCGTTTAATATGGGGTGTTGAGTCCATTTCGTTGAGCAGGAGTAGCTCTTGTCTATTCCATATTTGGCTTAAGGAACTTTATCTGTGCTCATTTCAATCTCTGGTTTTAGGCAGCACCCCAACTCACCTTTCCCCTTAAGCAAGCATAAGTTGGTTTTCTAAATTTGAGACGCTGTTTTGTTTTGTAATCCACTTCTTGTGTAGCCAAGTTTACATTCCGTGTATTAGTGATATCTTATGATGTTTCTTTTTCTGTGTGACTTATTTCAGTTAGAAGCATCATACCTGAATCCACTCATTATGCTGCTATGGGCCTGATGACATAGATGTCATTGCTGAGTGATATTGCATTGTACGTAAGTACCACAACTTCTTTATCCATTTTTCAATTTCTGTGATATTGAACTTGTACCGTAAATGAGGTTCTTGTAAACAGAGCCGTCCCAAACTTTGGGGTGGCTGTGTCGTTTTGATTTTAATTTCCCTAAGCTATAGGACCATAAGTGGAAGTGCCCTAGGCTCTGTTGCTTTGTTTTTTAGATGTTTCAGGAAACACCATACACTTCTCCCGAGTGGCTGTTGGCAATTTATATCCCACTCATCAGCATAACCATGCTCCCAGTTCTCCATGGCCTGTCCTGCCTTTCTGGATTCTACCCTTTTTTCAGATGGCCCTTTTGACAGGGGGGAAGTGAGACTTCATTGTAGTGCAGATTTCCTTTGCAAGCTTGCTTGATTGTCCAAAATGGGCGTATGCGTTTTTCCCTGAATATATTCAGGAAAAAACGCATACACCCTTTTTGGCCAAGTGCATCATTGTGGACGTCCTGCCTCTTTTCCTATGCTTTAAATGCAATTCCAGTCTACCTCCTAAAATCGGTTTCCTGCAATTCTGCCCCACTTTCATGTCCTCTTGGCAGACTTACTTCAGTATATTTTTGGACGATAGCTGTCATTTATAACTCTGCAGGTTTTTGAATTACAGTGCCCCTGAGCTCCTTTCTTCAAGTCGCTTTCTTTTGAGCTCGCCGCAACACCACAGATTGCTTCAGGCCCTAATCTGGTTCTGGCACGGCACGCTGACCCTTAGGTTAACTCCTCTTCCTGGTGGGAAATGAGAGTTAAATTTGCCCGTCCAGACACTTCCAGCTAGTCTCTCATTGGTTCTCCCTATTCCTGTTAATTTTCCGCAGAAATTGCAAACTGGGCCAAACAGGAGGTTAAAGGCACTGACTCTCCAAGTCGGGAGAGAGTTAGTAAAGCGTCTGGAATGTTGCACCCGAGTACCAGGGGACGAGAACTGAGACATATTGGAACACGTCTCCTGATCACACGGTTGATCATACTCTGGGTTCCACATGCATGGTTTAGCTGAAGGAAGAATCCCTTAAAGCTTGAGAGTTGAGACCCGTGGAATGGGTACCATGCAATATGACTTCAAAGGGTCTTCATTTGCTCACCGAACCTCTCCAATCCTATCACTGCTGCGTTTATGCCCCTGTACAAACGCTTGATTCTCTTTCGGAGACATAGCAATCCATAGGTTTTAAGATACTTACTAGTCAGGTACATTCTTAGGCGTTTAATATGGGGTGTTGAGTCCATTTCGTTGAGCAAGGAGTAGCTCTTGTCTATTCCATATTTGGCTTAAGGAACTTTATCTGTGCTCATTTCAATCTCTGGTTTTAGGCAGCACCCCAACTCACCTTTCCCCTTAAGCAAGCATAAGTAGGTTTTCTAAATTTGAGACCCTGTTCTGTTTTGTAATCCAGTTCTTGTGTAGCCAAGTATACATTCCGTGTATTAGTGATATCTTATGATGTTTCTTTTTCTGTGTGACTTATTTCAGTTAGAAGCATCATACCTGAATCCACTCATTATGCTGCTACGGGCCTGATGACATAGATGTCATTGCTGAGTGATATTGCATTGTACGTAAGTACCACAACTTCTTTATCCATTTTGCGCTTTCTGCGATATTGAACTTGTACCGTAAACGAGCCATCCCAAACTTTGGGGTGGCTGTGTCTTTTTGATTTTAATTTCCCTAAGCTATAGGACCATAAGTGGAAGTGCCCCAGGCTCTGTTGCTTTGTTTTTTAGATGTTTCAGGAAACACCATACACTTCTCCCGAGTGGCTGTTGGCAATTTACATCCCGCCCATCAGCATAACAAGGCTCCCAGTTCTCCATGGCCTGTCCTGCCTTTCTGGATTTTACACTTTTTTCAGATGGCCCTTTTGACCGGGGGGAAGTGAGACTTCATTGTAGTGCAGATTTCCTTTGCAAGCTTGCTTGGTTGGCCAAAAAGGGCGTATGCGTTTTTTCCTGAATATATTCAGGAAAAAACGCATACGCCCTTTTTGGCCAAGTGCATCATTGTGGACGTTCTGCCTCTTTTCCTATGCTTTAAATGCAATTCCAGTCTACCTCCTGAAATCGGTTTCCTGCAATTCTGCCCTGCTTTCAAGTCCTCTTGGCAGCCTGACTTCAGTATATTTTTGGACGATAGCTGTCATTTATAACTCTACAGGTTTGTGAATTACAGTGCCCCTGAGCTCCTTTCTTCAACTCGCTTTCTTGTGAGCTGGCCGCAACACCGCAGGATTGCTTCAGGCCCTAATCTGGTTCCGGCACGGCACGCTGACCTTTGGTTAATTCCTCCTCCTGGTGGGAAATGAGAGTTAAATTTGCCCTTCCAGACACCTCCAGCTAGTCTCTCATTGGTCTTCCTATTCCTGTTCATCTTCCGCAGAAATTGCAAACTGGGCCAAACAGGAGGTTAAAGGCACTGACTCTCCAAGTCGGGAGAGTGTTAGTTATGCGTCTGGAATGTTGCACCCGAGTACCAGGGGACGAGAACGGAACATATTGGAACACGTCTCCTGATCACAAGTTTTATCATACTCTGGGTTCCACATGCATGGTTTAGCTGAAGGAAGAATCCCTTAAAGCTGGAGAGTGGAGACCCGTGGAATGGTACCATGCAATATGACTTCTAAGGGTCTTCATTTGCTCACCGAACCTCTCCAATCCTATCACTGCTGCGTTTATGCCCGTGTACACATGCTTGATTCTCTTTCGGAGACATAGCAATCCATAGGTTTTAAGATACTTACTTGTCAGGTACATGCTTAGGCGTTTAATATGGGGTGTTGAGTCCATTTCGTTGAGCAAGGAGTAGCTCTTGTCTATTCCATATTTGGCTTAAGGAAATTTATCTGTGCTCATTTCAATCTCTGGTTTTATGCAGCACCCCAACTCACCTTTCCCCTTAAGCAAGCATAAGTTGGTTTTCTAAATTTGAGACCCTGTTCTGTTTTGTAATCCAGTTCCTGTGTAGCCAAGTTTACATTCCGTGTATTAGTGATATCTTATGATGTTTCTTTTTCTGTGTGACTTATTTCAGTTAGAATCACCGTACCTGAATCCACTCATTATGCTGCTATGGGCCTGATGACATAGATGTCATTGCTGAGTGATATTGCATTGTACGTAAGTACCACAAATTCTTATCCATTTTTCATTTTCTGCGATATTGAACTTGTACCGCAAAAGAGGTTCTTGTAAACAGAGCCGTCCCAAACTTTCGGGTGGCTGTGTCGTTTTGATTTTAATTTCCCTAAGCTAAAGGACCTAAGTGGAAGTGCCCCAGGCTCTGTTGCTTTGTTTTTTAGATGTTTCAGGAAACACCATACACTTCTCCTGAGTGGCTGTTGTCAATATACATCCCGTCCATCAGCATAACAAGGCTCCCAGTTCTCCATGGCCGGTCCTGCCTTTCTGGATTTTACACTTTTTTCAGATGGCCCTTTTGACCAGGGGGAAGCGATACTTCATTGTAGTGCAGATTTCCTTTGCAAGCTTGCTTGGTTGGCCAAAAAGGGCGTATGCGTTTTTTCCTGTATATATTCAAGAAAAAACGCATACGCCCTTTTTGGCCAAGTGCATCATTTTCGACTTTCTGCCTCTTTTCCTATTCTTTAAATGCAATTCCAGTCTACCTCCTGAAATCGGTTTCCTGCAATTCTGCCCTGCTTTCAAGTCCTCTTGGCAGCCTGACTTCAGTATATTTTTGGACGATAGCTGTCATTTATAACTCTGCAGGTTTGTGAATTACAGTGCCCCTCAGCTCCTTTCTTCAACTCGTTTCTTGTGAGCTGGCCGCAACACCGCAGGATTGCTTCAGGCCCTAATCTGGTTCCGGCACGGCACGCTGAGCCTTTGGTTAATTCCTCTTCCTGGCGGGAAATGAGAGTTAAATTTGCCCTTCCAGACACCTCCAGCTAGTCTCTCATTGGTTCTCCCTATTCCTGTTCATCTTCCGCAGAAATTGCAAACTGGGCCAAACAGGAGGTTAAATGCACTGACTCTCCAAGTCGGGAGAGTGTTAGTAATGCGTCTGGAATGTTGCACCTGAGTACCAGGGGACGAGAACGGAGACATATTGGAAAACGTCTCCTGATGACAAGTTTTATCGTACTCTGGGTTCAACATGCATGGTTTAGCTGAAGGAAGAATCCCTTAAAGCTGGAGAGTGGAGACCCGTGGAATGGGTACCATGCAATATGACTTCAAAGTGTCTTCATTTGCTCACCGAACCTCTCCAATCCTATCACTGCTGCGTTTATGCCAGTGTACACACGCTTGATTCTCTTTCGGAGACATAGCAATCCATAGGTTTTAAGATACTTACTAGTCAGGTACATTCTTAGGCGTTTAATATGGGGTGTTGAGTCCATTTCGTTGAGCAAGGAGTAGCTCTTGTCTATTCCATATTTGGCTTAAGGAACTTAATCTGTGCTCATTTCAATCTCTGGTTTTATGCAGCACCCCAACTCACCTTTCCTCTTAAGCAAGCATAAGTTGGTTTTCTAAATTTGAGACCCTGTTCTGTTTTGTAATCCAGTTCCTATGTAGCCAAGTTTACATTCTGTGTATCTTATGATGTTTCTTTTTCTGTGTGACTTATTTCAGTTAGAAGCATCATACCTGAATCCACTCATTATGCTGCTACGGGACTGATGACATAGATGTCATTGCTGAGTGATATTGCATTGTATGTAAGTACCACAACTTCTTTATCCATTATGCGCTTTCTGCGATATTGAAGTTGTACTGTAAACGAGCCCTCCCAAACTTTGGGGTGGCTGTGTCTTTTTGATTTTAATTTCCCTAAGCTATAGGACCATAAGTGGAAGTGCCCCAGGCTCTGTTGCTTTGTTTTTTAGATGTTTCAGGAAACACCATACACTTCTCCCGAGTGGCTGTTGGCAATTTACATCCCGCCCATCAGCATAACAAGGCTCCCAGTTCTCCATGGCCTGTCCTGCCTTTCTGGATTTTACACATTTTTCAGATGGCCCTTTTGACCAGGGGGAAGAGAGACTTCATTGTAGTGCAGATTTCCTTTGCAAGCTTGCTTGGTTGGCGAAAAAGTGCGTATGCGTTTTTTCCTGAATATATTCAGGAAAAAACGCATACGCCGTTTTTGGCCAAGTGCGTCACTGTGGACGTTCTGCCTCTTTTCCTATGCTTTAAATGCAATTCCAGTCTACCTCCTGAAATCGGTTTCCTGCAATTCTGCCCAGCTTTCAAGTCCTCTTGGCAGCCTTACTTCAGTATATTTTTGGACGATAGCTGTCATTTATAACTCTGCAGGTTTGTGAATTACAGTGCCCCTGAGCTCCTTTCTTCAACTCGCTTTCTTGTGAGCTGGCCGCAACACTGCAGGATTGCTTCAGGCCCTAATCTGGTTCCCTCACGGCACGCTGAGCCTTTGGTTAATTCGTCTTCCTGGTGGGAAATGAGAGTTAAATTTGCCCGTCCAGACACCTCCAGCTAGTCTCTCATTGGTTCTCCCTATACCTGTTCATCTTCCGCAGAAATTGCAAACTGGGCCAAACAGGAGGTTAAAGGCACTGACTCGCCAAGTCGGGAGAGTGTTAGTAAAGCGTCTGGAATGTTGCACCCGAGAACCAGGGGACGAGAACGGAGACATATTTGAACACGTCTCCCGATCACACGTTTGATCATACTCTGGGTTCTACATGCATGGTTTAGCTGAAGGCAGAATCCCTTAAACCTGGAGAATTGAGACCCGTGGAATGGGTACCATGCAATATGACTTCAAAGTCTCTTCATTTGCTCACCGAACCTCTCCAATCCTATCACTGCTGCGTTTATGTCAGTGTACACACGCTTGATTCTCTTTCGGAGACATAGCAATCCATAGGTTTTAAGATACTTACTAGTCAGGTACATTCTTAGGCGTTTAATATGGGGTGTTGAGTCCATTTCGTTGAGCAAGGAGTAGCTCTTGTCTATTCCATATTTGGCTTAAGGAACTTTATCTGTGCTCATTTCAATCTCTGGTTTTATGCAGCACCCCAACTCACCTTTCCCCTTAAGCAAGCATAAGTTGGTTTTCTAAATTTGAGACCCTGTTCTGTTTTGTAATCCAGTTCCTGTGTAGCCAAGTTTACATTCCGTGTATTAGTGATATCTTATGATGTTTCTTTTTCTCTGTGACTTATTTCAGTTAAAATCATCATACCTGAATCCACTCATTCTGCTGCTACGGGCCTGATGACATAGATTTCACTGCTGAGTGATATTGCATTGTACGTAAGTACCACAACATCTTTATCCAGTTTTCACTTTCTGCGATATTGAACTTGTACCGTAAACGAGGTTCTTGTAAACAGAGCCGTCCCAAACTTTGGGGTGGCTGTGTCTTTTTGATTTCAATTTCCCTAAGCTATAGGACCATAAGTGGAAGTGCCCTAGGCTCTGTTGCTTTGTTTTTTGGATGTTTCAGGAAACACCATACACTTCTCCCGAGTGGCTGTTGGCAATTTATATCCCACCCATCAGCATAACCATGCTCCCAGTTCTCCATGGCCTGTCCTGCCTTTCTGGATTCTGCACTTTTTTCAGATGGCCCTTTTGACAGTGGGGAAGTGAGACTTCATTGTAGTGCAGATTTCCTTTGCAAGCTTGCTTGGTTGGCCATAAAGGGCGTATGCGTTTTTTCCTGAATATATTCAGGAAAAAACGCATATGCTCTTTTTGGCCAAGTGCATCATTGTGGACGTCCTGCCTCTTTTCCTATGCTTTAAATGCAATTCCAGTCTACCTCCTGAAATCGGTTTCCTGCCATTCTGCTCCACTTTCATGTCCTCTTGGCAGCCTCACTTCAGTACATTTTTGGACGATAGCTGTCATTTATAACTCTGCAGGTTTGTGAATTACAGTGCCCCTGAGCTCCTTTCTTCAACTCGCTTTCTTGTGAGCTGGCCGCAACACCGCAGGATTGCTTCAGGCCCTAATCTGGTTCCGGCACGGCACACTGAGCATTTGGTTAATTCCTCTTCCTGGTGGGAAATGAGAGTTAAATTTGCCCGTCCAGACACCTCCAGCTAGTCTCTCATTGGTTCTCCCTATTCCTGTTCATCTTCTGCAGTAATTGCAAACTGGGCCAAACAGGAGGTTAAAGGCACTAACTCGCCAAGTCGGGAGCGTGTTAGTAAAGCGTCTGGAATGTTGCACCCGAGTACCAGGGGATGAGAACGGAGACATATTGGAACACGTCTCCCGATCACACGTTTGATCATACTCTGGGTTCCACATGCATGGTTTAGCTGAAGGAAGAATCCCTTAAAGCTGGAGAGTGGAGACCCGTGGAATGGGTACCATGCAATATGACTTCAAAGGGTCTTCATTTGCTCACCGAACCTCTCCAATCCTATCACTGCTGCGTTTATGCCAGTGTACACACGCTTGATTCTCTTTCGGAGACATAGCAATCCATAGGTTTTAAGATACTTACTAGTCAGGTACATTCTTAGGCGTTTAATATGGGGTGTTGAGTCCATTTCGTTGAGCAAGGAGTAGCTCTTGTCTATTCCATATTTGGCTTAAGGAACTTTATCTGTGCTCATTTCAATCTCTGGTTTTATGCAGCACCCCAACTCACCTTTCCCCTTAAGCAAGCATAAGTTGGTTTTCTAAATTTGAGACCCTGTTCTGTTTTGTAATCCAGTTCCTGTGTAGCCAAGTTTACATTCCGTGTATTAGTGATATCTTATGATGTTTCTTTTTCTCTGTGACTTATTTCAGTTAAAATCATCATACCTGAATCCACTCATTCTGCTGCTACGGGCCTGATGACATAGATTTCACTGCTGAGTGATATTGCATTGTACGTAAGTACCACAACATCTTTATCCAGTTTTCACTTTCTGCGATATTGAACTTGTACCGTAAACGAGGTTCTTGTAAACAGAGCCGTCCCAAACTTTGGGGTGGCTGTGTCTTTTTGATTTCAATTTCCCTAAGCTATAGGACCATAAGTGGAAGTGCCCTAGGCTCTGTTGCTTTGTTTTTTGGATGTTTCAGGAAACACCATACACTTCTCCCGAGTGGCTGTTGGCAATTTATATCCCACCCATCAGCATAACCATGCTCCCAGTTCTCCATGGCCTGTCCTGCCTTTCTGGATTCTGCACTTTTTTCAGATGGCCCTTTTGACAGTGGGGAAGTGAGACTTCATTGTAGTGCAGATTTCCTTTGCAAGCTTGCTTGGTTGGCCATAAAGGGCGTATGCGTTTTTTCCTGAATATATTCAGGAAAAAACGCATACGCTCTTTTTGGCCAAGTGCATCATTGTGGACGTCCTGCCTCTTTTCCTATGCTTTAAATGCAATTCCAGTCTACCTCCTGAAATCGGTTTCCTGCCATTCTGCTCCACTTTCATGTCCTCTTGGCAGCCTCACTTCAGTACATTTTTGGACGATAGCTGTCATTGATAACTCTGCAGGTTTGTGAATGACAGTGCCCCTGAGCTCCTTTCTTCAACTCGCTTTCTTGTGAGCTGGCCGCAACACCGCAGGATTGCTTCAGGCCCTAATCTGGTTCCGGCACGGCACACTGAGCATTTGGTTAATTCCTCTTCCTGGTGGGAAATGAGAGTTAAATTTGCCCGTCCAGACACCTCCAGCTAGTCTCTCATTGGTTCTCCCTATTCCTGTTCATCTTCTGCAGTAATTGCAAACTGGGCCAAACAGGAGGTTAAAGGCACTAACTCGCCAAGTCGGGAGCGTGTTAGTAAAGCGTCTGGAATGTTGCACCCGAGTACCAGGGGATGAGAACGGAGACATATTGGAACACGTCTCCCGATCACACGTTTGATCATACTCTGGGTTCCACATGCATGGTTTAGCTGAAGGAAGAATCCCTTAAAGCTGGAGAGTGGAGACCCGTGGAATGGGTACCATGCAATATGACTTCAAAGGGTCTTCATTTGCTCACCGAACCTCTCCAATCCTATCACTGCTGCGTTTATGCCAGTGTACACACGCTTGATTCTCTTTCGGAGACATAGCAATCCATAGGTTTTAAGATACTTACTAGTCAGGTACATTCTTAGGCGTTTAATATGGGGTGTTGAGTCCATTTCGTTGAGCAAGGAGTAGCTCTTGTCTATTCCATATTTGGCTTAAGGAACTTTATCTGTGCTCATTTCAATCTCTGGTTTTATGCAGCACCCCAACTCACCTTTCCCCTTAAGCAAGCATAAGTTGGTTTTCTAAATTTGAGACCCTGTTCTGTTTTGTAATCCAGTTCCTGTGTAGCCAAGTTTACATTCCGTGTATTAGTGATATCTTATGATGTTTCTTTTTCTCTGTGACTTATTTCAGTTAAAATCATCATACCTGAATCCACTCATTCTGCTGCTACGGGCCTGATGACATAGATTTCACTGCTGAGTGATATTGCATTGTACGTAAGTACCACAACATCTTTATCCAGTTTTCACTTTCTGCGATATTGAACTTGTACCGTAAACGAGGTTCTTGTAAACAGAGCCGTCCCAAACTTTGGGGTGGCTGTGTCTTTTTGATTTCAATTTCCCTAAGCTATAGGACCATAAGTGGAAGTGCCCTAGGCTCTGTTGCTTTGTTTTTTGGATGTTTCAGGAAACACCATACACTTCTCCCGAGTGGCTGTTGGCAATTTATATCCCACCCATCAGCATAACCATGCTCCCAGTTCTCCATGGCCTGTCCTGCCTTTCTGGATTCTGCACTTTTTTCAGATGGCCCTTTTGACAGTGGGGAAGTGAGACTTCATTGTAGTGCAGATTTCCTTTGCAAGCTTGCTTGGTTGGCCATAAAGGGCGTATGCGTTTTTTCCTGAATATATTCAGGAAAAAACGCATACGCTCTTTTTGGCCAAGTGCATCATTGTGGACGTCCTGCCTCTTTTCCTATGCTTTAAATGCAATTCCAGTCTACCTCCTGAAATCGGTTTCCTGCCATTCTGCTCCACTTTCATGTCCTCTTGGCAGCCTCACTTCAGTACATTTTTGGACGATAGCTGTCATTGATAACTCTGCAGGTTTGTGAATGACAGTGCCCCTGAGCTCCTTTCTTCAACTCGCTTTCTTGTGAGCTGGCCGCAACACCGCAGGATTGCTTCAGGCCCTAATCTGGTTCCGGCACGGCACACTGAGCATTTGGTTAATTCCTCTTCCTGGTGGGAAATGAGAGTTAAATTTGCCCGTCCAGACACCTCCAGCTAGTCTCTCATTGGTTCTCCCTATTCCTGTTCATCTTCTGCAGTAATTGCAAACTGGGCCAAACAGGAGGTTAAAGGCACTAACTCGCCAAGTCGGGAGCGTGTTAGTAAAGCGTCTGGAATGTTGCACCCGAGTACCAGGGGATGAGAACGGAGACATATTGGAACACGTCTCCCGATCACACGTTTGATCATACTCTGGGTTCCACATGCATGGTTTAGCTGAAGGAAGAATCCCTTAAAGCTGGAGAGTGGAGACCCGTGGAATGGGTACCATGCAATATGACTTCAAAGGGTCTTCATTTGCTCACCGAACCTCTCCAATCCTATCACTGCTGCGTTTATGCCAGTGTACACACGCTTGATTCTCTTTCGGAGACATAGCAATCCATAGGTTTTAAGATACTTACTAGTCAGGTACATTCTTAGGCGTTTAATATGGGGTGTTGAGTCCATTTCGTTGAGCAAGGAGTAGCTCTTGTCTATTCCATATTTGGCTTAAGGAACTTTATCTGTGCTCATTTCAATCTCTGGTTTTATGCAGCACCCCAACTCACCTTTCCCCTTAAGCAAGCATAAGTTGGTTTTCTAAATTTGAGACCCTGTTCTGTTTTGTAATCCAGTTCCTGTGTAGCCAAGTTTACATTCCGTGTATTAGTGATATCTTATGATGTTTCTTTTTCTCTGTGACTTATTTCAGTTAAAATCATCATACCTGAATCCACTCATTCTGCTGCTACGGGCCTGATGACATAGATTTCACTGCTGAGTGATATTGCATTGTACGTAAGTACCACAACATCTTTATCCAGTTTTCACTTTCTGCGATATTGAACTTGTACCGTAAACGAGGTTCTTGTAAACAGAGCCGTCCCAAACTTTGGGGTGGCTGTGTCTTTTTGATTTCAATTTCCCTAAGCTATAGGACCATAAGTGGAAGTGCCCTAGGCTCTGTTGCTTTGTTTTTTGGATGTTTCAGGAAACACCATACACTTCTCCCGAGTGGCTGTTGGCAATTTATATCCCACCCATCAGCATAACCATGCTCCCAGTTCTCCATGGCCTGTCCTGCCTTTCTGGATTCTGCACTTTTTTCAGATGGCCCTTTTGACAGTGGGGAAGTGAGACTTCATTGTAGTGCAGATTTCCTTTGCAAGCTTGCTTGGTTGGCCATAAAGGGCGTATGCGTTTTTTCCTGAATATATTCAGGAAAAAACGCATACGCTCTTTTTGGCCAAGTGCATCATTGTGGACGTCCTGCCTCTTTTCCTATGCTTTAAATGCAATTCCAGTCTACCTCCTGAAATCGGTTTCCTGCCATTCTGCTCCACTTTCATGTCCTCTTGGCAGCCTCACTTCAGTACATTTTTGGACGATAGCTGTCATTGATAACTCTGCAGGTTTGTGAATGACAGTGCCCCTGAGCTCCTTTCTTCAACTCGCTTTCTTGTGAGCTGGCCGCAACACCGCAGGATTGCTTCAGGCCCTAATCTGGTTCCGGCACGGCACACTGAGCATTTGGTTAATTCCTCTTCCTGGTGGGAAATGAGAGTTAAATTTGCCCGTCCAGACACCTCCAGCTAGTCTCTCATTGGTTCTCCCTATTCCTGTTCATCTTCTGCAGTAATTGCAAACTGGGCCAAACAGGAGGTTAAAGGCACTAACTCGCCAAGTCGGGAGCGTGTTAGTAAAGCGTCTGGAATGTTGCACCCGAGTACCAGGGGATGAGAACGGAGACATATTGGAACACGTCTCCCGATCACACGTTTGATCATACTCTGGGTTCCACATGCATGGTTTAGCTGAAGGAAGAATCCCTTAAAGCTGGAGAGTGGAGACCCGTGGAATGGGTACCATGCAATATGACTTCAAAGGGTCTTCATTTGCTCACCGAACCTCTCCAATCCTATCACTGCTGCGTTTATGCCAGTGTACACACGCTTGATTCTCTTTCGGAGACATAGCAATCCATAGGTTTTAAGATACTTACTAGTCAGGTACATTCTTAGGCGTTTAATATGGGGTGTTGAGTCCATTTCGTTGAGCAAGGAGTAGCTCTTGTCTATTCCATATTTGGCTTAAGGAACTTTATCTGTGCTCATTTCAATCTCTGGTTTTATGCAGCACCCCAACTCACCTTTCCCCTTAAGCAAGCATAAGTTGGTTTTCTAAATTTGAGACCCTGTTCTGTTTTGTAATCCAGTTCCTGTGTAGCCAAGTTTACATTCCGTGTATTAGTGATATCTTATGATGTTTCTTTTTCTCTGTGACTTATTTCAGTTAAAATCATCATACCTGAATCCACTCATTCTGCTGCTGCGGGCCTGATGACATAGATTTCACTGCTGAGTGATATTGCATTGTACGTAAGTACCACAACATCTTTATCCAGTTTTCACTTTCTGCGATATTGAACTTGTACCGTAAACGAGGTTCTTGTAAACAGAGCCGTCCCAAACTTTGGGGTGGCTGTGTCTTTTTGATTTCAATTTCCCTAAGCTATAGGACCATAAGTGGAAGTGCCCTAGGCTCTGTTGCTTTGTTTTTTGGATGTTTCAGGAAACACCATACACTTCTCCCGAGTGGCTGTTGGCAATTTATATCCCACCCATCAGCATAACCATGCTCCCAGTTCTCCATGGCCTGTCCTGCCTTTCTGGATTCTGCACTTTTTTCAGATGGCCCTTTTGACAGTGGGGAAGTGAGACTTCATTGTAGTGCAGATTTCCTTTGCAAGCTTGCTTGGTTGGCCATAAAGGGCGTATGCGTTTTTTCCTGAATATATTCAGGAAAAAACGCATACGCTCTTTTTGGCCAAGTGCATCATTGTGGACGTCCTGCCTCTTTTCCTATGCTTTAAATGCAATTCCAGTCTACCTCCTGAAATCGGTTTCCTGCCATTCTGCTCCACTTTCATGTCCTCTTGGCAGCCTCACTTCAGTACATTTTTGGACGATAGCTGTCATTTATAACTCTGCAGGTTTGTGAATTACAGTGCCCCTGAGCTCCTTTCTTCAACTCGCTTTCTTGTGAGCTGGCCGCAACACCGCAGGATTGCTTCAGGCCCTAATCTGGTTCCGGCACGGCACACTGAGCATTTGGTTAATTCCTCTCCCTGGTGGGAAATGAGAGTTAAATTTGCCCGTCCAGACACCTCCAGCTAGTCTCTCATTGGTTCTCCCTATTCCTGTTCATCTTCTGCAGTAATTGCAAACTGGGCCAAACAGGAGGTTAAAGGCACTAACTCGCCAAGTCGGGAGCGTGTTAGTAAAGCGTCTGGAATGTTGCACCCGAGTACCAGGGGATGAGAACGGAGACATATTGGAACACGTCTCCCGATCACACGTTTGATCATACTCTGGGTTCCACATGCATGGTTTAGCTGAAGGAAGAATCCCTTAAAGCTGGAGAGTGGAGACCCGTGGAATGGGTACCATGCAATATGACTTCAAAGGGTCTTCATTTGCTCACCGAACCTCTCCAATCCTATCACTGCTGCGTTTATGCCAGTGTACACACGCTTGATTCTCTTTCGGAGACATAGCAATCCATAGGTTTTAAGATACTTACTAGTCAGGTACATTCTTAGGCGTTTAATATGGGGTGTTGAGTCCATTTCGTTGAGCAAGGAGTAGCTCTTGTCTATTCCATATTTGGCTTAAGGAACTTTATCTGTGCTCATTTCAATCTCTGGTTTTATGCAGCACCCCAACTCACCTTTCCCCTTAAGCAAGCATAAGTTGGTTTTCTAAATTTGAGACCCTGTTCTGTTTTGTAATCCAGTTCCTGTGTAGCCAAGTTTACATTCCGTGTATTAGTGATATCTTATGATGTTTCTTTTTCTCTGTGACTTATTTCAGTTAAAATCATCATACCTGAATCCACTCATTCTGCTGCTGCGGGCCTGATGACATAGATTTCACTGCTGAGTGATATTGCATTGTACGTAAGTACCACAACATCTTTATCCAGTTTTCACTTTCTGCGATATTGAACTTGTACCGTAAACGAGGTTCTTGTAAACAGAGCCGTCCCAAACTTTGGGGTGGCTGTGTCTTTTTGATTTCAATTTCCCTAAGCTATAGGACCATAAGTGGAAGTGCCCTAGGCTCTGTTGCTTTGTTTTTTGGATGTTTCAGGAAACACCATACACTTCTCCCGAGTGGCTGTTGGCAATTTATATCCCACCCATCAGCATAACCATGCTCCCAGTTCTCCATGGCCTGTCCTGCCTTTCTGGATTCTGCACTTTTTTCAGATGGCCCTTTTGACAGTGGGGAAGTGAGACTTCATTGTAGTGCAGATTTCCTTTGCAAGCTTGCTTGGTTGGCCATAAAGGGCGTATGCGTTTTTTCCTGAATATATTCAGGAAAAAACGCATACCCCCTTTTTGGCCAAGTGCATCATTGTGGACGTCCTGCCTCTTTTCCTATGCTTTAAATGCAATTCCAGTCTACCTCCTGAAATCGGTTTCCTGCCATTCTGCTCCACTTTCATGTCCTCTTGGCAGCCTCACTTCAGTACATTTTTGGACGATAGCTGTCATTTATAACTCTGCAGGTTTGTGAATGACAGTGCCCCTGAGCTCCTTTCTTCAACTCGCTTTCTTGTGAGCTGGCCGCAACACCGCAGGATTGCTTCAGGCCCTAATCTGGTTCCGGCACGGCACACTGAGCATTTGGTTAATTCCTCTTCCTGGTGGGAAATGAGAGTTAAATTTGCCCGTCCAGACACCTCCAGCTAGTCTCTCATTGGTTCTCCCTATTCCTGTTCATCTTCTGCAGTAATTGCAAACTGGGCCAAACAGGAGGTTAAAGGCACTAACTCGCCAAGTCGGGAGCGTGTTAGTAAAGCGTCTGGAATGTTGCACCCGAGTACCAGGGGATGAGAACGGAGACATATTGGAACACGTCTCCCGATCACACGTTTGATCATACTCTGGGTTCCACATGCATGGTTTAGCTGAAGGAAGAATCCCTTAAAGCTGGAGAGTGGAGACCCGTGGAATGGGTACCATGCAATATGACTTCAAAGGGTCTTCATTTGCTCACCGAACCTCTCCAATCCTATCACTGCTGCGTTTATGCCAGTGTACACACGCTTGATTCTCTTTCGGAGACATAGCAATCCATAGGTTTTAAGATACTTACTAGTCAGGTACATTCTTAGGCGTTTAATATGGGGTGTTGAGTCCATTTCGTTGAGCAAGGAGTAGCTCTTGTCTATTCCATATTTGGCTTAAGGAACTTTATCTGTGCTCATTTCAATCTGTGGTTTTAGGCAGCACCCCAACTCACCTTTCCCCTTAAGCAAGCATAAGTTGGTTTTCTAAATTTGAGACCCTGTTCTGTTTTGTAATCCAGTTCCTGTGTAGCCAAGTTTACATTCCGTGTATTAGTGATATCTTATGATGTTTCTTTTTCTCTGTGACTTATTTCAGTTAAAATCATCATACCTGAATCCACTCATTATGCTGCTGCGGGCCTGATGACATAGATTTCACTGCTGAGTGATATTGCATTGTACGTAAGTACCACAACATCTTTATCCAGTTTTCACTTTCTGCGATATTGAACTTGTACCGTAAACGAGGTTCTTGTAAACAGAGCCGTCCCAAACTTTGGGGTGGCTGTGTCTTTTTGATTTCAATTTCCCTAAGCTATAGGACCATAAGTGGAAGTGCCCTAGGCTCTGTTGCTTTGTTTTTTGGATGTTTCAGGAAACACCATACACTTCTCCCGAGTGGCTGTTGGCAATTTATATCCCACCCATCAGCATAACCATGCTCCCAGTTCTCCATGGCCTGTCCTGCCTTTCTGGATTCTGCACTTTTTTCAGATGGCCCTTTTGACAGTGGGGAAGTGAGACTTCATTGTAGTGCAGATTTCCTTTGCAAGCTTGCTTGGTTGGCCATAAAGGGCGTATGCGTTTTTTCCTGAATATATTCAGGAAAAAACGCATACGCTCTTTTTGGCCAAGTGCATCATTGTGGACGTCCTGCCTCTTTTCCTATGCTTTAAATGCAATTCCAGTCTACCTCCTGAAATCGGTTTCCTGCCATTCTGCTCCACTTTCATGTCCTCTTGGCAGCCTCACTTCAGTACATTTTTGGACGATAGCTGTCATTTATAACTCTGCAGGTTTGTGAATGACAGTGCCCCTGAGCTCCTTTCTTCAACTCGCTTTCTTGTGAGCTGGCCGCAACACCGCAGGATTGCTTCAGGCCCTAATCTGGTTCCGGCACGGCACACTGAGCATTTGGTTAATTCCTCTTCCTGGTGGGAAATGAGAGTTAAATTTGCCCGTCCAGATACCTCCAGCTAGTCTCTCATTGGTTCTCCCTATTCCTGTTCATCTTCTGCAGTAATTGCAAACTGGGCCAAACAGGAGGTTAAAGGCACTAACTCGCCAAGTCGGGAGCGTGTTAGTAAAGCGTCTGGAATGTTGCACCCGAGTACCAGGGGATGAGAACGGAGACATATTGGAACACGTCTCCCGATCACACGTTTGATCATACTCTGGGTTCCACATGCATGGTTTAGCTGAAGGAAGAATCCCTTAAAGCTGGAGAGTGGAGACCCGTGGAATGGGTACCATGCAATATGACTTCAAAGGGTCTTCATTTGCTCACCGAACCTCTCCAATCCTATCACTGCTGCGTTTATGCCAGTGTACACACGCTTGATTCTCTTTCGGAGACATAGCAATCCATAGGTTTTAAGATACTTACTAGTCAGGTACATTCTTAGGCGTTTAATATGGGGTGTTGAGTCCATTTCGTTGAGCAAGGAGTAGCTCTTGTCTATTCCATATTTGGCTTAAGGAACTTTATCTGTGCTCATTTCAATCTCTGGTTTTATGCAGCACCCCAACTCACCTTTCCCCTTAAGCAAGCATAAGTTGGTTTTCTAAATTTGAGACCCTGTTCTGTTTTGTAATCCAGTTCCTGTGTAGCCAAGTTTACATTCCGTGTATTAGTGATATCTTATGATGTTTCTTTTTCTCTGTGACTTATTTCAGTTAAAATCATCATACCTGAATCCACTCATTCTGCTGCTACGGGCCTGATGACATAGATTTCACTGCTGAGTGATATTGCATTGTACGTAAGTACCACAACATCTTTATCCAGTTTTCACTTTCTGCGATATTGAACTTGTACCGTAAACGAGGTTCTTGTAAACAGAGCCGTCCCAAACTTTGGGGTGGCTGTGTCTTTTTGATTTCAATTTCCCTAAGCTATAGGACCATAAGTGGAAGTGCCCTAGGCTCTGTTGCTTTGTTTTTTGGATGTTTCAGGAAACACCATACACTTCTCCCGAGTGGCTGTTGGCAATTTATATCCCACCCATCAGCATAACCATGCTCCCAGTTCTCCATGGCCTGTCCTGCCTTTCTGGATTCTGCACTTTTTTCAGATGGCCCTTTTGACAGTGGGGAAGTGAGACTTCATTGTAGTGCAGATTTCCTTTGCAAGCTTGCTTGGTTGGCCATAAAGGGCGTATGCGTTTTTTCCTGAATATATTCAGGAAAAAACGCATACGCTCTTTTTGGCCAAGTGCATCATTGTGGACGTCCTGCCTCTTTTCCTATGCTTTAAATGCAATTCCAGTCTACCTCCTGAAATCGGTTTCCTGCCATTCTGCTCCACTTTCATGTCCTCTTGGCAGCCTCACTTCAGTACATTTTTGGACGATAGCTGTCATTTATAACTCTGCAGGTTTGTGAATTACAGTGCCCCTGAGCTCCTTTCTTCAACTCGCTTTCTTGTGAGCTGGCCGCAACACCGCAGGATTGCTTCAGGCCCTAATCTGGTTCCGGCACGGCACACTGAGCATTTGGTTAATTCCTCTTCCTGGTGGGAAATGAGAGTTAAATTTGCCCGTCCAGACACCTCCAGCTAGTCTCTCATTGGTTCTCCCTATTCCTGTTCATCTTCTGCAGTAATTGCAAACTGGGCCAAACAGGAGGTTAAAGGCACTAACTCGCCAAGTCGGGAGCGTGTTAGTAAAGCGTCTGGAATGTTGCACCCGAGTACCAGGGGATGAGAACGGAGACATATTGGAACACGTCTCCCGATCACACGTTTGATCATACTCTGGGTTCCACATGCATGGTTTAGCTGAAGGAAGAATCCCTTAAAGCTGGAGAGTGGAGACCCGTGGAATGGGTACCATGCAATATGACTTCAAAGGGTCTTCATTTGCTCACCGAACCTCTCCAATCCTATCACTGCTGCGTTTATGCCAGTGTACACACGCTTGATTCTCTTTCGGAGACATAGCAATCCATAGGTTTTAAGATACTTACTAGTCAGGTACATTCTTAGGCGTTTAATATGGGGTGTTGAGTCCATTTCGTTGAGCAAGGAGTAGCTCTTGTCTATTCCATATTTGGCTTAAGGAACTTTATCTGTGCTCATTTCAATCTCTAGTTTTATGCAGCACCCCAACTCACCTTTCCCCTTAAGCAAGCATAAGTTGGTTTTCTAAATTTGAGACCCTGTTCTGTTTTGTAATCCAGTTCCTGTGTAGCCAAGTTTACATTCCGTGTATTAGTGATATCTTATGATGTTTCTTTTTCTCTGTGACTTATTTCAGTTAAAATCATCATACCTGAATCCACTCATTCTGCTGCTGCGGGCCTGATGACATAGATTTCACTGCTGAGTGATATTGCATTGTACGTAAGTACCACAACATCTTTATCCAGTTTTCACTTTCTGCGATATTGAACTTGTACCGTAAACGAGGTTCTTGTAAACAGAGCCGTCCCAAACTTTGGGGTGGCTGTGTCTTTTTGATTTCAATTTCCCTAAGCTATAGGACCATAAGTGGAAGTGCCCTAGGCTCTGTTGCTTAGTTTTTTGGATGTTTCAGGAAACACCATACACTTCTCCCGAGTGGCTGTTGGCAATTTATATCCCACCCATCAGCATAACCATGCTCCCAGTTCTCCATGGCCTGTCCTGCCTTTCTGGATTCTGCACCTTTTTCAGATGGCCCTTTTGACAGTGGGGAAGTGAGACTTCATTGTAGTGCAGATTTCCTTTGCAAGCTTGCTTGGTTGGCCATAAAGGGCGTATGCGTTTTTTCCTGAATATATTCAGGAAAAAACGCATACCCCCTTTTTGGCCAAGTGCATCATTGTGGACGTCCTGCCTCTTTTCCTATGCTTTAAATGCAATTCCAGTCTACCTCCTGAAATCGGTTTCCTGCCATTCTGCTCCACTTTCATGTCCTCTTGGCAGCCTCACTTCAGTACATTTTTGGACGATAGCTGTCATTTATAACTCTGCAGGTTTGTGAATTACAGTGCCCCTGAGCTCCTTTCTTCAACTCGCTTTCTTGTGAGCTGGCCGCAACACCGCAGGATTGCTTCAGGCCCTAATCTGGTTCCGGCACGGCACACTGAGCATTTGGTTAATTCCTCTTCCTGGTGGGAAATGAGAGTTAAATTTGCCCGTCCAGACACCTCCAGCTAGTCTCTCATTGGTTCTCCCTATTCCTGTTCATCTTCTGCAGTAATTGCAAACTGGGCCAAACAGGAGGTTAAAGGCACTAACTCGCCAAGTCGGGAGCGTGTTAGTAAAGCGTCTGGAATGTTGCACCCGAGTACCAGGGGATGAGAACGGAGACATATTGGAACACGTCTCCCGATCACACGTTTGATCATACTCTGGGTTCCACATGCATGGTTTAGCTGAAGGAAGAATCCCTTAAAGCTGGAGAGTGGAGACCCGTGGAATGGGTACCATGCAATATGACTTCAAAGGGTCTTCATTTGCTCACCGAACCTCTCCAATCCTATCACTGCTGCGTTTATGCCAGTGTACACACGCTTGATTCTCTTTCGGAGACATAGCAATCCATAGGTTTTAAGATACTTACTAGTCAGGTACATTCTTAGGCGTTTAATATGGGGTGTTGAGTCCATTTCGTTGAGCAAGGAGTAGCTCTTGTCTATTCCATATTTGGCTTAAGGAACTTTATCTGTGCTCATTTCAATCTCTGGTTTTATGCAGCACCCCAACTCACCTTTCCCCTTAAGCAAGCATAAGTTGGTTTTCTAAATTTGAGACCCTGTTCTGTTTTGTAATCCAGTTCCTGTGTAGCCAAGTTTACATTCCGTGTATTAGTGATATCTTATGATGTTTCTTTTTCTCTGTGACTTATTTCAGTTAAAATCATCATACCTGAATCCACTCATTCTGCTGCTACGGGCCTGATGACATAGATTTCACTGCTGAGTGATATTGCATTGTACGTAAGTACCACAACATCTTTATCCAGTTTTCACTTTCTGCGATATTGAACTTGTACCGTAAACGAGGTTCTTGTAAACAGAGCCGTCCCAAACTTTGGGGTGGCTGTGTCTTTTTGATTTCAATTTCCCTAAGCTATAGGACCATAAGTGGAAGTGCCCTAGGCTCTGTTGCTTTGTTTTTTGGATGTTTCAGGAAACACCATACACTTCTCCCGAGTGGCTGTTGGCAATTTATATCCCACCCATCAGCATAACCATGCTCCCAGTTCTCCATGGCCTGTCCTGTCTTTCTGGATTCTACACATTTTTCAGATGGCCCTTTTGACCAGGGGGAAGTGACACTTCATTGTAGTGCAGATTTCCTTTGCAAGCTTGCTTGGTTGGCCAAAAAGGGCGTATGCGTTTTTCCCTGAATATATTCAGGAAAAAACGCATACGCCCTTTTTGGCCAAGTGCATCATTGTGGACGTCCTGCCTCTTTTCCTATGCTTTAAATGCAATTCCAGTCTACCTCCTGAAATCGGTTTCCTGCCATTCTGCTCCACTTTCATGTCCTCTTGGCAGCCTTACTTCAGTACATTTTTGGACGATAGCTGTCATTTATAACTCTGCAGGTTTGTGAATTACAGTGCCCCTGAGCTCCTTTCTTCAACTCGCTTTCTTGTGAGCTGGCCGCAACACCACAGGATTGCTTCAGGCCACAATCTGGCTCCAGCACGGCACACTGAGCCTTTGGTTAATTCCTCTTCCTGGTGGGAAATGAGAGTTAAATTTGCCCGTCCAGACACCTCCAGCTAGTCTCTCATTGGTTCTCCCTATTCCTGTTCATCTTCCGCAGTAATTGCAAACTGGGCCAAACAGGAGGTTAAAGGCACTGACTCTCCAAGTCCGGAGAGTGTTAGTAAAGTGTCTGGAATGTTGCACCCGAGTACCAGGGGACGAGAACGGAGACATATTTGAACACGTCTCCCGATCACACGTTTGATCATACTCTGGGTTTCACATGCATGGTTTAGCTGAAGGAAGAATCCCTTAAAGCTGGAGAGTGGAGACCCGTGGAATGGGTACCATGCAATATGACTTCAAAGGGTCTTCATTTGCTCACCGAACCTCTCCAATCCTATCACTGCTGCGTTTATGCCAGTGTACACACGCTTGATTCTCTTTCGGAGACATAGCAATCCATAGGTTTTAAGATACTTACTAGTCAGGTACATTCTTAGGCGTTTAATATGGGGTGTTGAGTCCATTTCGTTGAGCAAGGAGTAGCTCTTGTCTATTCCATATTTGGCTTAAGGAACTTTATCTGTGCTCATTTCAATCTCTGGTTTTAGGCAGCACCCCAACTCACCTTTCCCCTTAAGCAAGCATAAGTTGGTTTTCTAAATTTGAGACCCTGTTCTGTTTTGTAATCCAGTTCTTGTATAGCCAAGTTTACATTCTGTTTATTAGTGATATCTTATGATGTTTCTTTTTCTGTGTGACTTATTTCAGTTAGAAGCATCATACCTGAATCCAATCATTATGCTGCTACGGGCCTGATGACATAGATGTCATTGCTGAGTGATATTGCATTGTGCATAAGTACCAGAACTTCTTTATCCATTTTTCACTTTCTGCGTTATTGAACTTGTACCGTAAACGAGGTTCTTGTAAACAGAGCCGTCCCAAACTTTGGGGTGGCTGTGTCTTTTTGATTTTAATTTCCCTAAGCTATAGGACCATAAGTGGAAGTGCCCCAGGCTCTGTTGCTTTGTTTTTTAGATGTTTCAGGAAACACCATACACTTCTCCCCAGTGGCTGTTGGCAATTTACATCCCGCCCATCAGCATAACAAGGCTCCCAGTTCTCCATGGCCTGTCCTGCCTTTCTGGATTTTACACTTTTTTCAGATGGCCCTTTTGACCAGGGGGAAGTGAGACTTCATTGTAGTGCAGATTTCCTTTGCAAGCTTGCTTGGTTGGCCAAAAAGGGCGTATGCGTTTTTTCCTGAATATATTCAGGAAAAAACGCATACGCCCTTTTTGGCCAAGTGCATCATTGTGGAAGTTGTGCCTCTTTTCCTATGCTTTAAATGCAATTCCAGCCTACCTCCTGAAATCGGTTTCCTGCAATGCTGCCCCGCTTTCAAGTCCTCTTGGCAGCCTTACTTCAGTATATTTTTGGATGATAGCTGTCATTGATAACTCTGCAGGTTTGTGAATGACAGTGCCCCTGAGCTCCTTTCTTCAACTCGCTTTCTTGTGAGCTGGCCGCAACACCGCAGGATTGCTTCAGGCCCTAATCTGGTTCCGGCACGGCACGCTGAACCTTTGGTTAATTCCCTTCCTGTGGGAAATGAGAGTTAAATTTGCCCGTCCAGACACCTCCAGCTAGTCTCTCATTGGTTCTCCCTATTCCTGTTCATCTTCCGCAGTAATTGCAAACTGGGCCAAACAGGAGGTTAAAGGCACTAACTCGCCAAGTCGGGAGCGTGTTTGTAAAGCGTCTGGAATGTTGCACCCGAGTACCAGGGGATGAGAACGGAGACATATTGGAACACGTCTCCCGATCACACGTTTGATCATACTCTGGGTTCCACATGCATGGTTTAGCTGAAGGAAGAATCCCTTAAAGCTGGAGAGTGGAGACCCGTGGAATGGGTACCATGCAATATGACTTCAAAGGGTCTTCATTTGCTCACCGAACCTCTCCAATCCTATCACTGCTGCGTTTATGCCAGTGTACACACGCTTGATTCTCTTTCGGAGACATAGCAATCCATAGGTTTTAAGATACTTACTAGTCAGGTACATTCTTAGGCGTTTAATATGGGGTGTTGAGTCCATTTCGTTGAGCAAGGAGTAGCTCTTGTCTATTCTATATTTGGCTTAAGGAAATTTATCTGTGCTCATTTCAATCTCTGGTTTTATGCAGCACCCCAACTCACCTTTCCCCTTAAGCAAGCATAAGTTGGTTTTCTAAATTTGAGACCCTGTTCTGTTTTGTAATCCAGTTCCTGTGTAGCCAAGTTTACATTCCGTGTATTAGTGATATCTTATGATGTTTCTTTTTCTCTGTGACTTATTTCAGTTAAAATCATCATACCTGAATCCACTCATTCTGCTGCTACGGGCCTGATGACAGATTTCACTGCTGAGTGATATTGCATTGTACGTAAGTACCACAACATCTTTATCCAGTTTTCACTTTCTGCGATATTGAACTTGTACCGTAAACGAGGTTCTTGTAAACAGAGCCGTCCCAAACTTTGGGGTGGCTGTGTCTTTTTGATTTCAATTTCCCTAAGCTATAGGACCATAAGTGGAAGTGCCCTAGGCTCTGTTGCTTTGTTTTTTGGATGTTTCAGGAAACACCATACACTTCTCCCGAGTGGCTGTTGGCAATTTATATCCCACCCATCAGCATAACCATGCTCCCAGTTCTCCATGGCCTGTCCTGCCTTTCTGGATTCTGCACTTTTTTCAGATGGCCCTTTTGACAGTGGGGAAGTGAGACTTCATTGTAGTGCAGATTTCCTTTGCAAGCTTGCTTGGTTGGCCAAAAAGGGCGTATG
Source organism: Lagenorhynchus albirostris (assembly GCF_949774975.1). Lineage (NCBI taxonomy): Eukaryota > Metazoa > Chordata > Mammalia > Artiodactyla > Delphinidae > Lagenorhynchus > Lagenorhynchus albirostris. The sequence continues at coordinate 133,032 of NW_026783601.1, read as the reverse complement.
CGTTTTTTCCTGAATATATTCAGGAAAAAACGCATACGCCCTTTTTGGCCAAGTGCATCATTGTGGACGTCCTGCCTCTTTTCCTATGCTTTAAATGCAATTCCAGTCTACCTCCTGAAATCGGTTTCCTGCCATTCTGCTCCACTTTCATGTCCTCTTGGCAGCCTCACTTCAGTACATTTTTGGACGATAGCTGTCATTTATAACTCTGCAGGTTTGTGAATTACAGTGCCCCTGAGCTCCTTTCTTCAACTCGCTTTCTTGTGAGCTGGCCGCAACACCGCAGGATTGCTTCAGGCCCTAATCTGGTTCCGGCACGGCACACTGAGCATTTGGTTAATTCCTCTTCCTGGTGGGAAATGAGAGTTAAATTTGCCCGTCCAGACACCTCCAGCTAGTCTCTCATTGGTTCTCCCTATTCCTGTTCATCTTCTGCAGTAATTGCAAACTGGGCCAAACAGGAGGTTAAAGGCACTAACTCGCCAAGTCGGGAGCGTGTTAGTAAAGCGTCTGGAATGTTGCACCCGAGTACCAGGGGATGAGAACGGAGACATATTTGAACACGTCTCCCGATCACACGTTTGATCATACTCTGGGTTCCACATGCATGGTTTAGCTGAAGGAAGAATCCCTTAAAGCTGGAGAGTGGAGACCCGTGGAATGGGTACCATGCAATATGACTTCAAAGGGTCTTCATTTGCTCACTGAACCTCTCCAATCCTATCACTGCTGCGTTTATGCCAGTGTACACACGCTTGATTCTCTTTCGGAGACATAGCAATCCATAGGTTTTAAGATACTTACTAGTCAGGTACATTCTTAGGCGTTTAATATGGGGTGTTGAGTCCATTTCGTTGAGCAAGGAGTAGCTCTTGTCTATTCCATATTTGGCTTAAGGAACTTTATCTGTGCTCATTTCAATCTCTGGTTTTATGCAGCACCCCAACTCACCTTTCCCCTTAAGCAAGCATAAGTTGGTTTTCTAAATTTGAGACCCTGTTCTGTTTTGTAATCCAGTTCCTGTGTAGCCAAGTTTACATTCCGTGTATTAGTGATATCTTATGATGTTTCTTTTTCTCTGTGACTTATTTCAGTTAAAATCATCATACCTGAATCCACTCATTCTGCTGCTACGGGCCTGATGACATAGATTTCACTGCTGAGTGATATTGCATTGTACGTAAGTACCACAACATCTTTATCCAGTTTTCACTTTCTGCGATATTGAACTTGTACCGTAAACGAGGTTCTTGTAAACAGAGCCGTCCCAAACTTTGGGGTGGCTGTGTCTTTTTGATTTCAATTTCCCTAAGCTATAGGACCATAAGTGGAAGTGCCCTAGGCTCTGTTGCTTTGTTTTTTGGATGTTTCAGGAAACACCATACACTTCTCCCGAGTGGCTGTTGGCAATTTATATCCCACCCATCAGCATAACCATGCTCCCAGTTCTCCATGGCCTGTCCTGCCTTTCTGGATTCTACACATTTTTCAGATGGCCCTTTTGACAGTGGGGAAGTGAGACTTCATTGTAGTGCAGATTTCCTTTGCAAGCTTGCTTGGTTGGCCAAAAAGGGCGTATGCGTTTTTTCCTGAATATATTCAGGAAAAAACGCATACGCCCTTTTTGGCCAAGTGCATCATTGTGGACGTCCTGCCTCTTTTCCTATGCTTTAAATGCAATTCCAGTCTACCTCCTGAAATCGGTTTCCTGCCATTCTGCTCCACTTTCATGTCCTCTTGGCAGCCTTACTTCAGTACATTTTTGGACGATAGCTGTCATTTATAACTCTGCAGGTTTGTGAATTACAGTGCCCCTGAGCTCCTTTCTTCAACTCGCTTTCTTGTGAGCTGGCCGCAACACCGCAGGATTGCTTCAGGCCCTAATCTGGCTCCAGCACGGCACACTGAGCCTTTGGTTAATTCCTCTTCCTGGTGGGAAATGAGAGTTAAATTTGCCCGTCCAGACACCTCCAGCTAGTCTCTCATTGGTTCTCCCTATTCCTGTTCATCTTCCGCAGTAATTGCAAACTGGGCCAAACAGGAGGTTAAAGGCACTGACTCTCCAAGTCCGGAGAGTGTTAGTAAAGTGTCTGGAATGTTGCACCCGAGTACCAGGGGACGAGAACGGAGACATATTTTAACACGTCTCCCGATCACACGTTTGATCATACTCTGGGTTCCACATGCATGGTTTAGCTGAAGGAAGAATCCCTTAAAGCTGGAGAGTGGAGACCCGTGGAATGGGTACCATGCAATATGACTTCAAAGGGTCTTCATTTGCTCACCGAACCTCTCCAATCCTATCACTGCTGCGTTTATGCCAGTGTACACACGCTTGATTCTCTTTCGGAGACATAGCAATCCATAGGTTTTAAGATACTTACTAGTCAGGTACATTCTTAGGCGTTTAATATGGGGTGTTGAGTCCATTTCGTTGAGCAAGGAGTAGCTCTTGTCTATTCCATATTTGGCTTAAGGAACTTTATCTGTGCTCATTTCAATCTCTGGTTTTAGGCAGCACCCCAACTCACCTTTCCCCTTAAGCAAGCATAAGTTGGTTGTCTAAATTTGAGACCCTGTTCTGTTTTTTAATCCAGTTCTTGTATAGCCAAGTTTACATTCTGTTTATTAGTGATATCTTATGATGTTTCTTTTTCTGTGTGACTTATTTCAGTTAGAAGCATCATACCTGAATCCAATCATTATGCTGCTACGGGCCTGATGACATAGATGTCATTGCTGAGTGATATTGCATTGTGCATAAGTACCAGAACTTCTTTATCCATTTTTCACTTTCTGCGTTATTGAACTTGTACCATAAACGAGGTTCTTGTAAACAGAGCCGTCCCAAACTTTGGGGTGGCTGTGTCTTTTTGATTTTAATTTCCCTAAGCTATAGGACCATAAGTGGAAGTGCCCCAGGCTCTGTTGCTTTGTTTTTTAGATGTTTCAGGAAACACCATACACTTCTCCCCAGTGGCTGTTGGCAATTTACATCCCGCCCATCAGCATAACAAGGCTCCCAGTTCTCCATGGCCTGTCCTGCCTTTCTGGATTTTACACTTTTTTCAGATGGCCCTTTTGACCAGGGGGAAGTGAGACTTCATTGTAGTGCAGATTTCCTTTGCAAGCTTGCTTGGTTGGCCAAAAAGGGCGTATGCGTTTTTTCCTCAATATATTCAGGAAAAAACGCATACGCCCTTTTTGGCCAAGTGCATCATTGTGGACGTCCTGCCTCTTTTCCTATGCTTTAAATGCAATTCCAGTCTACCTCCTGAAATCGGTTTCCTGCCATTCTGCTCCAATTTTATGTCCTCTTGGCAGCCTTACTTCAGTACATTTTTGGACGATAGCTGTCATTTATAACTCTGCAGGTTTGTGAATTACAGTGCCCCTGAGCTCCTTTCTTCAACTCGCTTTCTTGTGAGCTGGCCGCAACACCGCAGGATTGCTTCAGGCCCTAGTGTGGTTCCGGCATGGCACGCTGAGCCTTTGGTTAATTCCTCTTCCTGGTGGGAAATGAGAGTTAAATTTGCCCGTCCAGACACCTCCAGCTAGTCTCTCATTGTTTCTCCCTATTCCTGTTCATTTTCCGCAGAAATTGCCAACTGGGCCAAACAGGAGGTTAAAGGCACTGACTCTCCAAGTGGGGAGAGTGTTACTAAAGCGTCTGGAATGTTGCAGCCAAGTAGAAATGGACGAAAACTGAGACACATTTGAACACGTTTCCCGATCACATGGTGGATCGTACTCTGCGTTCCACATGCATGTTTTAGCTGAAGCAAGAATCTCTTAAACCTGGAGAGTTGAGACCCATGGAATGGGTACCATGCAGTATGACTTCAAAGGGTCCGCATTTGCTCACCGAACCTCACCACTCCTATCACTGCTGCGATTATGCCGCTGTACACACGCTTGATTCTCTTTCAGAGACATGTAAATCCATAGGTTTTAAGATTCTTAATAGTCAGGTATATTCATAGGCGTTTAATAGGGCGTGTTGAGTCCATTTCGTTGAGCAAGGAGTAGCTCTTGTCTATTACATATTTGGCTTATGGAACGGTATCTGTGCTCATTTCAATCTCTGGTTTTATGCAGCAACCCAACTCACCTTTCCCCTTAAGCAAGCATAAGTAGGTTTTCTAAATTTGAGACCCTGTTCTGTTTTGTAATCCAGTTCCTGTGTAGCCAAGATTACATTCTGTGTATTAGTGATATCTTATGATGTTTCTTTTCCTTTGTGACTTATTTCAGTTAGAATCATCATACCTGAATCCACTCATTATGCTGCTACGGGCCTGATGACATAGATTTCATTGCTGAGTGATATTGCATTGTACGTAAGTACCACAACTTCTTTATCCATTTTTCGCTTTCTGCGATATTGAACTTGTACCATAAACGAGGTTCTTGAAAACAGAGCCGTCCCAAACTTTGGGGTGGCTGTGTCTTTTTGATTTTAATTTCCCTAAGCTATAGGACCATAAGTGGAAGTGCCCTGGGCTCTGTTGCTTTGTTTTTTAGATGTTTCAGGAAACACCATACACTTCTCCCGAGTGGCTGTTGGCAATTTACATCCCGCCCATCAGCATAACAAGGCTCCCAGTTCTCCATGGCCTGTCCTGCCTTTCTGGATTTTACACTTTTTTCAGATGGCCCTTTTGACCAGGGGGAAGTGAGACTTCATTGTAGTGCAGATTTCCTTTGCAAGCTTGCTTGGTTGGCCAAAAAGGGCGTATGCGTTTTTTCCTGAATATATTCAGGAAAAAACGCATACGCCCTTTTTGGCCAAGTGCATCATTGTGGACGTCCTGCCTCTTTTCCTATGCTTTAAATGCAATTCCAGTCTACCTCCTGAAATCGGTTTCCTGCCATTCTGCTCCACTTTCATGTCCTCTTGGCAGCCTTACTTCAGTACATTTTTGGACGATAGCTGTCATTTATAACTCTGCAGGTTTGTGAATTACAGTGCCCCTGAGCTCCTTTCTTCAACTCGCTTTCTTGTGAGCTGGCCGCAACACCGCAGGATTGCTTCAGGCCCTAATCTGGTTCCGGCACGGCACACTGAGCCTTTGGTTAATTCCTCTTCCTGGTGGGAAATGAGAGTTAAATTTGCCCGTCCAGACACCTCCAGCTAGTCTCTCATTGGTTCTCCCTATTCCTGTTCATCTTCCGCAGTAATTGCAAACTGGGCCAAACAGGAGGTTAAAGGCACTGACTCTCCAAGTCGGAAGAGTGTTAGTAAAGTGTCTGCAGTGTTGCACCCGAGTACCAGGGGACGAGAACGGAGACATATTTGAACACGTCTCCCGATCACACGTTTGATCATACTCTGGGTTCCACATGCATGGTTTAGCTGAAGGAAGAATCCCTTAAAGCTGGAGAGTGGAGACCCGTGGAATGGGTACCATGCAATATGACTTCAAAGGGTCTTCATTTGCTCACCGAACCTCTCCAATCCTATCACTGCTGCGTTTATGCCAGTGTACACACGCTTGATTCTCTTTCGGAGACATAGCAATCCATAGGTTTTAAGATACTTACTAGTCAGGTACATTCTTAGGCGTTTAATATGGGGTGTTGAGTCCATTTCGTTGAGCAAGGAGTAGCTCTTGTCTATTCCATATTTGGCTTAAGGAACTTTATCTGTGCTCATTTCAATCTCTGGTTTTAGGCAGCACCCCAACTCACCTTTCCCCTTAAACAATCATAAGTTGGTTTTCTAAATTTGAGACACTGTTCTGTTTTGTAATCCAGTTCTTGCGTATCCAAGTTTACATTCCGTATATTAGTGATATCTTATGATGTTTCTTTTTCTGTGTAACTTATTTCAGTTGGAAGCATCATACCTGAATCCACTCATTATGCTGCTACGGGCCTGATGACATAGATGTCATTGCTGAGTGATATTGCATTGTACGTAAGTACCACAACTTCTTTATCCATTTTGCGCTTTCTGCGATATTGGACTTCTACCGTAAATGAGCCGTCCCAAACTTTGGGGTGGCTGTGTGTTTTTGATTTTAATTTCCCTAAGCTATAGGACCATAAGTGGAAGTGCCCTAGGCTCTGTTGCTTTGTTTTTTAGATGTTTCAGGAAACACCATACACTTCTCCAGAGTGGCTGTTGGCAATTTACATCCCGCCCATCAGCATAACAAGGCTCCCAGTTCTCCATGGCCTGTCCTGCCTTTCTGGATTTTACACTTTTTTCAATGGCCCTTTTGACCGGGGGGAAGTGAGACTTCATTGTAGTGCAGATTTCCTTTGCAAGCTTGCTTGGTTGGCCAAAAAGGGCGTATGCGTTTTTTCCTTAATATATTCAGGAAAAAACGCATATGCCCTTTTTGGCCAAGTGCATAATTGTGGACGTTCTGCCTCTTTTCCTATGCTTTAAATGCAATTCCAGTCTACCTCCTGAAATCGGTTTCCTGCAATTCTGCCCCGCTTTCAAGTCCTCTTGGCAGCCTGACTTCAGTATATTTTTGGACAATAGCTGTCATTTATAACTCTGCAGGTTTGTGAATTACAGTGCCCCTGAGCTCCTTTCTTCAACTCACTTTCTTGTGAGCTGTACACAGGCGTGATTCTCTTTTGGAGACATATAAATCCACAGGTTGTAAGTTTCTTACCAGTCAGGTATATTCTTAGGCGTTTAATATGGGGTGCTGAGTTCACTTCGTTAAGCAAGGTGTAGCTCTTGTCTATTACATATTTGGCTTATGGAACGGTATCTGTGCTAATTTTAATCTCTGATTTTATGCAGCACCCCAACTCACCTTTCCCCTTAAGCAAGCATAAGTTGGTTTTCTACATTTGACACCCTGTTCTGTTTTGTAATTCAGTTCCTGTGTAGCCAAGTTTACATTCCTTGTAGTAGTGATACCTTATGAGGTTTCTTTTTCTGTGTGACTTATTTCACTTAGAATCATCGTACCTGAATCCAATCATTATGCTGCTACGGGCCTGATGACATAGATTTCATTGCTGAGTGATATTGCATTGTACGTAAGTTCCACAATTTCTTTATCCATTTTTTGCTCTTTGTGATATTGAATTTGTACCATAAACGAGGTTCTTGTAAACAGAGCCATTCCAAAATTTTGGGTGGCTGTGTCTTTTTGATTTTAATTTCCCTAACCTATAGGACCATAAGTGGAAGTTCCCTAGGCTCTGTTGCTTGGTTTTTTGGATGTTTCAGGAAACACCATACACTTCTCCAGAGTGGCTGTTGGCAATTTACATCCCGCCCATCAGCATAACAAGGCTCCCATTTCTCCATGGCCTGTCTTGCCTTTCTGGATTTTACACTTTTTTCAGATGGCCCTTTTGACGGGGTGCAGTGAGAGTTCATTGAAGTGCAGATTTCCTTTGCAACCTTGCTTGTTCCTTTGCAAGCTCGCTGAATATATTCAGGAAAAAACGCATACGCCCTTTTTGGCCAAGTGCATCATTGTCGACGTTCTGCCTCTTTTCCTATGCTTTACATGCAATTCTGGTCGACCTCGTGAAATCGGTTCCCTGCAATTCTGCTGCGCATTCAAGTCCTCTTGGCAGCCTTGCTTCAATATATTTTTGGACGATAGCTGTCATTTATAACTCTGCAGGTTTGTGAATTACAGTGCCCCTGAGCTCCTTTCTTCAACTCGCTTTCTTGTGAGCTGGCTGCAACACCGCAGGATTGCTTCAGGCCCTAGTGTGGTTCCGGCATGGCACGCTGAGCCTTTGGTTAATTCCTCTTCCTGGTGGGAAATGAGAGTTAAATTTGCCGGTCCAGACACCTCCAGCTAGTCTCTCATTGTTTCTCCCTTTTCCTGTTCATTTTCAGCAGAAATTGCCAACTGGGCCAAACAGGAGGTTCAAGGCACTGACTCTCCAAGTGGGGAGAGTGTTACTAAAGCGTCTGGAATGTTGCAGCCAAGTAGAAAGGGACGAAAACTGAGACACATTTGAACACGTTTCCCGATCACATGGTGGATCATACTCTGGGTTCCACATGCATGTTTTAGCTGAAGGAAGAATCCCTTAAACCTGGAGAGGTGAGACCCATGTAATGGGTACCATGCAATATGATATCAAGGGTCTGCGTTTGGTCACCGAACCTCACCAATCCTATCACTGCTTCGTTTATGCCGCTGTACACACGCTTGATTCTCTTTCGGAGACATAGCAATCCATAGGTTTTAAGATTCTTACTAGTCAGGTTTATTCTTAGGCGTTTAATATGGGGTGTAGAGTCCACTTCGTTGAGCAAGGAGTAGCTCTTGTCTATTTCATATTTGGCTTATGGAACAGTATCTGTGCTCATTTCAATCTCTGGTTTTATGCAGCACCCCAACTTACCTTTCCCCTTAAGCAAGCATAAGTTTGTTTTCTACATTTGAGACATTGTTCTGTTTTGTAATTCAGTTCCTGTGTAGCCAAGTTTACATTCCGTGTAGTAGTGATATCTTATGATGTTTCTTTTTCTGTGTGACTTATTTCACTTAGAATCATGGAACCTCAATCCACTCATTATGCTGCTACGGGCCTGGTGACATAGATTTCATTGGTGAGTGATATTGCATTGTACGTAAGTACCACAATTTCTTTATCCATTTTTCGCTTTCTGTGATATTGAACTTGTATCATACATGAGGTTCTTGTAAACAGAGCCGTCCCAAACTTTGGGGTGGCTGTGTCTTTTTGATTTTAATTTCCATAAGCTATAGGACCATAAGTTGAAGTGCCCTGGGCTCTGTTGCTTTGTTTTTTAGATGTTTCAGGAAACACCATACACTTCTCCAGAGTGGCTGTTGGCAAATTACATCCCGCCCATCAGCATAACAAGGCTCCCAGTTCTCCATGGCCTGTCCTGCCTTTCTGGATTTTACAGTTTTTTCAGATGGCCCTTTTGACCGGGGGGCAGTGAGACTTCATTGTAGTGCAGATTTCCTTTGCAAGCATGCTTGCTTGGCCAAAAAGGGCGTATGCGATTTTTCCTGAATATATTCAGGATAAACGCATACGCCCTTTTTGGCCAAGTGCATCATTGTGGACGTTCTGCCTCTTTTCCTATGCTTTACATGCAATTCCAGTCTACCTCCTGAAATCGGTTTCCTGCAATTCTGCCCCGCTTTCAAGTCCTCTTGGCAGCCTTACTTCAATATATTTTTGGACGATACCTGTCATTTATAACTCTGCAGGTTTGTGAATGACAGTGCCCCTGAGCTCCTTTCTTCAACTCGCTTTCTTGTGAGCTGGCCGCAACACCGCAGGATTGCTTTAGGCCCTAGTGTGGTTCCGGCACGGCACGCTGAGCATTTGGTTAATTCCTCTTCCTGGTGGGAAATGAGAATTAAATTTGCCCATACAGACACCTCCAGCTAGTCTCTCATTGGTTCTCCCTATTCCAGTTCATCTTACGCAGAAATTGCAAACTGGGCCAAACAGGAGGTTAAAGGCACTGACTCTCCAAGTGGGGAGAGTGTTAGTAAAGCGTCTGGAATGTTGCACCCGAGTACCAGGGGACGAAAATGGAGACACATTTGAACACGTCTCCCGAGCAGACGGTGGATCATACTCTGGGTTCCACATGCATGTTTTAGCTGAAGCAAGAATCCCTTAAACCTGGAGAGTTGAGACCCATGGAATGGGTACCATGCAATATAACTTCAAAGGGTCTGCATTTGCTCACCGAACCTCACCAATCCTATCACTGCTGCAGTTATTCCGCTGTACACACGCTTGATTCTCTTTCGGAGACATATAAATCCATAGGTTTTAAGATTTTTACTAGTCAGGTATCTTCTTAGGCATTTAATATGGGGTGTTGAGTCCACTTCGTTGAGCAAGGAGTAGCTCTTGTCTATTACATATTTGGCTTATGGAACGGTATCTGTGCTAATTTCAATCTCTGGTTTTATGCAGCACCCCAACTCACCTTTCCCCTTAAGCAAGCATAAGTTGATTTTCGACATTTGAGACCCTGTTTTGTTTTATAAATCAGTTCCTGTGTAGCCAAGTTTACATTCCGTGTAGTAGTGATATCTTATGATGTTTCTTTTTCTGTGTGACTTATTTCACTTAGAATCATCGTACCTGAATCCAATCATTATGCTGCTACGGGCCTGATGACATAGATTTCATTGCTGAGTGATATTGCATTGTACGTAAGTATCACAACTTCTTTATCCATTTTTCGCTTTCTGCGACCTTGAACTTGTACTGTAAACGAGGTTCTTGTAAACAGAGCCGTCCCAAACTTTGGGGTGGCTGTGTCTTTTTGATTTTAATTTCCCTAAGCTATAGGACCATAAGTGGAAGTGCCCCAGGCTCTGTTGCTTTGTTTTTTAGATGTTTCAGGAAACACCATACACTTCTCCCCAGTGGCTGTTGGCAATTTACATCCCGCCCATCAGCATAACAAGGCTCCCAGTTCTCCATGGCCTGTCCTGCCTTTCTGGATTTTACACTTTTTTCAGATGGCCCTTTTGACCAGGGGGAAGTGAGACTTCATTGTAGTGCAGATTTCCTTTGCAAGCTTGCTTGGTTGGCCAAAAAGGGCGTATGCGTTTTTTCCTGAATATATTCAGGAAAAAACGCATACGCCCTTTTTGGCCAAGTGCATCATTGTGGAAGTTGTGCCTCTTTTCCTATGCTTTAAATGCAATTCCAGCCTACCTCCTGAAATCGGTTTCCTGCAATGCTGCCCCGCTTTCAAGTCCTCTTGGCAGCCTTACTTCAGTATATTTTTGGATGATAGCTGTCATTGATAACTCTGCAGGTTTGTGAATGACAGTGCCCCTGAGCTCCTTTCTTCAACTCGCTTTCTTGTGAGCTGGCCGCAACACCGCAGGATTGCTTCAGGCCCTAATCTGGTTCCGGCACGGCACGCTGAACCTTTGGTTAATTCCCTTCCTGTGGGAAATGAGAGTTAAATTTGCCCGTCCAGACACCTCCAGCTAGTCTCTCATTGGTTCTCCCTATTCCTGTTCATCTTCCGCAGTAATTGCAAACTGGGCCAAACAGGAGGTTAAAGGCACTAACTCGCCAAGTCGGGAGCGTGTTTGTAAAGCGTCTGGAATGTTGCACCCGAGTACCAGGGGATGAGAACGGAGACATATTGGAACACGTCTCCCGATCACACGTTTGATCATACTCTGGGTTCCACATGCATGGTTTAGCTGAAGGAAGAATCCCTTAAAGCTGGAGAGTGGAGACCCGTGGAATGGGTACCATGCAATATGACTTCAAAGGGTCTTCATTTGCTCACCGAACCTCTCCAATCCTATCACTGCTGCGTTTATGCCAGTGTACACACGCTTGATTCTCTTTCGGAGACATAGCAATCCATAGGTTTTAAGATACTTACTAGTCAGGTACATTCTTAGGCGTTTAATATGGGGTGTTGAGTCCATTTCGTTGAGCAAGGAGTAGCTCTTGTCTATTCTATATTTGGCTTAAGGAAATTTATCTGTGCTCATTTCAATCTCTGGTTTTATGCAGCACCCCAACTCACCTTTCCCCTTAAGCAAGCATAAGTTGGTTTTCTAAATTTGAGACCCTGTTCTGTTTTGTAATCCAGTTCCTGTGTAGCCAAGTTTACATTCCGTGTATTAGTGATATCTTATGATGTTTCTTTTTCTCTGTGACTTATTTCAGTTAAAATCATCATACCTGAATCCACTCATTCTGCTGCTACGGGCCTGATGACAGATTTCACTGCTGAGTGATATTGCATTGTACGTAAGTACCACAACATCTTTATCCAGTTTTCACTTTCTGCGATATTGAACTTGTACCGTAAACGAGGTTCTTGTAAACAGAGCCGTCCCAAACTTTGGGGTGGCTGTGTCTTTTTGATTTCAATTTCCCTAAGCTATAGGACCATAAGTGGAAGTGCCCTAGGCTCTGTTGCTTTGTTTTTTGGATGTTTCAGGAAACACCATACACTTCTCCCGAGTGGCTGTTGGCAATTTATATCCCACCCATCAGCATAACCATGCTCCCAGTTCTCCATGGCCTGTCCTGCCTTTCTGGATTCTGCACTTTTTTCAGATGGCCCTTTTGACAGTGGGGAAGTGAGACTTCATTGTAGTGCAGATTTCCTTTGCAAGCTTGCTTGGTTGGCCAAAAAGGGCGTATGCGTTTTTTCCTGAATATATTCAGGAAAAAACGCATACGCCCTTTTTGGCCAAGTGCATCATTGTGGAAGTTGTGCCTCTTTTCCTATGCTTTAAATGCAATTCCAGTCTACCTCCTGAAATCGGTTTCCTGCCATTCTGCTCCACTTTCATGTCCTCTTGGCAGCCTCACTTCAGTACATTTTTGGACGATAGCTGTCATTTATAACTCTGCAGGTTTGTGAATTACAGTGCCCCTGAGCTCCTTTCTTCAACTCGCTTTCTTGTGAGCTGGCCGCAACACCGCAGGATTGCTTCAGGCCCTAATCTGGTTCCGGCACGGCACACTGAGCATTTGGTTAATTCCTCTTCCTGGTGGGAAATGAGAGTTAAATTTGCCCGTCCAGACACCTCCAGCTAGTCTCTCATTGGTTCTCCCTATTCCTGTTCATCTTCTGCAGTAATTGCAAACTGGGCCAAACAGGAGGTTAAAGGCACTAACTCGCCAAGTCGGGAGCGTGTTAGTAAAGCGTCTGGAATGTTGCACCCGAGTACCAGGGGATGAGAACGGAGACATATTGGAACACGTCTCCCGATCACACGTTTGATCATACTCTGGGTTCCACATGCATGGTTTAGCTGAAGGAAGAATCCCTTAAAGCTGGAGAGTGGAGACCCGTGGAATGGGTACCATGCAATATGACTTCAAAGGGTCTTCATTTGCTCACTGAACCTCTCCAATCCTATCACTGCTGCGTTTATGCCAGTGTACACACGCTTGATTCTCTTTCGGAGACATAGCAATCCATAGGTTTTAAGATACTTACTAGTCAGGTACATTCTTAGGCGTTTAATATGGGGTGTTGAGTCCATTTCGTTGAGCAAGGAGTAGCTCTTGTCTATTCCATATTTGGCTTAAGGAACTTTATCTGTGCTCATTTCAATCTCTGGTTTTATGCAGCACCCCAACTCACCTTTCCCCTTAAGCAAGCATAAGTTGGTTTTCTAAATTTGAGACCCTGTTCTGTTTTGTAATCCAGTTCCTGTGTAGCCAAGTTTACATTCCGTGTATTAGTGATATCTTATGATGTTTCTTTTTCTCTGTGACTTATTTCAGTTAAAATCATCATACCTGAATCCACTCATTCTGCTGCTACGGGCCTGATGACATAGATTTCACTGCTGAGTGATATTGCATTGTACGTAAGTACCACAACATCTTTATCCAGTTTTCACTTTCTGCGATATTGAACTTGTACCGTAAACGAGGTTCTTGTAAACAGAGCCGTCCCAAACTTTGGGGTGGCTGTGTCTTTTTGATTTCAATTTCCCTAAGCTATAGGACCATAAGTGGAAGTGCCCTAGGCTCTGTTGCTTTGTTTTTTGGATGTTTCAGGAAACACCATACACTTCTCCCGAGTGGCTGTTGGCAATTTATATCCCACCCATCAGCATAACCATGCTCCCAGTTCTCCATGGCCTGTCCTGCCTTTCTGGATTCTACACATTTTTCAGATGGCCCTTTTGACAGTGGGGAAGTGAGACTTCATTGTAGTGCAGATTTCCTTTGCAAGCTTGCTTGGTTGGCCAAAAAGGGCGTATGCGTTTTTTCCTGAATATATTCAGGAAAAAACGCATACGCCCTTTTTGGCCAAGTGCATCATTGTGGACGTCCTGCCTCTTTTCCTATGCTTTAAATGCAATTCCAGTCTACCTCCTGAAATCGGTTTCCTGCCATTCTGCTCCACTTTCATGTCCTCTTGGCAGCCTTACTTCAGTACATTTTTGGACGATAGCTGTCATTTATAACTCTGCAGGTTTGTGAATTACAGTGCCCCTGAGCTCCTTTCTTCAACTCACTTTCTTGTGAGCTGTACACAGGCGTGATTCTCTTTTGGAGACATATAAATCCACAGGTTGTAAGTTTCTTACCAGTCAGGTATATTCTTAGGCGTTTAATATGGGGTGCTGAGTTCACTTCGTTAAGCAAGGTGTAGCTCTTGTCTATTACATATTTGGCTTATGGAACGGTATCTGTGCTAATTTTAATCTCTGATTTTATGCAGCACCCCAACTCACCTTTCCCCTTAAGCAAGCATAAGTTGGTTTTCTACATTTGACACCCTGTTCTGTTTTGTAATTCAGTTCCTGTGTAGCCAAGTTTACATTCCTTGTAGTAGTGATACCTTATGAGGTTTCTTTTTCTGTGTGACTTATTTCACTTAGAATCATCGTACCTGAATCCAATCATTATGCTGCTACGGGCCTGATGACATAGATTTCATTGCTGAGTGATATTGCATTGTACGTAAGTTCCACAATTTCTTTATCCATTTTTTGCTCTTTGTGATATTGAATTTGTACCATAAACGAGGTTCTTGTAAACAGAGCCATTCCAAAATTTTGGGTGGCTGTGTCTTTTTGATTTTAATTTCCCTAACCTATAGGACCATAAGTGGAAGTTCCCTAGGCTCTGTTGCTTGGTTTTTTGGATGTTTCAGGAAACACCATACACTTCTCCAGAGTGGCTGTTGGCAATTTACATCCCGCCCATCAGCATAACAAGGCTCCCATTTCTCCATGGCCTGTCTTGCCTTTCTGGATTTTACACTTTTTTCAGATGGCCCTTTTGACGGGGTGCAGTGAGAGTTCATTGAAGTGCAGATTTCCTTTGCAACCTTGCTTGTTCCTTTGCAAGCTCGCTGAATATATTCAGGAAAAAACGCATACGCCCTTTTTGGCCAAGTGCATCATTGTCGACGTTCTGCCTCTTTTCCTATGCTTTACATGCAATTCTGGTCGACCTCGTGAAATCGGTTCCCTGCAATTCTGCTGCGCATTCAAGTCCTCTTGGCAGCCTTGCTTCAATATATTTTTGGACGATAGCTGTCATTTATAACTCTGCAGGTTTGTGAATTACAGTGCCCCTGAGCTCCTTTCTTCAACTCGCTTTCTTGTGAGCTGGCTGCAACACCGCAGGATTGCTTCAGGCCCTAGTGTGGTTCCGGCATGGCACGCTGAGCCTTTGGTTAATTCCTCTTCCTGGTGGGAAATGAGAGTTAAATTTGCCGGTCCAGACACCTCCAGCTAGTCTCTCATTGTTTCTCCCTTTTCCTGTTCATTTTCAGCAGAAATTGCCAACTGGGCCAAACAGGAGGTTCAAGGCACTGACTCTCCAAGTGGGGAGAGTGTTACTAAAGCGTCTGGAATGTTGCAGCCAAGTAGAAAGGGACGAAAACTGAGACACATTTGAACACGTTTCCCGATCACATGGTGGATCATACTCTGGGTTCCACATGCATGTTTTAGCTGAAGGAAGAATCCCTTAAACCTGGAGAGGTGAGACCCATGTAATGGGTACCATGCAATATGATATCAAGGGTCTGCGTTTGGTCACCGAACCTCACCAATCCTATCACTGCTTCGTTTATGCCGCTGTACACACGCTTGATTCTCTTTCGGAGACATAGCAATCCATAGGTTTTAAGATTCTTACTAGTCAGGTTTATTCTTAGGCGTTTAATATGGGGTGTAGAGTCCACTTCGTTGAGCAAGGAGTAGCTCTTGTCTATTTCATATTTGGCTTATGGAACAGTATCTGTGCTCATTTCAATCTCTGGTTTTATGCAGCACCCCAACTTACCTTTCCCCTTAAGCAAGCATAAGTTTGTTTTCTACATTTGAGACATTGTTCTGTTTTGTAATTCAGTTCCTGTGTAGCCAAGTTTACATTCCGTGTAGTAGTGATATCTTATGATGTTTCTTTTTCTGTGTGACTTATTTCACTTAGAATCATGGAACCTCAATCCACTCATTATGCTGCTACGGGCCTGGTGACATAGATTTCATTGGTGAGTGATATTGCATTGTACGTAAGTACCACAATTTCTTTATCCATTTTTCGCTTTCTGTGATATTGAACTTGTATCATACATGAGGTTCTTGTAAACAGAGCCGTCCCAAACTTTGGGGTGGCTGTGTCTTTTTGATTTTAATTTCCATAAGCTATAGGACCATAAGTTGAAGTGCCCTGGGCTCTGTTGCTTTGTTTTTTAGATGTTTCAGGAAACACCATACACTTCTCCAGAGTGGCTGTTGGCAAATTACATCCCGCCCATCAGCATAACAAGGCTCCCAGTTCTCCATGGCCTGTCCTGCCTTTCTGGATTTTACAGTTTTTTCAGATGGCCCTTTTGACCGGGGGGCAGTGAGACTTCATTGTAGTGCAGATTTCCTTTGCAAGCATGCTTGCTTGGCCAAAAAGGGCGTATGCGATTTTTCCTGAATATATTCAGGATAAACGCATACGCCCTTTTTGGCCAAGTGCATCATTGTGGACGTTCTGCCTCTTTTCCTATGCTTTACATGCAATTCCAGTCTACCTCCTGAAATCGGTTTCCTGCAATTCTGCCCCGCTTTCAAGTCCTCTTGGCAGCCTTACTTCAATATATTTTTGGACGATACCTGTCATTTATAACTCTGCAGGTTTGTGAATGACAGTGCCCCTGAGCTCCTTTCTTCAACTCGCTTTCTTGTGAGCTGGCCGCAACACCGCAGGATTGCTTTAGGCCCTAGTGTGGTTCCGGCACGGCACGCTGAGCATTTGGTTAATTCCTCTTCCTGGTGGGAAATGAGAATTAAATTTGCCCATACAGACACCTCCAGCTAGTCTCTCATTGGTTCTCCCTATTCCAGTTCATCTTACGCAGAAATTGCAAACTGGGCCAAACAGGAGGTTAAAGGCACTGACTCTCCAAGTGGGGAGAGTGTTAGTAAAGCGTCTGGAATGTTGCACCCGAGTACCAGGGGACGAAAATGGAGACACATTTGAACACGTCTCCCGAGCAGACGGTGGATCATACTCTGGGTTCCACATGCATGTTTTAGCTGAAGCAAGAATCCCTTAAACCTGGAGAGTTGAGACCCATGGAATGGGTACCATGCAATATAACTTCAAAGGGTCTGCATTTGCTCACCGAACCTCACCAATCCTATCACTGCTGCAGTTATTCCGCTGTACACACGCTTGATTCTCTTTCGGAGACATATAAATCCATAGGTTTTAAGATTTTTACTAGTCAGGTATCTTCTTAGGCATTTAATATGGGGTGTTGAGTCCACTTCGTTGAGCAAGGAGTAGCTCTTGTCTATTACATATTTGGCTTATGGAACGGTATCTGTGCTAATTTCAATCTCTGGTTTTATGCAGCACCCCAACTCACCTTTCCCCTTAAGCAAGCATAAGTTGATTTTCGACATTTGAGACCCTGTTTTGTTTTATAAATCAGTTCCTGTGTAGCCAAGTTTACATTCCGTGTAGTAGTGATATCTTATGATGTTTCTTTTTCTGTGTGACTTATTTCACTTAGAATCATCGTACCTGAATCCAATCATTATGCTGCTACGGGCCTGATGACATAGATTTCATTGCTGAGTGATATTGCATTGTACGTAAGTATCACAACTTCTTTATCCATTTTTCGCTTTCTGCGACCTTGAACTTGTACTGTAAACGAGGTTCTTGTAAACAGAGCCGTCCCAAACTTTGGGGTGGCTGTGTCTTTTTGATTTTAATTTCCCTAAGCTATAGGACCATAAGTGGAAGTGCCCCAGGCTCTGTTGCTTTGTTTTTTAGATGTTTCAGGAAACACCATACACTTCTCCCCAGTGGCTGTTGGCAATTTACATCCCGCCCATCAGCATAACAAGGCTCCCAGTTCTCCATGGCCTGTCCTGCCTTTCTGGATTTTACACTTTTTTCAGATGGCCCTTTTGACCAGGGGGAAGTGAGACTTCATTGTAGTGCAGATTTCCTTTGCAAGCTTGCTTGGTTGGCCAAAAAGGGCGTATGCGTTTTTTCCTGAATATATTCAGGAAAAAACGCATACGCCCTTTTTGGCCAAGTGCATCATTGTGGAAGTTGTGCCTCTTTTCCTATGCTTTAAATGCAATTCCAGCCTACCTCCTGAAATCGGTTTCCTGCAATGCTGCCCCGCTTTCAAGTCCTCTTGGCAGCCTTACTTCAGTATATTTTTGGATGATAGCTGTCATTGATAACTCTGCAGGTTTGTGAATGACAGTGCCCCTGAGCTCCTTTCTTCAACTCGCTTTCTTGTGAGCTGGCCGCAACACCGCAGGATTGCTTCAGGCCCTAATCTGGTTCCGGCACGGCACGCTGAACCTTTGGTTAATTCCCTTCCTGTGGGAAATGAGAGTTAAATTTGCCCGTCCAGACACCTCCAGCTAGTCTCTCATTGGTTCTCCCTATTCCTGTTCATCTTCCGCAGTAATTGCAAACTGGGCCAAACAGGAGGTTAAAGGCACTAACTCGCCAAGTCGGGAGCGTGTTTGTAAAGCGTCTGGAATGTTGCACCCGAGTACCAGGGGATGAGAACGGAGACATATTGGAACACGTCTCCCGATCACACGTTTGATCATACTCTGGGTTCCACATGCATGGTTTAGCTGAAGGAAGAATCCCTTAAAGCTGGAGAGTGGAGACCCGTGGAATGGGTACCATGCAATATGACTTCAAAGGGTCTTCATTTGCTCACCGAACCTCTCCAATCCTATCACTGCTGCGTTTATGCCAGTGTACACACGCTTGATTCTCTTTCGGAGACATAGCAATCCATAGGTTTTAAGATACTTACTAGTCAGGTACATTCTTAGGCGTTTAATATGGGGTGTTGAGTCCATTTCGTTGAGCAAGGAGTAGCTCTTGTCTATTCTATATTTGGCTTAAGGAAATTTATCTGTGCTCATTTCAATCTCTGGTTTTATGCAGCACCCCAACTCACCTTTCCCCTTAAGCAAGCATAAGTTGGTTTTCTAAATTTGAGACCCTGTTCTGTTTTGTAATCCAGTTCCTGTGTAGCCAAGTTTACATTCCGTGTATTAGTGATATCTTATGATGTTTCTTTTTCTCTGTGACTTATTTCAGTTAAAATCATCATACCTGAATCCACTCATTCTGCTGCTACGGGCCTGATGACAGATTTCACTGCTGAGTGATATTGCATTGTACGTAAGTACCACAACATCTTTATCCAGTTTTCACTTTCTGCGATATTGAACTTGTACCGTAAACGAGGTTCTTGTAAACAGAGCCGTCCCAAACTTTGGGGTGGCTGTGTCTTTTTGATTTCAATTTCCCTAAGCTATAGGACCATAAGTGGAAGTGCCCTAGGCTCTGTTGCTTTGTTTTTTGGATGTTTCAGGAAACACCATACACTTCTCCCGAGTGGCTGTTGGCAATTTATATCCCACCCATCAGCATAACCATGCTCCCAGTTCTCCATGGCCTGTCCTGCCTTTCTGGATTCTGCACTTTTTTCAGATGGCCCTTTTGACAGTGGGGAAGTGAGACTTCATTGTAGTGCAGATTTCCTTTGCAAGCTTGCTTGGTTGGCCAAAAAGGGCGTATGCGTTTTTTCCTGAATATATTCAGGAAAAAACGCATACGCCCTTTTTGGCCAAGTGCATCATTGTGGAAGTTGTGCCTCTTTTCCTATGCTTTAAATGCAATTCCAGTCTACCTCCTGAAATCGGTTTCCTGCCATTCTGCTCCACTTTCATGTCCTCTTGGCAGCCTCACTTCAGTACATTTTTGGACGATAGCTGTCATTTATAACTCTGCAGGTTTGTGAATTACAGTGCCCCTGAGCTCCTTTCTTCAACTCGCTTTCTTGTGAGCTGGCCGCAACACCGCAGGATTGCTTCAGGCCCTAATCTGGTTCCGGCACGGCACACTGAGCATTTGGTTAATTCCTCTTCCTGGTGGGAAATGAGAGTTAAATTTGCCCGTCCAGACACCTCCAGCTAGTCTCTCATTGGTTCTCCCTATTCCTGTTCATCTTCTGCAGTAATTGCAAACTGGGCCAAACAGGAGGTTAAAGGCACTAACTCGCCAAGTCGGGAGCGTGTTAGTAAAGCGTCTGGAATGTTGCACCCGAGTACCAGGGGATGAGAACGGAGACATATTGGAACACGTCTCCCGATCACACGTTTGATCATACTCTGGGTTCCACATGCATGGTTTAGCTGAAGGAAGAATCCCTTAAAGCTGGAGAGTGGAGACCCGTGGAATGGGTACCATGCAATATGACTTCAAAGGGTCTTCATTTGCTCACTGAACCTCTCCAATCCTATCACTGCTGCGTTTATGCCAGTGTACACACGCTTGATTCTCTTTCGGAGACATAGCAATCCATAGGTTTTAAGATACTTACTAGTCAGGTACATTCTTAGGCGTTTAATATGGGGTGTTGAGTCCATTTCGTTGAGCAAGGAGTAGCTCTTGTCTATTCCATATTTGGCTTAAGGAACTTTATCTGTGCTCATTTCAATCTCTGGTTTTATGCAGCACCCCAACTCACCTTTCCCCTTAAGCAAGCATAAGTTGGTTTTCTAAATTTGAGACCCTGTTCTGTTTTGTAATCCAGTTCCTGTGTAGCCAAGTTTACATTCCGTGTATTAGTGATATCTTATGATGTTTCTTTTTCTCTGTGACTTATTTCAGTTAAAATCATCATACCTGAATCCACTCATTCTGCTGCTACGGGCCTGATGACATAGATTTCACTGCTGAGTGATATTGCATTGTACGTAAGTACCACAACATCTTTATCCAGTTTTCACTTTCTGCGATATTGAACTTGTACCGTAAACGAGGTTCTTGTAAACAGAGCCGTCCCAAACTTTGGGGTGGCTGTGTCTTTTTGATTTCAATTTCCCTAAGCTATAGGACCATAAGTGGAAGTGCCCTAGGCTCTGTTGCTTTGTTTTTTGGATGTTTCAGGAAACACCATACACTTCTCCCGAGTGGCTGCTGGCAATTTATATCCCACCCATCAGCATAACCATGCTCCCAGTTCTCCATGGCCTGTCCTGCCTTTCTGGATTCTACACATTTTTCAGATGGCCCTTTTGACAGTGGGGAAGTGAGACTTCATTGTAGTGCAGATTTCCTTTGCAAGCTTGCTTGGTTGGCCAAAAAGGGCGTATGCGTTTTTTCCTGAATATATTCAGGAAAAAACGCATACGCCCTTTTTGGCCAAGTGCATCATTGTGGACGTCCTGCCTCTTTTCCTATGCTTTAAATGCAATTCCAGTCTACCTCCTGAAATCGGTTTCCTGCCATTCTGCTCCACTTTCATGTCCTCTTGGCAGCCTTACTTCAGTACATTTTTGGACGATAGCTGTCATTTATAACTCTGCAGGTTTGTGAATTACAGTGCCCCTGAGCTCCTTTCTTCAACTCGCTTTCTTGTGAGCTGGCCGCAACACCGCAGGATTGCTTCAGGCCCTAATCTGGCTCCAGCACGGCACACTGAGCCTTTGGTTAATTCCTCTTCCTGGTGGGAAATGAGAGTTAAATTTGCCCGTCCAGACACCTCCAGCTAGTCTCTCATTGGTTCTCCCTATTCCTGTTCATCTTCCGCAGTAATTGCAAACTGGGCCAAACAGGAGGTTAAAGGCACTGACTCTCCAAGTCCGGAGAGTGTTAGTAAAGTGTCTGGAATGTTGCACCCGAGTACCAGGGGACGAGAACGGAGACATATTTGAACACGTCTCCCGATCACACGTTTGATCATACTCTGGGTTCCACATGCATGGTTTAGCTGAAGGAAGAATCCCTTAAAGCTGGAGAGTGGAGACCCGTGGAATGGGTACCATGCAATATGACTTCAAAGGGTCTTCATTTGCTCACCGAACCTCTCCAATCCTATCACTGCTGCGTTTATGCCAGTGTACACACGCTTGATTCTCTTTCGGAGACATAGCAATCCATAGGTTTTAAGATACTTACTAGTCAGGTACATTCTTAGGCGTTTAATATGGGGTGTTGAGTCCATTTCGTTGAGCAAGGAGTAGCTCTTGTCTATTCCATATTTGGCTTAAGGAACTTTATCTGTGCTCATTTCAATCTCTGGTTTTAGGCAGCACCCCAACTCACCTTTCCCCTTAAGCAAGCATAAGTTGGTTTTCTAAATTTGAGACCCTGTTCTGTTTTTTAATCCAGTTCTTGTATAGCCAAGTTTACATTCTGTTTATTAGTGATATCTTATGATGTTTCTTTTTCTGTGTGACTTATTTCAGTTAGAAGCATCATACCTGAATCCAATCATTATGCTGCTACGGGCCTGATGACATAGATGTCATTGCTGAGTGATATTGCATTGTGCATAAGTACCAGAACTTCTTTATCCATTTTTCACTTTCTGCGTTATTGAACTTGTACCATAAACGAGGTTCTTGTAAACAGAGCCGTCCCAAACTTTGGGGTGGCTGTGTCTTTTTGATTTTAATTTCCCTAAGCTATAGGACCATAAGTGGAAGTGCCCCAGGCTCTGTTGCTTTGTTTTTTAGATGTTTCAGGAAACACCATACACTTCTCCCCAGTGGCTGTTGGCAATTTACATCCCGCCCATCAGCATAACAAGGCTCCCAGTTCTCCATGGCCTGTCCTGCCTTTCTGGATTTTACACTTTTTTCAGATGGCCCTTTTGACCAGGGGGAAGTGAGACTTCATTGTAGTGCAGATTTCCTTTGCAAGCTTGCTTGGTTGGCCAAAAAGGGCGTATGCGTTTTTTCCTCAATATATTCAGGAAAAAACGCATACGCCCTTTTTGGCCAAGTGCATCATTGTGGACGTCCTGCCTCTTTTCCTATGCTTTAAATGCAATTCCAGTCTACCTCCTGAAATCGGTTTCCTGCCATTCTGCTCCAATTTTATGTCCTCTTGGCAGCCTTACTTCAGTACATTTTTGGACGATAGCTGTCATTTATAACTCTGCAGGTTTGTGAATTACAGTGCCCCTGAGCTCCTTTCTTCAACTCGCTTTCTTGTGAGCTGGCCGCAACACCGCAGGATTGCTTCAGGCCCTAGTGTGGTTCCGGCATGGCACGCTGAGCCTTTGGTTAATTCCTCTTCCTGGTGGGAAATGAGAGTTAAATTTGCCCGTCCAGACACCTCCAGCTAGTCTCTCATTGTTTCTCCCTATTCCTGTTCATTTTCCGCAGAAATTGCCAACTGGGCCAAACAGGAGGTTAAAGGCACTGACTCTCCAAGTGGGGAGAGTGTTACTAAAGCGTCTGGAATGTTGCAGCCAAGTAGAAATGGACGAAAACTGAGACACATTTGAACACGTTTCCCGATCACATGGTGGATCGTACTCTGCGTTCCACATGCATGTTTTAGCTGAAGCAAGAATCTCTTAAACCTGGAGAGTTGAGACCCATGGAATGGGTACCATGCAGTATGACTTCAAAGGGTCCGCATTTGCTCACCGAACCTCACCACTCCTATCACTGCTGCGATTATGCCGCTGTACACACGCTTGATTCTCTTTCAGAGACATGTAAATCCATAGGTTTTAAGATTCTTAATAGTCAGGTATATTCATAGGCGTTTAATAGGGCGTGTTGAGTCCATTTCGTTGAGCAAGGAGTAGCTCTTGTCTATTACATATTTGGCTTATGGAACGGTATCTGTGCTCATTTCAATCTCTGGTTTTATGCAGCAACCCAACTCACCTTTCCCCTTAAGCAAGCATAAGTAGGTTTTCTAAATTTGAGACCCTGTTCTGTTTTGTAATCCAGTTCCTGTGTAGCCAAGATTACATTCTGTGTATTAGTGATATCTTATGATGTTTCTTTTCCTTTGTGACTTATTTCAGTTAGAATCATCATACCTGAATCCACTCATTATGCTGCTACGGGCCTGATGACATAGATTTCATTGCTGAGTGATATTGCATTGTACGTAAGTACCACAACTTCTTTATCCATTTTTCGCTTTCTGCGATATTGAACTTGTACCATAAACGAGGTTCTTGAAAACAGAGCCGTCCCAAACTTTGGGGTGGCTGTGTCTTTTTGATTTTAATTTCCCTAAGCTATAGGACCATAAGTGGAAGTGCCCTGGGCTCTGTTGCTTTGTTTTTTAGATGTTTCAGGAAACACCATACACTTCTCCCGAGTGGCTGTTGGCAATTTACATCCCGCCCATCAGCATAACAAGGCTCCCAGTTCTCCATGGCCTGTCCTGCCTTTCTGGATTTTACACTTTTTTCAGATGGCCCTTTTGACCAGGGGGAAGTGAGACTTCATTGTAGTGCAGATTTCCTTTGCAAGCTTGCTTGGTTGGCCAAAAAGGGCGTATGCGTTTTTTCCTGAATATATTCAGGAAAAAACGCATACGCCCTTTTTGGCCAAGTGCATCATTGTGGACGTCCTGCCTCTTTTCCTATGCTTTAAATGCAATTCCAGTCTACCTCCTGAAATCGGTTTCCTGCCATTCTGCTCCACTTTCATGTCCTCTTGGCAGCCTTACTTCAGTACATTTTTGGACGATAGCTGTCATTTATAACTCTGCAGGTTTGTGAATTACAGTGCCCCTGAGCTCCTTTCTTCAACTCGCTTTCTTGTGAGCTGGCCGCAACACCGCAGGATTGCTTCAGGCCCTAATCTGGTTCCGGCACGGCACACTGAGCCTTTGGTTAATTCCTCTTCCTGGTGGGAAATGAGAGTTAAATTTGCCCGTCCAGACACCTCCAGCTAGTCTCTCATTGGTTCTCCCTATTCCTGTTCATCTTCCGCAGTAATTGCAAACTGGGCCAAACAGGAGGTTAAAGGCACTGACTCTCCAAGTCGGAAGAGTGTTAGTAAAGTGTCTGCAGTGTTGCACCCGAGTACCAGGAGACGAGAACGGAGACATATTTGAACACGTCTCCCGATCACACGTTTGATCATACTCTGGGTTCCACATGCATGGTTTAGCTGAAGGAAGAATCCCTTAAAGCTGGAGAGTGGAGACCCGTGGAATGGGTACCATGCAATATGACTTCAAAGGGTCTTCATTTGCTCACCGAACCTCTCCAATCCTATCACTGCTGCGTTTATGCCCCTGTACACACGCTTGATTCTCTTTCGGAGACATAGCAATCCATAGGTTTTAAGATACTTACTAGTCAGGTACATTCTTAGGCGTTTAATATGGGGTGTTGAGTCCATTTCGTTGAGCAAGGAGTAGCTCTTGTCTATTCCATATTTGGCTTAAGGAACTTTATCTGTGCTCATTTCAATCTCTGGTTTTAGGCAGCACCCCAACTCACCTTTCCCCTTAAACAATCATAAGTTGGTTTTCTAAATTTGAGACACTGTTCTGTTTTGTAATCCAGTTCTTGCGTATCCAAGTTTACATTCCGTATATTAGTGATATCTTATGATGTTTCTTTTTCTGTGTAACTTATTTCAGTTGGAAGCATCATACCTGAATCCACTCATTATGCTGCTACGGGCCTGATGACATAGATGTCATTGCTGAGTGATATTGCATTGTACGTAAGTACCACAACTTCTTTATCCATTTTGCGCTTTCTGCGATATTGGACTTCTACCGTAAATGAGCCGTCCCAAACTTTGGGGTGGCTGTGTGTTTTTGATTTTAATTTCCCTAAGCTATAGGACCATAAGTGGAAGTGCCCTAGGCTCTGTTGCTTTGTTTTTTAGATGTTTCAGGAAACACCATACACTTCTCCAGAGTGGCTGTTGGCAATTTACATCCCGCCCATCAGCATAACAAGGCTCCCTGTTCTCCATGGCCTGTCCTGCCTTTCTGGATTTTACACTTTTTTCAATGGCCCTTTTGACCGGGGGGAAGTGAGACTTCATTGTAGTGCAGATTTCCTTTGCAAGCTTGCTTGGTTGGCCAAAAAGGGCGTATGCGTTTTTTCCTTAATATATTCAGGAAAAAACGCATATGCCCTTTTTGGCCAAGTGCATAATTGTGGACGTTCTGCCTCTTTTCCTATGCTTTAAATGCAATTCCAGTCTACCTCCTGAAATCGGTTTCCTGCAATTCTGCCCCGCTTTCAAGTCCTCTTGGCAGCCTGACTTCAGTATATTTTTGGACAATAGCTGTCATTTATAACTCTGCAGGTTTGTGAATTACAGTGCCCCTGAGCTCCTTTCTTCAACTCACTTTCTTGTGAGCTGTACACAGGCGTGATTCTCTTTTGGAGACATATAAATCCACAGGTTGTAAGTTTCTTACCAGTCAGGTATATTCTTAGGCGTTTAATATGGGGTGCTGAGTTCACTTCGTTAAGCAAGGTGTAGCTCTTGTCTATTACATATTTGGCTTATGGAACGGTATCTGTGCTAATTTTAATCTCTGATTTTATGCAGCACCCCAACTCACCTTTCCCCTTAAGCAAGCATAAGTTGGTTTTCTACATTTGACACCCTGTTCTGTTTTGTAATTCAGTTCCTGTGTAGCCAAGTTTACATTCCTTGTAGTAGTGATACCTTATGAGGTTTCTTTTTCTGTGTGACTTATTTCACTTAGAATCATCGTACCTGAATCCAATCATTATGCTGCTACGGGCCTGATGACATAGATTTCATTGCTGAGTGATATTGCATTGTACGTAAGTTCCACAATTTCTTTATCCATTTTTTGCTCTTTGTGATATTGAATTTGTACCATAAA
This sequence comes from Lagenorhynchus albirostris, assembly GCF_949774975.1. Classification (NCBI taxonomy): domain Eukaryota; kingdom Metazoa; phylum Chordata; class Mammalia; order Artiodactyla; family Delphinidae; genus Lagenorhynchus; species Lagenorhynchus albirostris. The sequence continues at coordinate 106,431 of NW_026783601.1, read as the reverse complement.
CGAGGTTCTTGTAAACAGAGCCATTCCAAAATTTTGGGTGGCTGTGTCTTTTTGATTTTAATTTCCCTAACCTATAGGACCATAAGTGGAAGTTCCCTAGGCTCTGTTGCTTGGTTTTTTGGATGTTTCAGGAAACACCATACACTTCTCCAGAGTGGCTGTTGGCAATTTACATCCCGCCCATCAGCATAACAAGGCTCCCATTTCTCCATGGCCTGTCTTGCCTTTCTGGATTTTACACTTTTTTCAGATGGCCCTTTTGACGGGGTGCAGTGAGAGTTCATTGAAGTGCAGATTTCCTTTGCAACCTTGCTTGTTCCTTTGCAAGCTCGCTGAATATATTCAGGAAAAAACGCATACGCCCTTTTTGGCCAAGTGCATCATTGTCGACGTTCTGCCTCTTTTCCTATGCTTTACATGCAATTCTGGTCGACCTCGTGAAATCGGTTCCCTGCAATTCTGCTGCGCATTCAAGTCCTCTTGGCAGCCTTGCTTCAATATATTTTTGGACGATAGCTGTCATTTATAACTCTGCAGGTTTGTGAATTACAGTGCCCCTGAGCTCCTTTCTTCAACTCGCTTTCTTGTGAGCTGGCTGCAACACCGCAGGATTGCTTCAGGCCCTAGTGTGGTTCCGGCATGGCACGCTGAGCCTTTGGTTAATTCCTCTTCCTGGTGGGAAATGAGAGTTAAATTTGCCGGTCCAGACACCTCCAGCTAGTCTCTCATTGTTTCTCCCTTTTCCTGTTCATTTTCAGCAGAAATTGCCAACTGGGCCAAACAGGAGGTTCAAGGCACTGACTCTCCAAGTGGGGAGAGTGTTACTAAAGCGTCTGGAATGTTGCAGCCAAGTAGAAAGGGACGAAAACTGAGACACATTTGAACACGTTTCCCGATCACATGGTGGATCATACTCTGGGTTCCACATGCATGTTTTAGCTGAAGGAAGAATCCCTTAAACCTGGAGAGGTGAGACCCATGTAATGGGTACCATGCAATATGATATCAAGGGTCTGCGTTTGGTCACCGAACCTCACCAATCCTATCACTGCTTCGTTTATGCCGCTGTACACACGCTTGATTCTCTTTCGGAGACATAGCAATCCATAGGTTTTAAGATTCTTACTAGTCAGGTTTATTCTTAGGCGTTTAATATGGGGTGTAGAGTCCACTTCGTTGAGCAAGGAGTAGCTCTTGTCTATTTCATATTTGGCTTATGGAACAGTATCTGTGCTCATTTCAATCTCTGGTTTTATGCAGCACCCCAACTTACCTTTCCCCTTAAGCAAGCATAAGTTTGTTTTCTACATTTGAGACATTGTTCTGTTTTGTAATTCAGTTCCTGTGTAGCCAAGTTTACATTCCGTGTAGTAGTGATATCTTATGATGTTTCTTTTTCTGTGTGACTTATTTCACTTAGAATCATGGAACCTCAATCCACTCATTATGCTGCTACGGGCCTGGTGACATAGATTTCATTGGTGAGTGATATTGCATTGTACGTAAGTACCACAATTTCTTTATCCATTTTGCGCTTTCTGTGATATTGAACTTGTATCATACATGAGGTTCTTGTAAACAGAGCCGTCCCAAACTTTGGGGTGGCTGTGTCTTTTTGATTTTAATTTCCATAAGCTATAGGACCATAAGTTGAAGTGCCCTGGGCTCTGTTGCTTTGTTTTTTAGATGTTTCAGGAAACACCATACACTTTTCCAGAGTGGCTGTTGGCAAATTACATCCCGCCCATCAGCATAACAAGGCTCCCAGTTCTCCATGGCCTGTCCTGCCTTTCTGGATTTTACAGTTTTTTCAGATGGCCCTTTTGACCGGGGGGCAGTGAGACTTCATTGTAGTGCAGATTTCCTTTGCAAGCATGCTTGGTTGGCCAAAAAGGGCGTATGCGATTTTTCCTGAATATATTCAGGATAAACGCATACGCCCTTTTTGGCCAAGTGCATCATTGTGGACGTTCTGCCTCTTTTCCTATGCTTTACATGCAATTCCAGTCTACCTCCTGAAATCGGTTTCTTGCAATTCTGCCCCGCTTTCAAGTCCTCTTGGCAGCCTTACTTCAATATATTTTTGGACGATACCTGTCATTTATAACTCTGCAGGTTTGTGAATGACAGTGCCCCTGAGCTCCTTTCTTCAACTCGCTTTCTTGTGAGCTGGCCGCAACACCGCAGGATTGCTTTAGGCCCTAGTGTGGTTCCGGCACGGCACGCTGAGCATTTGGTTAATTCCTCTTCCTGGTGGGAAATGAGAATTAAATTTGCCCATACAGACACCTCCAGCTAGTCTCTCATTGGTTCTCCCTATTCCAGTTCATCTTACGCAGAAATTGCAAACTGGGCCAAACAGGAGGTTAAAGGCACTGACTCTCCAAGTGGGGAGAGTGTTAGTAAAGCGTCTGGAATGTTGCACCCGAGTACCAGGGGACGAAAATGGAGACACATTTGAACACGTCTCCCGAGCAGACGGTGGATCATACTCTGGGTTCCACATGCATGTTTTAGCTGAAGCAAGAATCCCTTAAACCTGGAGAGTTGAGACCCATGGAATGGGTACCATGCAATATAACTTCAAAGGGTCTGCATTTGCTCACCGAACCTCACCAATCCTATCACTGCTGCAGTTATTCCGCTGTACACACGCTTGATTCTCTTTCGGAGACATATAAATCCATAGGTTTTAAGATTTTTACTAGTCAGGTATCTTCTTAGGCATTTAATATGGGGTGTTGAGTCCACTTCGTTGAGCAAGGAGTAGCTCTTGTCTATTACATATTTGGCTTATGGAACGGTATCTGTGCTAATTTCAATCTCTGGTTTTATGCAGCACCCCAACTCACCTTTCCCCTTAAGCAAGCATAAGTTGATTTTCGACATTTGAGACCCTGTTTTGTTTTATAAATCAGTTCCTGTGTAGCCAAGTTTACATTCCGTGTAGTAGTGATATCTTATGATGTTTCTTTTTCTGTGTGACTTATTTCACTTAGAATCATCGTACCTGAATCCAATCATTATGCTGCTACGGGCCTGATGACATAGATTTCATTGCTGAGTGATATTGCATTGTACGTAAGTATCACAACTTCTTTATCCATTTTTCGCTTTCTGCGACCTTGAACTTGTACTGTAAACGAGGTTCTTGTAAACAGAGCCGTCCCAAACTTTGGGTTGGCTCTTTCTTTTTGATTTTAATTTCCATAAGTTATAAGACTATAAGAGGAAGTGCCCTAGGCTCTGTTTCTTTGTTTTTTAGATGTTTCAGGAAACACCATACACTTCTCCCGAGTGGCTGTTGGCAATTTTCATCCCGCCCATCAGCATAACAAGGCTCCCAGTTCTCCATGGCCTGTCCTGCCTTTCTGGATTTTACACTTTTTTCAGATGACCCTTTTGACCGGGGTTCAGTGAGACTTCATTGTAGTGCAGATTTCCTTTGCAAGCTTGCTGGGTTGGCCAAAAAGGGCGGATGACTTTTTTCCTGAGGAAAAAACGCATACGTGCTTTTTGGCCAAGTGCATCATTGTGGACGTTCTGCCTCTTTTCCTATGCTTTAAATGCAATTCCGGTCTACCTCCTGAAATCGGTTTCCTGCAATTCTGCCCCGCTTCAAGTCCTCTCTGCAGCCTTACTTCAATATATTTTTGGACGATAGCTGTCATTTATAACACTGCAGGTTTGTGAATTACAGTGTCCCTGAGCTCCTTTCTTCAACTCGCTTTCTTGTGAGCTGGCCGCAACACCGCAGGATTGCTTCAGGCCCTAGAGTGGTTCCGGCATGGCACGCTGAGCCTTTGGTTAATTCCTCTTCCTGGTGGGAAATGAGAGTTAAATTTGCCCGTCCAGATACCTCCAGCTAGTCTCTCTTTGTTTCTCCCAATTCCTGTTCATCTTACACAGAAATTGCCAACTGGGCCAAACAGGAGGTTAAAGGCACTGACTCTCCAAGTGGGGAGAGTGTTAGTAAAGCGTCTGGAATGTTGCACCCGAGTAGAAAGGGACAAAAACTGAGACACATTTGAACAAGTTTCCCGATCACATGGTGGATCATACTCTGGGTTCCACATGCATGTTTTAGCTGAAGGAAGAATCCCTTAAACCTGGAGAGTTGAGACCCATGGAATGGGTACCATGCAATATGACTTCAAAGGGTCTCCATTTGCTCAACGAAACTCACCAATCCTATCACTGCTGCATTTATGCCACTGTACACACGCTTAATTCCCTTTCAGAGACATATAAATCCATAGGTTTTAACATTCTTACTAGTCAGGTATATTTTTAAGCGTTTAATATGGGGTGTTGAGTCCACTTCGTTGAGCAAGGAGTAGCTATTGTCTATTAAATATTTGGCTTATGGAACGGTATCTGTGCTAATTTCAATCTCTGGTTTTATGCAGCACCCCAACTCACCTTTCCCCTTAAGCAAGCATAAGTTGGTTTTCTAAATTTGAGACCCTGTTCTGTTTTTTAATTCTGTTCCTGTGTAGCCAAATTTACATTCCGTGTAGTAGTGATATCTTATGATGTTTCTTATTCTGTGTGACTTATTTCACTTAGAATCATCGTACCTGAATCCACTCATTATGCTGCTATGGGCGTGATGACATAGATTTCATTGCTGAGTGATATTGCATTGTACGTAAGTACCACAACTTCTTTATCCATTTTTCCCTTTCTGTGATGTGGAACTTGTACCATAAACGAGGTTCTTGTAAACAGAGCAGGCCCAAATATTGAGGTGGCTGTGTCTTTTTGATTTTAATTTCCCTAAGCTATAGGACCATAAGTGGAAGTGCCCTAGGCTCTGTTGCTTTGTTTTTCGATGTTTCAGGAAATACCATACACTTCTCCAGAGTGGCTGTTGGCAATTTACATCCCGCCCATCAGCATAACAAGGCTGCCAGTTCTCCATGACCTGTCCTGCCTTTCTGGATTTTACACTTTTTTCAGATGGCCCTTTTGACTGGGGGGCAGTGAGACTTCATTGTAGTGCAGATTTCCTTTGCAAGCTTGCTTGGTTGGCCAAAAAGGGCGTATGCGTTTTTTCCTCAATATATTCAGGAAAAAACGCATACGCCCTTTTTGGCCAAGTGCATCATTGTGGACGTTCTGCCTCTTTTCCTATGCTTTACATGCAATTCCATTCTACCTCCTGAAATCGGTTTCCTGCAATTCTGCCTTGCTCTCAGTGCCTCTTCATAGCCTTACCTCAATATACTTTTGGAAAATTGTTGGCCTTTATAACTCTGCATGTTTTTGAATTGCAGTTGCCCTTAGTTCCATTTTTCATCTCTTATTTTTGTGATCTTGCCTCATATCCACAGGATATCTTCAGGCCCTATTCTTCTTCTGGGGCGCCTTGCTGTGCCTTTGGTTAATTCTTCTTCCTATGTGAAATTAGAGTGACATGTGGCCATTGAAACCGCTACAGCTATTTTCTCACTGGTTCCCCCTATTCCCATTCATCCTCCGCACTAACTGCAGACTGTGCGATACCGGAACTTAAAGGCATTGGCTCTCAATGTGGGGATGTTGTTAGTAAAGTGGCTGGAATGTTGATCCGGAGCCCCAGGAGAGGAAAATGAGGTGCGTTTTAGAAACCTTTCCCGATCATATAGTATACCATCTGCTGGATTTCCCATGCATGGTTTAGCTGTAGGAAGATTCCTTTCAACCTGCAGTGTTGGGACCCTTGGAATGAGTAGCATGAAGTATTGCATTAAACTTTCGGCAGTTGCTCACCAAAGCTCACCAATCCTCTCAGCCCCAAGTGTCCAGCCTTATGTCTTATCCAGCTGTGGGTTTATATGTGGTCATTCCAGGTTACATCACAGCCCCTGAGCGAATTTTGTAAGAATTTTTCTCTCTTTCATTGTTTCTGCGTTTTGGTTTTAAAATTTATTTCTATAATTGGGTTTAGCTCATTTTCACTGCTGTGTTTGTGCCGCTCTGCACACACTTGATTCCCTTATGGAGATATATCAATACATGGGTTTTAAGATTCTTATTACTCAGATATATTTCTCTGCGGTGTATAGGGTGTGTTGAGGCCAGTTCATTGAGCAAGGTGTAGATCTCGTCTAATACCTATTTGGTTTATTGAACGGTATCTGTGCTAATTTCAAACTCTGGTTTTATGCATCACCCCACCTCTCCTTTCCCCTTAAGCTGACATAAGTGTGTTTTCTAAATGTGAGACACTGTTCTGTTTTGTAATTCATGTTTTGTGCAGCCATATTTATCCTCCCTCTATAAGTGATATCTTATGATATGTTTCTTTTTCTGTTTGACTTATTTCAAGTAGTATTATCAGACCTAAATCCACTCTTTATCCTTCTACTAGCCTTATTACATTGATTTCATGGTGAAGAGATATTCCATTGTACATAAGTACCACATTTTCTTTATCCATTGTTCTCTTTCCTGGGATATTTAAGGTGTACTGAAGTTGAGGTTCTTGTAAACAGAGTAGCCCTAAACTGTGGTGTGCTTGTGTCTTGTTGATTTTTAGACTTCCCTAGATATACTCCCGTGATTGGAAGTGCCCTATGCTCTGTAGCTCTGTTTTTTAGATGATTTAGGAACCACCATACACTTCTCCAGAGTGGCTCTCGGCAGTTCACACACTGTCCATCAGCGTATAAAGGCTCCCTGTTCTCCATGGCCTGTCCTGCATTTCTGGTTTTTACAATTTTTTCGGATGGCCCTTTTGACCGGTGGGAAATGAGACTTCTTTGTTGTGCACATTTGCATTGCTTGCTTGCTTGGTTGCCCATAAAGTGCGTATGCGTTTTTTCCTGGATATATTCAGGAAAAAACGCATACTCCCTTTTGGGCCAACTGCATCATTGTCGAAATTCTGCCGCTTTTCATGTGCTTTAAAGACGAGTCCAATCTATCTCTTGAAATCTGTTTCTTGCAATTCTGTCTTGCATTCAGATCCTCTTCTTTGCCTTACCTCAACATATTTTTGGACGTTAGTTTTCATTTATAACTCTGCAGGTTTGTGAATTGCAGTGACCCTGAGCTCCATTTTTTAAGTTGCTCTTTTGTGAGGTGGCCTCAAACCCACAGGATTGCTTCAGGCCCTATTTTGGCTCCGGCGAGGCGGGCTGAGCCTTTTTTAAATTCTTATTCTTAATGGGAAATTAGAGTGACATGTGCCCGTCCAAACCCCTACAACTATTCCTCATTGGTTCCCCCGCTTCCCGTTCATCCTCCTCACAATTTGCTAAATGTGTGAAAGAGAAGTTTAAATGTGCTGATTCTCTAAGTGGGGAGATTCTATGTAGGCTAAGTTGTCTGTAGGCTTTTCTATGGTGACAGTGTGATATACGGTTCCCCCGCCAAGATTATTAGCTCCCCTCCGGGTGCAGTAAGTCCTGCAAGCAGTAGTCTACTCCTTCGGGACACACTATTGTTGTTTTATGAGAGAAACTCCAGGTCACGTGATGGTCACACGAGTCGTCATGGTGCCCTGTTGCCCCCGGTTATCTCTCTGGATGTTGGAGTTGGAGGGCCTCCTCACTCGAGGTCGGTGTGCCCACGGAGCGAACCCTGCAACTTCAGGGCATGGTTGGTGATTAGGATCACCACGTGGGGTCCTTTTCCCTTAGGAGGGAGGTGGCCTTTTGGGCTGCTGAGTTCCAGGTTTTTAGATACCGCCAGTATCTTGGCCAGATGTGGCAGTGGGCCAAGCCCCTTGGTGACTGTAGTTTATCCTACCTGGATGGCATTCTTGCGTTGTTCCATTTCAAGTGGTCCCAGTTTTTGCACTAATTCTCCAATGGCGATTCACCTTTCACCGGGAATGGAAAGGTCAAAGGGTTTAGCTCAATTAGGGAGTTCCAGGGCAAGGGTCTGAATTGACTGCTCTTTCCATTCTTGAAAGGCCACTTCTGGATTCTGTTCAAAAGGATCATCATCTTTTCCTTTCAGTGTTTCATATAGAGGCCCAGCTAGTAGACTGTAGTTAGGGATCCAGAAGCAGCAAACCCTGGCCTCCCCAGGAACCCCTAAGCTGTCTTCTAGTTTTAGAAAGGGGTAAGGCTGCAAATGGTTTCTTCCCTTTCCTGGGATGGGCTTCTCTGACCTTGTGTGAGAATGAAGCCCAGGCAGGTCACTGCAGTCTGTGATATTTGAGCTTTTTCTTGGACAACTTCTATCCTTTATTGGCTTGGTAGTTCAGAGGCCTCCTTAGTAGGGCTGGCGATCAGAATGTCATCTGCATATTGAAGGAGGGTTTCCTTTTCCAGAGGTAGAACTTTTCGGTCTTTAGCTAAGCTTTCCCCAAAGATGGTGTGGGAATTTTTGAACCCCTGGGGCAAGACGGCCCGGAAGTATTGTTTTAGTTGTATGTTGAGTCCTGCCACTCACAAGCCAAAATTTCTTGTGACTCTGGGACTAATGGAATACAAAAGAAGGCATCATTGAAGACTAATACAGAATACCATGTCCTGGTGGTTGGTAGAATGACCAGCAGGGTGTAGGAATCAGGAGCACCTGGAGGTATATCCTCGGTGGCTTCACTGACTGTCCTGACATCCTTTACCAGGTCCCCAGCAGCCCATGGGGCTCTCGTGGTCAGGCCAATCCCAGGATATGGAGGTCTCCTGGGCAGGTACCCCACCCCCAACCCAGCCCACGGGGCTCTCATGGTCAGGCCCCTCCCAGGATACAGAGCTACCCTTGCAGGTACCGTGGCAGGGCTGGGCACACAGGAACCGTGCACATAGCCCTCATTGAAGAGCACCCGCATCTCCCCTGTCGCTCAGAGCTGACACAGAGCACCTCAGAGCAGGACTTGAACTAACAAACAGCAGCTCCGACAGGCCTGTGACCCTGGGCATCACTCTGTGTGGCCTCCCTCCACCTGGTCTTCTAAAGACTTCCACTGCACCCAGGGCACCAGGCCTCTGTCTCCAACCACCACCCACCCCTCCTCTCCCTGACTCCTGGGTTCCTCTCATTAGGAGAGGGTTTTCTTGAAGTTGTCTCCCACTCATGGGCCAGATAAAATGATTAGAAAACAAGCCAAAGCTGCAGCCCCTTGTCTATCCTGACTCTCAGGAGCCCACACCTGTTCCTTGGACCTGGCCGGTTCAGCAAGTTCCATTTTCTGCAACTGTGAGCCCCTGAGGGGTGATGATTGGCTGACCTGGGCAGCCTTACCGTGCCGGCCAGCCCTCTCCAGGTGTGCCTGGGTTGAGATCAATATAAATACCACTCCAGGCAGCAAGAGCCCCTGCAGCTGTGCCTGACGCCATTTTCTCTGCCCTGTCAGCAGTCTCGGGGCTGGGCTGGTGGGAGGGAGTGAGAGGCCACGGCTTTGTGGGTGGCCCAGTGTGAGTGGGGCTCTGCTGGACTTTCTGCAGCAGTTGCCAGGCTGCCACCTGCTAAAGAAGAGGATGTGTCACCCATACCTGCTGCTGGAATTTCTCCCTGGGCAGAGGTGAGGAAGGAAAAAAGCAGTGGGGGCAGGGACAGGACGGGTATCTCAGGCAGGGAAATGGAAATTTTCCAAAAGAGCACCCAGGGCCAGGACCATCCTGGCTGGCCTGCAGGCACCAAGTCAGCTGGCATGCTGTCACTCGTGTGGCTCCATGGCCCTTCCTCTAGGCTTTCAAGTCCTTGTATATATTCAGGTGTTTTACCTGGGAAGGGTGGGAACAGTTCAGCAGCAACTGGCCTGGGGCTCAGCTCACGTTTACTCACAGATGCCTCGGCACGGTGCCCCAGCTTTGCAATGAGGACGCTTGTTGTGTGGGGGCTGCTGGCTGAATGGGAGACGATTCCCCACCACTGACCAACTTCAGAATTGTTTACAACTGGAGCAAGTGCCCTGATACGATTTTCCTCTGAGTAACTGGTGGGTTCTGTTTTTTTTTTTCTCTTTTTCGTTTTTGGTTCAAGGTAGATTTTATTCCTCTTTTTTGTATTTACAGATATAAGCATGGAAATAATTTATTCATATAAATACATGTATGTGAAGGGAATAATTGTTTTTTCTGTTTTATTTTTTAAATTTTATTTCTTTTTAATTTTGAATTTTATTTTATACTTTTATACAGCAGGTTCTTATTGGTTATCTATTTTATACATATAAATGTTTACATGCCAATCCCAATCTCTCAACTCCTCCCACCACCACCCCCCCAAGAGCTTTCCCCCCTTGTTGTCCATACGATTGTTGTCTACATCTGTTGCTCTATTTATGCCTTGCAAAACGGTTAATCTGTACAGTTTTTCTAGGTTCCACATATATGCATGAATATACAAGATTTGTTTTTCTCTTTCTGACTTACTTCACTCTGTATGACAGTCTCTAGATCCATCGACGTCTCTACAAATGACCCAGTTTCATTCCTTTCATGGCTTAGTAATATTCCATTTTATATATGTCCCACATCTTTATGCATTCGTCTGTCTGTGGGCATTTAGGTTGCTTCCATCACCTCGATATTGTAAATAGTGATGCAATGAACATTGCGGTGAATGTCTCTTTTTGATTTATGGTTTTGTCTGGGTATATGTCCAGTACTGGGATTGCTGTATCATATGGTAATTCTATTATTAGTTTCTTAAGAAACTCCATATTGTTCTCCATAGTGACTGTATCAATTTATATTCCCAACAATAGTGGAAGAGGCTTCCTTTTCTCCACACCCTTTCCAGCATTTGTTGTTTGTAGATTTTCAGATGATGCCCATTCTAACAGGTGTGAGGTGATACCTCATTGTTGAGTCCATTTCGTTGAGCAAGGGGTAGGTCTTGTCTATTACATATTTGGCTGATGGAACGGTATCTGTGCTAATTTCAAACTCTGGTTTTATGCAGCGCCCCAACTCACCTTTCCCCTTAAGTAAGCATAAGTTGGTTTCCTAAACTTGAAACCCTGTTCTGTTTTGTAATTCAGTTCATGTGTAGCCAAGTTTACATTCCGTGCATTAGTGATACCTTATGATGTTTCTTTTTCTGTGTGACTTATTTCAGTTAGAATCATCATAACTGAATCCACTCATTATGCTGGTACAGGCCTGGTGACACAGATTTCATTGCTGAGTGGTATTCTGTTGTACGTAAGTACCCAACTTTTTTATCAATTATTTGTTCTCTGGGATATTTAACTTGTACTGTAGAAGAGGTTCCTGTAAACAGAGCCGTCCCAAATTTTGGGGTGGTTGTGTCTTTTTGATTTTAATTTCCCTAAGCTATAGGACCATAAGTGGAAATGCCCTAGACTCTGTTGCTTTGTTTTCCAGATGTATCGGGAAACACCATACACTTCTCCAGAGTGGCTGTTGGCAATTTACATCCCGCCCATCAGCATAACAAGGCTCCTTTTTCCCCATGGCCTGTCTTGCCTTTCTGGATTTTACACTTTTCTCAGATGGCCCTTTAGACCGGGGGGAAGTGACACTTCATAGTAGTTCGGATTTCCATTGCAAGCTTGCTTGGTTTGCCAAAAAGGGCGTATGTGTTTTTTCCTGAATATATTCAGGAACAAACTCATACGCCCTTTTTTGCCAAGTGCATCATTGTGGACGTTCTGCCTCTTTTCCTATGCTTTAAATGCAAATCCAGTCTACCTCCTGAAATCGGTTTCCTGAAATTCTGCCCCGCTTTCAAGTCCTCTTCGCAGCCTTACTTCAATATATTTTTGGACGTTATCTGTCATTTATAACTCTGCAGGTTTGTGAATTACAGTGCCCCTGAGCTCCTTTCTTCAACTCGCTTTCTTGTGAGCTGGCCGCAAACCCGCAAGACTGCTTCAGGCCCTAATCTGCTTCTGGCAGGGCACGCTGAGCCGTTGGTTAATTCCTCTTCCTGGTGGGAAATGAGTGTTAAATATGCCCGTCCAGACACCTACCTCACTCTCAACCCCTTGGTGATGTGGGTCCTCTGGTTTGTGGCCACCTTTGCTGGGTTCCTCACCTTTCGATGATGTGGCCCCACTAGTGTGAGGACACTCCTGCCTGGTTCTCATCCACGTGGTTATGTGGACCCCCTGGTGAGAGTCTGTTCCTGGCTGTGTTCCTCACCCTTCTGTGAGGGAGACCCTCTGCTGATAGGTCACTCCTGCATGGCTGGCACACATTGCTTTGGTGAAGTCAGCCGTGTGGTGGCAGTTGGAGCGTGCTGGGAATCTCCTCCCCCCGGTGATGAGGGCCCTCTTGCGTCAGGCCCTAACTGCTGGGCTCACCAACTTTTCTTAGTGAGCCCAATGATGCTTGGGCACTCCTCTTAGGATCCCATCTCCATGGGGATGTGGGCCTTCTGCTCTGAGGTCCCAACGGCTGGGTTGTTCACATTTTCATGATGTGGGCTCTCTGGTGTTAGTTCACAGAGGCCTGGATCCCATAACCTCTGTGCTCTTGGCCGCCTGCTGGGAGGTTCCAACTGCTGGATTCCTCACTTTTTAAATTTTTGGGGCCCTCTGTTGTGAGGATCCTCCTGCCTGCCTCACTCCCAGCCCCTTCGTGATGTGTGTCGTCTGGTTTGAGGCCACATGTGCTGGGTTCCTCACCTTTCGATGATGTGGGACCAATGGTCTTAGGAGACTCCTGCCTGGTTCACATCCCCTTGGTGATGTGGGCCCTCTGTTGAGAGTCTGATCCTGGCTGGGTTCCTCACCCATCTGTGAGGTGGGCCGTCTGCTGTGAGGTCACTCCTGCCTGGCTTGCTCACCTCGCCTTGTGGACATGAGCCCTCTGGTGGCACTTGGAGCCTGCTGGGAGCCTCCTCCCCTCGGTGATGAGGGCCCTCTGGCGTCAGGCCCTAACTGCTGGGCTCCCCACATTTTGTGATGTGCGCCCAGTGGTGCGAGGACACTCCAGCCAGGTTCACATCCCCATTAGGATGTGGGCCTTCTGCTCTGAGGTCCCAACGCGTGGGTTGCTCACAGTTTCATGATGTGGGCTCTCTGCTGTTAGTTCACTCCTGCCTGCATCCCATAGCTTCTGTGCTCCCGGTCGCCTGCTGGGAGGTTCCAACTGCTGGATTCCTCACCTTTCTTATTCTTTGGCTCCTCTGTTTTTAGGCTACTCCTGCCTGCCTCACTCCCATTCCCTTTGTGATATGTGTCCTCTGATTTGAGGCCACATGTGCTGGGTTCCGCACCTTTCGATGATGTGGCCCCACTGGAGGGAAGACAGTCCTGAGTGGTTCCCATCCCCTTGCTGATGTGGGCCCTCAGGTGAGAGTCTGATCCTGGCTGGGGTCCTCACCCTTCTGTGAGGTGGGCCCTCTGCTGTGAGGTCAATCATGCCTGTCTGGCACACGTCACCTTGGCGACGTGGGCCCTCTGGTGGCAGTTGGAGTGTGCTGGGATCCTCCTCCCCTCGGTGATGAGGGCCCTCTTGCCTTAGGCCATAACTGCTGGGCTCCCCACATTTTCTGATGTGCGCCAAGTGAGTGAGGACACTCTTGCCAGGTTCCCATCCCCATGGGGATATGGGCCTTCTGCTCTGAGGTCAAAACGGCTGGCTTGCTCACAGTACCATGATGTGGGCCCTCTGCTGTGAGTTCACTCCGGCAAGGATCCCTTATCATCGGTGCTCTGAGCCGCCTGCTGGGAGGTTCCAACTGCTGGATTCCTCACCTTTTTTATTCTATGTGCCCTCTGTTGTGAGGCTCCTCCTGCCTGCCTCACTGCCAGCCCCTTGGTGATGACTGTCCTATGGCTTGAGGCCACATGTGCTGCGTTCCTCACCTTTCGATGATGTGGCCCCACTCGTGTGAGGACACTCCTGCCTGGTTCCCATCCCCTTGGTGAGGTGGGCCCTCTGGCGAGAGTCTAATCCTGGCTGGGTTCCTCAACGTCCTGTGAGGTAGGCCCTCTGCTGTGAGGTCACTCCTGCCTGGCTGGCACACGTCACCTTGGAGACGTGAGCCCTCTGGTGGCAGTTGGAGCGTGCAGGGTGCCTCCTCCTCTCGGTGATGACGGCCCTCTGGCGTCAGGCCCTAAATGGTGGGCTCCCCAAATTTTCTGATGTGCGCCCAGTGGTGCGAGGACACTCCAGCCAGGTTCCCATTCCCATGGGGATGTGGGCCTTCTGCGCTGAGGTCCCAACGCCTGGGTTGCTCACAGTTTTATGATGTGGGCCCTCTGCTGTGAGTTCACTGTGGCCTGGATCCCATAGCCTCAGTGTTCTGGGCCGCCTGCTGGGAGGTCTAAATGCTGGAATCCTCACGTTTTTTATATTATGTGCCCTGTGTTGTGAGGCTCCTCCTGCCTGCCTCATTCCAAGGCCCTTGGTGATGTGGGTCCTCTGGTTTGAGGACACATGTGCTGGGTTCCTCACCTTAAGATGATGAGGCCCCACTGGTGTGAGGATAATCCTGACTGGTTCCCATCCCCTTTGTGATGTGGGCCCTCTGGTGAGAGTCTGATCCTGGCTGGGTTCCTCACCCATCTGTGAGGTGGGCCCTCTACTATCAGGTAACTCTTGCCTGGCTTGCTCACCTCGCCTTGTTGACATGAGCCCTCTGGTGGCACTTGGACCCTGCTGGGAGCCTCCTCACCTCTGTGATGAGGGCCCTCTGACGTCAGGCCCTAACTGCTGGGCTCCCCAACTTTTCTTAGTGAGCCCAGTGATGCTCGGGCACTCCTCTTAGGTTCCCATCTCCATGGGCATGTGGGCCTTCTGCTCTGAGGTTCCAACGGCTGGGTTGATCACAATTTCATGATGTGGGCTCTCTGGTGTTAGTTCACTGTGGCCTGGATCCCATAGCCTCTGTGCTCTTGGCCGCCTGCTGGGAGGTTCCAACTGCTCGATTCCTCAACTTTTGTATTCTATGGGTCCTGTGTTGTGATGCTCCTCCTGCCTGCCTCACTCGCAACCCCTTCGTGATGTGGGTCTTCTGGGTTGAGGCCACATGTGCTGGGTTCCGCAACTTTCTATGATGTGGCCCCACTGGTGTGAGGACACTCCTGCCTGGTTCCCATCCCCTTGGTGATGTGGGCCTTCTGGTGACAGTCTTATCCTGGCTGGGTTCCTCACTCTTCTGTGAGGTAGGCCCTCTGCTGTGAGGTCAATCCTGCCTGACTTGCACACATCACCTTGGCGACGTGGGCCCTCTGTTGGCACATGGAACCTGCTGGGAGCCTCCTGCCCTCGGTGATGATGGCCCTCTAGCCTCAGGCCCTAACTGCTGGGCTCCCCACGTTTTCTGATGTGAGCCCAGTGATGCCAGGACACTCCTGTCAGGTTCCCATCCCCATGGGGATGTGGGCTTTCTGCTCTGAGGTCCCAATGCCTGGGTTGCTCACAGTTTCATGATGTGGGCTCTCTGGTGTTAGTTCACTCCTGCCTGCATCCCATAGCTTCTGTGCTCTCGGCCGCCTGCTGGGAGGTTCCAAATGCTGGATTCCTCACCTTTTTAATTCTTTGGGCCCTCTGTTTTTAGGCTACTCCTACCTGCCTCACTCCCATCCCCTTTGTGATGTATGTCCTCTGATATGAGGCCACATGTGCTGGGTTCCTCACCTTTCGATGATGTGGCCCCACTGGTGGGAGGACAGTCCTGACTGGTTCCCATCCCCTTGGTGTTGTGGGCCCTCTGGTGAGAGTCTCATCCTGCCTCGGTTCCTCACCCTTCTGTGAGATAGGCCCTCTGCTGTGAGGTCACTACTGCCTGGCTGGCGCATGCCACCTTGTAGACGTGGGCCCTCTGTTGGCAGTTGGAACCTGCTGGGAGTCTCCTCCCCTCAGTTATGAGGGCCCCCTGGCGTCAGGCCCTAACTGCTGGGCTCCTAACATTTTCTGATATGTGCTAAGTGGTGCGAAGCCACTCCTGCCAGGTTCCCATCCCAATGGGGATGTGGGCCTTGTGTTCTGAGGTCCCAACGGCTGGGCTGCTCACAGGTTCATGATGTGGGTCCTCTGCTGTGAGTTCACTGCGGCCTGGATCCCATAGCCTCGGTGCTCTGGGCCACTTGCTGGGAGGTTCCAACTGCTGGATTCCTCAACTTTTATATTCTATGGACCCTGTGTTGTGAGGCCGGTCCTGCCAGCCTCATTCCGAACCCCTTGGTGATGTGGTTCCTGTGGTTTGAGGCTACATGTGCTGGGATCCTCACCTTTCGATGATGTTGTCCCACTGGTGTGGGGACACTCCTGCCTGGTTCCCATCCCCTTGGTGATGTGGGCCCTCTGGTGAGAGTCTGATCCTGGCTGTGTTCCTCACCCTTCTGTGAGGGGGGCCCTCTGCTGTGAGGTCACTCCTGCCGGGCTGGCACACATCGCCTTGGCGACGTTGGCCCTCTGGTGGCAGCTGGAGCCTGCTGGGAGCCTCCTCCTCTCGGTGATGAGTGCCCTCTAGTGTCAGGCCCTAACTTCTGAGCACCCCACGTTTTCTGATGTGAGCCCAGTGATGCCAGGACACTCCTGTCATGTTCCCATCACCATGGGGATGTGGGCCTTCTGCTGTGAGGTCCCAATGTCTGGGTTGCTCACAGTTTCATGATGTGGGCTGTCTGGTGTTAGTTCACTCCGGCCTGCATCCCCTAACCTCTGTGCTCTGGGCCGCCTGCTGGGAGGTTCCAAATGCTGGATTCCTCACCTTTCTTATTTTGGGGCCCTCTGTTATGAGGCTCCTCCTGCCTGCCTCACTCCCAGCCCCTTGGTGATGGGTGTCCTATGGTTTGAAGCCACATGTTCTGGGTTCCTCATCTTTAGATGATGTGGCCCTACTCATGTGAGGACACTCCTGCCTGGTTCCAATCCATTTGGTGATGTGGGCCCTCTGGTGCGAGTCTGATCCAGACTGGGTTCGTCACACTTCTCTGAGGTGGGCCCTCTGCTGTGAGGTCATTCGTGCCTGGTTGGCACACATTGCCTTGGTGACGTCAGCCCTCTGGTGGCAGTTGGAGCCTGCTGGGAGCCTCCTTCCCTTGGTGATGAGGGTCCTCTGGCGTCAGGCCCTAACTGCTGGTCGCCCAAAATTTTCTGATACGTTCTCAGTGGTGAGAGGACACTCCTACCAGATTTCCATCCCCATGGGGATGTGGGTCTCCTGCTCTGAGGTCCCAATGGCTGGGTTGCTCAGTTTCATGACATGGGCCCTCTTCTGTGAGTTCACTGTGGCCTGGATCCCATAGCCTCGGTGCTCTGGACCGCCTGCTGGGAGGTTCCAACTGCTGGATTCCTCACTTTTTAAATTTTTGGGGCCCTGTGTTGTGAGGATCCTCCTGCCTGCCTCACTCCCAGCCCCTTCGTGATGTGTGTCGTCTGGTTTGAGGCCACATGTGCTGGGTTCCTCACCTTTCGATGATGTGGGACCAATGGTCTTAGGAGACTCCTGCCTGGTTCACATCCCCTTGGTGATGTGGGCCCTCTGTTGAGAGTCTGATCCTGGCTGGGTTCCTCACCCATCTGTGAGGTGGGCCGTCTGCTGTGAGGTCACTCCTGCCTGGCTTGCTCACCTCGCCTTGTGGACATGAGCCCTCTGGTGGCAGCTGGAGCCTGCTGGGAGCCTCCTCCCCTCGGTGATGAGGGCCCTCTGGCGTCAGGCCCTAACTGCTGGGCTCCCCACATTTTGTGATGTGCGCCCAGTGGTGCGAGGACACTCCAGCCAGGTTCACATCCCCATTGGGATGTGGGCCTTCTGCTCTGAGGTCCCAACGCGTGGGTTGCTCACAGTTTCATGATGTGGGCTCTCTGCTGTTAGTTCACTCCTGCCTGCATCCCATAGCTTCTGTGCTCTCGGCCGCCTGCTGGGAGGTTCCAACTGCTGGATTCCTCACCTTTCTTATTCTTTGGGCCCTCTGTTTTTAGGCTACTCCTGCCTGCCTCACTCCCATTCCCTTTGTGATATGTGTCCTCTGATTTGAGGCCACATGTGCTGGGTTCCGCACCTTTCGATGATGTGGCCCCACTGGAGGGAAGACAGTCCTGAGTGGTTCCCATCCCCTTGCTGATGTGGGCCCTCAGGTGAGAGTCTGATCCTGGCTGGGGTCCTCACCCTTCTGTGAGGTGGGCCCTCTGCTGTGAGGTCAATCATGCCTGTCTGGCACACGTCACCTTGGCGACGTGGGCCCTCTGGTGGCAGTTGGAGTGTGCTGGGATCCTCCTCCCCTCGGTGATGAGGGCCCTCTTGCCTTAGGCCATAACTGCTGGGCTCCCCACATTTTCTGATGTGCGCCAAGTGAGTGAGGACACTCTTGCCAGGTTCCCATCCCCATGGGGATATGGGCCTTCTGCTCTGAGGTCAAAACGGCTGGCTTGCTCACAGTACCATGATGTGGGCCCTCTGCTGTGAGTTCACTCCGGCAAGGATCCCTTATCATCGGTGCTCTGAGCCGCCTGCTGGGAGGTTCCAACTGCTGGATTCCTCACCTTTTTTATTCTATGTGCCCTCTGTTGTGAGGCTCCTCCTGCCTGCCTCACTGCCAGCCCCTTGGTGATGACTGTCCTATGGCTTGAGGCCACATGTGCTGCATTCCTCACCTTTCGATGATGTGGCCCCACTCGTGTGAGGACACTCCTGCCTGGTTCCCATCCCCTTGGTGAGGTGGGCCCTCTGGCGAGAGTCTAATCCTGGCTGGGTTCCTCAACGTCCTGTGAGGTAGGCCCTCTGCTGTGAGGTCACTCCTGCCTGGCTGGCACACGTCACCTTGGAGACGTGAGCCCTCTGGTGGCAGCTGGAGCGTGCAGGGTGCCTCCTCCTCTCGGTGATGACGGCCCTCTGGCGTCAGGCCCTAAATGGTGGGCTCCCCAAATTTTCTGATGTGCGCCCAGTGGTGCGAGGACACTCCAGCCAGGTTCCCATTCCCATGGGGATGTGGGCCTTCTGCGCTGAGGTCCCAACGCCTGGGTTGCTCACAGTTTTATGATGTGGGCCCTCTGCTGTGAGTTCACTGTGGCCTGGATCCCATAGCCTCAGTGTTCTGGGCCGCCTGCTGGGAGGTCTAAATGCTGGAATCCTCACGTTTTTTATATTATGTGCCCTGTGTTGTGAGGCTCCTCCTGCCTGCCTCATTCCAAGGCCCTTGGTGATGTGGGTCCTCTGGTTTGAGGACACATGTGCTGGGTTCCTCACCTTAAGATGATGAGGCCCCACTGGTGTGAGGATAATCCTGACTGGTTCCCATCCCCTTTGTGATGTGGGCCCTCTGGTGAGAGTCTGATCCTGGCTGGGTTCCTCACCCATCTGTGAGGTGGGCCCTCTACTATCAGGTAACTCTTGCCTGGCTTGCTCACCTCGCCTTGTTGACATGAGCCCTCTGGTGGCACTTGGACCCTGCTGGGAGCCTCCTCACCTCTGTGATGAGGGCCCTCTGACGTCAGGCCCTAACTGCTGGGCTCCCCAACTTTTCTTAGTGAGCCCAGTGATGCTCGGGCACTCCTCTTAGGTTCCCATCTCCATGGGCATGTGGGCCTTCTGCTCTGAGGTTCCAACGGCTGGGTTGATCACAATTTCATGATGTGGGCTCTCTGGTGTTAGTTCACTGTGGCCTGGATCCCATAGCCTCTGTGCTCTTGGCCGCCTGCTGGGAGGTTCCAACTGCTCGATTCCTCAACTTTTGTATTCTATGGGTCCTGTGTTGTGATGCTCCTCCTGCCTGCCTCACTCGCAACCCCTTCGTGATGTGGGTCTTCTGGGTTGAGGCCACATGTGCTGGGTTCCGCAACTTTCTATGATGTGGCCCCACTGGTGTGAGGACACTCCTGCCTGGTTCCCATCCCCTTGGTGATGTGGGCCTTCTGGTGACAGTCTTATCCTGGCTGGGTTCCTCACTCTTCTGTGAGGTAGGCCCTCTGCTGTGAGGTCAATCCTGCCTGACTTGCACACATCACCTTGGCGACGTGGGCCCTCTGTTGGCACATGGAACCTGCTGGGAGCCTCCTGCCCTCGGTGATGATGGCCCTCTAGCCTCAGGCCCTAACTGCTGGGCTCCCCACGTTTTCTGATGTGAGCCCAGTGATGCCAGGACACTCCTGTCAGGTTCCCATCCCCATGGGGATGTGGGCTTTCTGCTCTGAGGTCCCAATGCCTGGGTTGCTCACAGTTTCATGATGTGGGCTCTCTGGTGTTAGTTCACTCCTGCCTGCATCCCATAGCTTCTGTGCTCTCGGCCGCCTGCTGGGAGGTTCCAAATGCTGGATTCCTCACCTTTTTAATTCTTTGGGCCCTCTGTTTTTAGGCTACTCCTACCTGCCTCACTCCCATCCCCTTTGTGATGTATGTCCTCTGATATGAGGCCACATGTGCTGGGTTCCTCACCTTTCGATGATGTGGCCCCACTGGTGGGAGGACAGTCCTGACTGGTTCCCATCCCCTTGGTGTTGTGGGCCCTCTGGTGAGAGTCTCATCCTGCCTCGGTTCCTCACCCTTCTGTGAGATAGGCCCTCTGCTGTGAGGTCACTACTGCCTGGCTGGCGCATGCCACCTTGTAGACGTGGGCCCTCTGTTGGCAGTTGGAACCTGCTGGGAGTCTCCTCCCCTCAGTTATGAGGGCCCCCTGGCGTCAGGCCCTAACTGCTGGGCTCCTAACATTTTCTGATATGTGCTAAGTGGTGCGAAGCCACTCCTGCCAGGTTCCCATCCCAATGGGGATGTGGGCCTTGTGTTCTGAGGTCCCAACGGCTGGGCTGCTCACAGGTTCATGATGTGGGCCCTCTGCTGTGAGTTCACTGCGGCCTGGATCCCATAGCCTCGGTGCTCTGGGCCACTTGCTGGGAGGTTCCAACTGCTGGATTCCTCAACTTTTATATTCTATGGACCCTGTGTTGTGAGGCCGGTCCTGCCAGCCTCATTCCGAACCCCTTGGTGATGTGGTTCCTGTGGTTTGAGGCTACATGTGCTGGGATCCTCACCTTTCGATGATGTTGTCCCACTGGTGTGGGGACACTCCTGCCTGGTTCCCATCCCCTTGGTGATGTGGGCCCTCTGGTGAGAGTCTGATCCTGGCTGTGTTCCTCACCCTTCTGTGAGGGGGGCCCTCTGCTGTGAGGTCACTCCTGCCGGGCTGGCACACATCGCCTTGGCGACGTTGGCCCTCTGGTGGCAGCTGGAGCCTGCTGGGAGCCTCCTCCTCTCGGTGATGAGTGCCCTCTAGTGTCAGGCCCTAACTTCTGAGCACCCCACGTTTTCTGATGTGAGCCCAGTGATGCCAGGACACTCCTGTCATGTTCCCATCACCATGGGGATGTGGGCCTTCTGCTGTGAGGTCCCAATGTCTGGGTTGCTCACAGTTTCATGATGTGGGCTGTCTGGTGTTAGTTCACTCCGGCCTGCATCCCCTAACCTCTGTGCTCTGGGCCGCCTGCTGGGAGGTTCCAAATGCTGGATTCCTCACCTTTCTTATTTTGGGGCCCTCTGTTATGAGGCTCCTCCTGCCTGCCTCACTCCCAGCCCCTTGGTGATGGGTGTCCTATGGTTTGAAGCCACATGTTCTGGGTTCCTCATCTTTAGATGATGTGGCCCTACTCATGTGAGGACACTCCTGCCTGGTTCCAATCCATTTGGTGATGTGGGCCCTCTGGTGCGAGTCTGATCCAGACTGGGTTCGTCACACTTCTCTGAGGTGGGCCCTCTGCTGTGAGGTCATTCGTGCCTGGTTGGCACACATTGCCTTGGTGACGTCAGCCCTCTGGTGGCAGTTGGAGCCTGCTGGGAGCCTCCTTCCCTTGGTGATGAGGGTCCTCTGGCGTCAGGCCCTAACTGCTGGTCGCCCAAAATTTTCTGATACGTTCTCAGTGGTGAGAGGACACTCCTACCAGATTTCCATCCCCATGGGGATGTGGGTCTCCTGCTCTGAGGTCCCAATGGCTGGGTTGCTCAGTTTCATGACATGGGCCCTCTTCTGTGAGTTCACTGTGGCCTGGATCCCATAGCCTCGGTGCTCTGGACCGCCTGCTGGGAGGTTCCAACTGCTGGATTCCTCACTTTTTAAATTTTTGGGGCCCTGTGTTGTGAGGATCCTCCTGCCTGCCTCACTCCCAGCCCCTTCGTGATGTGTGTCGTCTGGTTTGAGGCCACATGTGCTGGGTTCCTCACCTTTCGATGATGTGGGACCAATGGTCTTAGGAGACTCCTGCCTGGTTCACATCCCCTTGGTGATGTGGGCCCTCTGTTGAGAGTCTGATCCTGGCTGGGTTCCTCACCCATCTGTGAGGTGGGCCGTCTGCTGTGAGGTCACTCCTGCCTGGCTTGCTCACCTCGCCTTGTGGACATGAGCCCTCTGGTGGCAGCTGGAGCCTGCTGGGAGCCTCCTCCCCTCGGTGATGAGGGCCCTCTGGCGTCAGGCCCTAACTGCTGGGCTCCCCACATTTTGTGATGTGCGCCCAGTGGTGCGAGGACACTCCAGCCAGGTTCACATCCCCATTGGGATGTGGGCCTTCTGCTCTGAGGTCCCAACGCGTGGGTTGCTCACAGTTTCATGATGTGGGCTCTCTGCTGTTAGTTCACTCCTGCCTGCATCCCATAGCTTCTGTGCTCTCGGCCGCCTGCTGGGAGGTTCCAACTGCTGGATTCCTCACCTTTCTTATTCTTTGGGCCCTCTGTTTTTAGGCTACTCCTGCCTGCCTCACTCCCATTCCCTTTGTGATATGTGTCCTCTGATTTGAGGCCACATGTGCTGGGTTCCGCACCTTTCGATGATGTGGCCCCACTGGAGGGAAGACAGTCCTGAGTGGTTCCCATCCCCTTGCTGATGTGGGCCCTCAGGTGAGAGTCTGATCCTGGCTGGGGTCCTCACCCTTCTGTGAGGTGGGCCCTCTGCTGTGAGGTCAATCATGCCTGTCTGGCACACGTCACCTTGGCGACGTGGGCCCTCTGGTGGCAGTTGGAGTGTGCTGGGATCCTCCTCCCCTCGGTGATGAGGGCCCTCTTGCCTTAGGCCATAACTGCTGGGCTCCCCACATTTTCTGATGTGCGCCAAGTGAGTGAGGACACTCTTGCCAGGTTCCCATCCCCATGGGGATATGGGCCTTCTGCTCTGAGGTCAAAACGGCTGGCTTGCTCACAGTACCATGATGTGGGCCCTCTGCTGTGAGTTCACTCCGGCAAGGATCCCTTATCATCGGTGCTCTGAGCCGCCTGCTGGGAGGTTCCAACTGCTGGATTCCTCACCTTTTTTATTCTATGTGCCCTCTGTTGTGAGGCTCCTCCTGCCTGCCTCACTGCCAGCCCCTTGGTGATGACTGTCCTATGGCTTGAGGCCACATGTGCTGCATTCCTCACCTTTCGATGATGTGGCCCCACTCGTGTGAGGACACTCCTGCCTGGTTCCCATCCCCTTGGTGAGGTGGGCCCTCTGGCGAGAGTCTAATCCTGGCTGGGTTCCTCAACGTCCTGTGAGGTAGGCCCTCTGCTGTGAGGTCACTCCTGCCTGGCTGGCACACGTCACCTTGGAGACGTGAGCCCTCTGGTGGCAGCTGGAGCGTGCAGGGTGCCTCCTCCTCTCGGTGATGACGGCCCTCTGGCGTCAGGCCCTAAATGGTGGGCTCCCCAAATTTTCTGATGTGCGCCCAGTGGTGCGAGGACACTCCAGCCAGGTTCCCATTCCCATGGGGATGTGGGCCTTCTGCGCTGAGGTCCCAACGCCTGGGTTGCTCACAGTTTTATGATGTGGGCCCTCTGCTGTGAGTTCACTGTGGCCTGGATCCCATAGCCTCAGTGTTCTGGGCCGCCTGCTGGGAGGTCTAAATGCTGGAATCCTCACGTTTTTTATATTATGTGCCCTGTGTTGTGAGGCTCCTCCTGCCTGCCTCATTCCAAGGCCCTTGGTGATGTGGGTCCTCTGGTTTGAGGACACATGTGCTGGGTTCCTCACCTTAAGATGATGAGGCCCCACTGGTGTGAGGATAATCCTGACTGGTTCCCATCCCCTTTGTGATGTGGGCCCTCTGGTGAGAGTCTGATCCTGGCTGGGTTCCTCACCCATCTGTGAGGTGGGCCCTCTACTATCAGGTAACTCTTGCCTGGCTTGCTCACCTCGCCTTGTTGACATGAGCCCTCTGGTGGCACTTGGACCCTGCTGGGAGCCTCCTCACCTCTGTGATGAGGGCCCTCTGACGTCAGGCCCTAACTGCTGGGCTCCCCAACTTTTCTTAGTGAGCCCAGTGATGCTCGGGCACTCCTCTTAGGTTCCCATCTCCATGGGCATGTGGGCCTTCTGCTCTGAGGTTCCAACGGCTGGGTTGATCACAATTTCATGATGTGGGCTCTCTGGTGTTAGTTCACTGTGGCCTGGATCCCATAGCCTCTGTGCTCTTGGCCGCCTGCTGGGAGGTTCCAACTGCTCGATTCCTCAACTTTTGTATTCTATGGGTCCTGTGTTGTGATGCTCCTCCTGCCTGCCTCACTCGCAACCCCTTCGTGATGTGGGTCTTCTGGGTTGAGGCCACATGTGCTGGGTTCCGCAACTTTCTATGATGTGGCCCCACTGGTGTGAGGACACTCCTGCCTGGTTCCCATCCCCTTGGTGATGTGGGCCTTCTGGTGACAGTCTTATCCTGGCTGGGTTCCTCACTCTTCTGTGAGGTAGGCCCTCTGCTGTGAGGTCAATCCTGCCTGACTTGCACACATCACCTTGGCGACGTGGGCCCTCTGTTGGCACATGGAACCTGCTGGGAGCCTCCTGCCCTCGGTGATGATGGCCCTCTAGCCTCAGGCCCTAACTGCTGGGCTCCCCACGTTTTCTGATGTGAGCCCAGTGATGCCAGGACACTCCTGTCAGGTTCCCATCCCCATGGGGATGTGGGCTTTCTGCTCTGAGGTCCCAATGCCTGGGTTGCTCACAGTTTCATGATGTGGGCTCTCTGGTGTTAGTTCACTCCTGCCTGCATCCCATAGCTTCTGTGCTCTCGGCCGCCTGCTGGGAGGTTCCAAATGCTGGATTCCTCACCTTTTTAATTCTTTGGGCCCTCTGTTTTTAGGCTACTCCTACCTGCCTCACTCCCATCCCCTTTGTGATGTATGTCCTCTGATATGAGGCCACATGTGCTGGGTTCCTCACCTTTCGATGATGTGGCCCCACTGGTGGGAGGACAGTCCTGACTGGTTCCCATCCCCTTGGTGTTGTGGGCCCTCTGGTGAGAGTCTCATCCTGCCTCGGTTCCTCACCCTTCTGTGAGATAGGCCCTCTGCTGTGAGGTCACTACTGCCTGGCTGGCGCATGCCACCTTGTAGACGTGGGCCCTCTGTTGGCAGTTGGAACCTGCTGGGAGTCTCCTCCCCTCAGTTATGAGGGCCCCCTGGCGTCAGGCCCTAACTGCTGGGCTCCTAACATTTTCTGATATGTGCTAAGTGGTGCGAAGCCACTCCTGCCAGGTTCCCATCCCAATGGGGATGTGGGCCTTGTGTTCTGAGGTCCCAACGGCTGGGCTGCTCACAGGTTCATGATGTGGGCCCTCTGCTGTGAGTTCACTGCGGCCTGGATCCCATAGCCTCGGTGCTCTGGGCCACTTGCTGGGAGGTTCCAACTGCTGGATTCCTCAACTTTTATATTCTATGGACCCTGTGTTGTGAGGCCGGTCCTGCCAGCCTCATTCCGAACCCCTTGGTGATGTGGTTCCTGTGGTTTGAGGCTACATGTGCTGGGATCCTCACCTTTCGATGATGTTGTCCCACTGGTGTGGGGACACTCCTGCCTGGTTCCCATCCCCTTGGTGATGTGGGCCCTCTGGTGAGAGTCTGATCCTGGCTGTGTTCCTCACCCTTCTGTGAGGGGGGCCCTCTGCTGTGAGGTCACTCCTGCCGGGCTGGCACACATCGCCTTGGCGACGTTGGCCCTCTGGTGGCAGCTGGAGCCTGCTGGGAGCCTCCTCCTCTCGGTGATGAGTGCCCTCTAGTGTCAGGCCCTAACTTCTGAGCACCCCACGTTTTCTGATGTGAGCCCAGTGATGCCAGGACACTCCTGTCATGTTCCCATCACCATGGGGATGTGGGCCTTCTGCTGTGAGGTCCCAATGTCTGGGTTGCTCACAGTTTCATGATGTGGGCTGTCTGGTGTTAGTTCACTCCGGCCTGCATCCCCTAACCTCTGTGCTCTGGGCCGCCTGCTGGGAGGTTCCAAATGCTGGATTCCTCACCTTTCTTATTTTGGGGCCCTCTGTTATGAGGCTCCTCCTGCCTGCCTCACTCCCAGCCCCTTGGTGATGGGTGTCCTATGGTTTGAAGCCACATGTTCTGGGTTCCTCATCTTTAGATGATGTGGCCCTACTCATGTGAGGACACTCCTGCCTGGTTCCAATCCATTTGGTGATGTGGGCCCTCTGGTGCGAGTCTGATCCAGACTGGGTTCGTCACACTTCTCTGAGGTGGGCCCTCTGCTGTGAGGTCATTCGTGCCTGGTTGGCACACATTGCCTTGGTGACGTCAGCCCTCTGGTGGCAGTTGGAGCCTGCTGGGAGCCTCCTTCCCTTGGTGATGAGGGTCCTCTGGCGTCAGGCCCTAACTGCTGGTCGCCCAAAATTTTCTGATACGTTCTCAGTGGTGAGAGGACACTCCTACCAGATTTCCATCCCCATGGGGATGTGGGTCTCCTGCTCTGAGGTCCCAATGGCTGGGTTGCTCAGTTTCATGACATGGGCCCTCTTCTGTGAGTTCACTGTGGCCTGGATCCCATAGCCTCGGTGCTCTGGACCGCCTGCTGGGAGGTTCCAACTGCTGGATTCCTCACTTTTTAAATTTTTGGGGCCCTGTGTTGTGAGGATCCTCCTGCCTGCCTCACTCCCAGCCCCTTCGTGATGTGTGTCGTCTGGTTTGAGGCCACATGTGCTGGGTTCCTCACCTTTCGATGATGTGGGACCAATGGTCTTAGGAGACTCCTGCCTGGTTCACATCCCCTTGGTGATGTGGGCCCTCTGTTGAGAGTCTGATCCTGGCTGGGTTCCTCACCCATCTGTGAGGTGGGCCGTCTGCTGTGAGGTCACTCCTGCCTGGCTTGCTCACCTCGCCTTGTGGACATGAGCCCTCTGGTGGCAGCTGGAGCCTGCTGGGAGCCTCCTCCCCTCGGTGATGAGGGCCCTCTGGCGTCAGGCCCTAACTGCTGGGCTCCCCACATTTTGTGATGTGCGCCCAGTGGTGCGAGGACACTCCAGCCAGGTTCACATCCCCATTGGGATGTGGGCCTTCTGCTCTGAGGTCCCAACGCGTGGGTTGCTCACAGTTTCATGATGTGGGCTCTCTGCTGTTAGTTCACTCCTGCCTGCATCCCATAGCTTCTGTGCTCTCGGCCGCCTGCTGGGAGGTTCCAACTGCTGGATTCCTCACCTTTCTTATTCTTTGGGCCCTCTGTTTTTAGGCTACTCCTGCCTGCCTCACTCCCATTCCCTTTGTGATATGTGTCCTCTGATTTGAGGCCACATGTGCTGGGTTCCGCACCTTTCGATGATGTGGCCCCACTGGAGGGAAGACAGTCCTGAGTGGTTCCCATCCCCTTGCTGATGTGGGCCCTCAGGTGAGAGTCTGATCCTGGCTGGGGTCCTCACCCTTCTGTGAGGTGGGCCCTCTGCTGTGAGGTCAATCATGCCTGTCTGGCACACGTCACCTTGGCGACGTGGGCCCTCTGGTGGCAGTTGGAGTGTGCTGGGATCCTCCTCCCCTCGGTGATGAGGGCCCTCTTGCCTTAGGCCATAACTGCTGGGCTCCCCACATTTTCTGATGTGCGCCAAGTGAGTGAGGACACTCTTGCCAGGTTCCCATCCCCATGGGGATATGGGCCTTCTGCTCTGAGGTCAAAACGGCTGGCTTGCTCACAGTACCATGATGTGGGCCCTCTGCTGTGAGTTCACTCCGGCAAGGATCCCTTATCATCGGTGCTCTGAGCCGCCTGCTGGGAGGTTCCAACTGCTGGATTCCTCACCTTTTTTATTCTATGTGCCCTCTGTTGTGAGGCTCCTCCTGCCTGCCTCACTGCCAGCCCCTTGGTGATGACTGTCCTATGGCTTGAGGCCACATGTGCTGCATTCCTCACCTTTCGATGATGTGGCCCCACTCGTGTGAGGACACTCCTGCCTGGTTCCCATCCCCTTGGTGAGGTGGGCCCTCTGGCGAGAGTCTAATCCTGGCTGGGTTCCTCAACGTCCTGTGAGGTAGGCCCTCTGCTGTGAGGTCACTCCTGCCTGGCTGGCACACGTCACCTTGGAGACGTGAGCCCTCTGGTGGCAGCTGGAGCGTGCAGGGTGCCTCCTCCTCTCGGTGATGACGGCCCTCTGGCGTCAGGCCCTAAATGGTGGGCTCCCCAAATTTTCTGATGTGCGCCCAGTGGTGCGAGGACACTCCAGCCAGGTTCCCATTCCCATGGGGATGTGGGCCTTCTGCGCTGAGGTCCCAACGCCTGGGTTGCTCACAGTTTTATGATGTGGGCCCTCTGCTGTGAGTTCACTGTGGCCTGGATCCCATAGCCTCAGTGTTCTGGGCCGCCTGCTGGAAGGTCTAAATGCTGGAATCCTCACGTTTTTTATATTATGTGCCCTGTGTTGTGAGGCTCCTCCTGCCTGCCTCATTCCAAGGCCCTTGGTGATGTGGGTCCTCTGGTTTGAGGACACATGTGCTGGGTTCCTCACCTTAAGATGATGAGGCCCCACTGGTGTGAGGATAATCCTGACTGGTTCCCATCCCCTTTGTGATGTGGGCCCTCTGGTGAGAGTCTGATCCTGGCTGGGTTCCTCACCCATCTGTGAGGTGGGCCCTCTACTATCAGGTAACTCTTGCCTGGCTTGCTCACCTCGCCTTGTTGACATGAGCCCTCTGGTGGCACTTGGACCCTGCTGGGAGCCTCCTCACCTCTGTGATGAGGGCCCTCTGACGTCAGGCCCTAACTGCTGGGCTCCCCAACTTTTCTTAGTGAGCCCAGTGATGCTCGGGCACTCCTCTTAGGTTCCCATCTCCATGGGCATGAGGGCCTTCTGCTCTGAGGTTCCAACGGCTGGGTTGATCACAATTTCATGATGTGGGCTCTCTGGTGTTAGTTCACTGTGGCCTGGATCCCATAGCCTCTGTGCTCTTGGCCGCCTGCTGGGAGGTTCCAACTGCTCGATTCCTCAACTTTTGTATTCTATGGGTCCTGTGTTGTGATGCTCCTCCTGCCTGCCTCACTCGCAACCCCTTCGTGATGTGGGTCTTCTGGGTTGAGGCCACATGTGCTGGGTTCCGCAACTTTCTATGATGTGGCCCCACTGGTGTGAGGACACTCCTGCCTGGTTCCCATCCCCTTGGTGATGTGGGCCTTCTGGTGACAGTCTTATCCTGGCTGGGTTCCTCACTCTTCTGTGAGGTAGGCCCTCTGCTGTGAGGTCAATCCTGCCTGACTTGCACACATCACCTTGGCGACGTGGGCCCTCTGTTGGCACATGGAACCTGCTGGGAGCCTCCTGCCCTCGGTGATGATGGCCCTCTAGCCTCAGGCCCTAACTGCTGGGCTCCCCACGTTTTCTGATGTGAGCCCAGTGATGCCAGGACACTCCTGTCAGGTTCCCATCCCCATGGGGATGTGGGCTTTCTGCTCTGAGGTCCCAATGCCTGGGTTGCTCACAGTTTCATGATGTGGGCTCTCTGGTGTTAGTTCACTCCTGCCTGCATCCCATAGCTTCTGTGCTCTCGGCCGCCTGCTGGGAGGTTCCAAATGCTGGATTCCTCACCTTTTTAATTCTTTGGGCCCTCTGTTTTTAGGCTACTCCTACCTGCCTCACTCCCATCCCCTTTGTGATGTATGTCCTCTGATATGAGGCCACATGTGCTGGGTTCCTCACCTTTCGATGATGTGGCCCCACTGGTGGGAGGACAGTCCTGACTGGTTCCCATCCCCTTGGTGTTGTGGGCCCTCTGGTGAGAGTCTCATCCTGCCTCGGTTCCTCACCCTTCTGTGAGATAGGCCCTCTGCTGTGAGGTCACTACTGCCTGGCTGGCGCATGCCACCTTGTAGACGTGGGCCCTCTGTTGGCAGTTGGAACCTGCTGGGAGTCTCCTCCCCTCAGTTATGAGGGCCCCCTGGCGTCAGGCCCTAACTGCTGGGCTCCTAACATTTTCTGATATGTGCTAAGTGGTGCGAAGCCACTCCTGCCAGGTTCCCATCCCAATGGGGATGTGGGCCTTGTGTTCTGAGGTCCCAACGGCTGGGCTGCTCACAGGTTCATGATGTGGGCCCTCTGCTGTGAGTTCACTGCGGCCTGGATCCCATAGCCTCGGTGCTCTGGGCCACTTGCTGGGAGGTTCCAACTGCTGGATTCCTCAACTTTTATATTCTATGGACCCTGTGTTGTGAGGCCGGTCCTGCCAGCCTCATTCCGAACCCCTTGGTGATGTGGTTCCTGTGGTTTGAGGCTACATGTGCTGGGATCCTCACCTTTCGATGATGTTGTCCCACTGGTGTGGGGACACTCCTGCCTGGTTCCCATCCCCTTGGTGATGTGGGCCCTCTGGTGAGAGTCTGATCCTGGCTGTGTTCCTCACCCTTCTGTGAGGGGGGCCCTCTGCTGTGAGGTCACTCCTGCCGGGCTGGCACACATCGCCTTGGCGACGTTGGCCCTCTGGTGGCAGCTGGAGCCTGCTGGGAGCCTCCTCCTCTCGGTGATGAGTGCCCTCTAGTGTCAGGCCCTAACTTCTGAGCACCCCACGTTTTCTGATGTGAGCCCAGTGATGCCAGGACACTCCTGTCATGTTCCCATCACCATGGGGATGTGGGCCTTCTGCTGTGAGGTCCCAATGTCTGGGTTGCTCACAGTTTCATGATGTGGGCTGTCTGGTGTTAGTTCACTCCGGCCTGCATCCCCTAACCTCTGTGCTCTGGGCCGCCTGCTGGGAGGTTCCAAATGCTGGATTCCTCACCTTTCTTATTTTGGGGCCCTCTGTTATGAGGCTCCTCCTGCCTGCCTCACTCCCAGCCCCTTGGTGATGGGTGTCCTATGGTTTGAAGCCACATGTTCTGGGTTCCTCATCTTTAGATGATGTGGCCCTACTCATGTGAGGACACTCCTGCCTGGTTCCAATCCATTTGGTGATGTGGGCCCTCTGGTGCGAGTCTGATCCAGACTGGGTTCGTCACACTTCTCTGAGGTGGGCCCTCTGCTGTGAGGTCATTCGTGCCTGGTTGGCACACATTGCCTTGGTGACGTCAGCCCTCTGGTGGCAGTTGGAGCCTGCTGGGAGCCTCCTTCCCTTGGTGATGAGGGTCCTCTGGCGTCAGGCCCTAACTGCTGGTCGCCCAAAATTTTCTGATACGTTCTCAGTGGTGAGAGGACACTCCTACCAGATTTCCATCCCCATGGGGATGTGGGTCTCCTGCTCTGAGGTCCCAATGGCTGGGTTGCTCAGTTTCATGACATGGGCCCTCTTCTGTGAGTTCACTGTGGCCTGGATCCCATAGCCTCGGTGCTCTGGACCGCCTGCTGGGAGGTTCCAACTGCTGGATTCCTCACTTTTTAAATTTTTGGGGCCCTGTGTTGTGAGGATCCTCCTGCCTGCCTCACTCCCAGCCCCTTCGTGATGTGTGTCGTCTGGTTTGAGGCCACATGTGCTGGGTTCCTCACCTTTCGATGATGTGGGACCAATGGTCTTAGGAGACTCCTGCCTGGTTCACATCCCCTTGGTGATGTGGGCCCTCTGTTGAGAGTCTGATCCTGGCTGGGTTCCTCACCCATCTGTGAGGTGGGCCGTCTGCTGTGAGGTCACTCCTGCCTGGCTTGCTCACCTCGCCTTGTGGACATGAGCCCTCTGGTGGCAGCTGGAGCCTGCTGGGAGCCTCCTCCCCTCGGTGATGAGGGCCCTCTGGCGTCAGGCCCTAACTGCTGGGCTCCCCACATTTTGTGATGTGCGCCCAGTGGTGCGAGGACACTCCAGCCAGGTTCACATCCCCATTGGGATGTGGGCCTTCTGCTCTGAGGTCCCAACGCGTGGGTTGCTCACAGTTTCATGATGTGGGCTCTCTGCTGTTAGTTCACTCCTGCCTGCATCCCATAGCTTCTGTGCTCTCGGCCGCCTGCTGGGAGGTTCCAACTGCTGGATTCCTCACCTTTCTTATTCTTTGGGCCCTCTGTTTTTAGGCTACTCCTGCCTGCCTCACTCCCATTCCCTTTGTGATATGTGTCCTCTGATTTGAGGCCACATGTGCTGGGTTCCGCACCTTTCGATGATGTGGCCCCACTGGAGGGAAGACAGTCCTGAGTGGTTCCCATCCCCTTGCTGATGTGGGCCCTCAGGTGAGAGTCTGATCCTGGCTGGGGTCCTCACCCTTCTGTGAGGTGGGCCCTCTGCTGTGAGGTCAATCATGCCTGTCTGGCACACGTCACCTTGGCGACGTGGGCCCTCTGGTGGCAGTTGGAGTGTGCTGGGATCCTCCTCCCCTCGGTGATGAGGGCCCTCTTGCCTTAGGCCATAACTGCTGGGCTCCCCACATTTTCTGATGTGCGCCAAGTGAGTGAGGACACTCTTGCCAGGTTCCCATCCCCATGGGGATATGGGCCTTCTGCTCTGAGGTCAAAACGGCTGGCTTGCTCACAGTACCATGATGTGGGCCCTCTGCTGTGAGTTCACTCCGGCAAGGATCCCTTATCATCGGTGCTCTGAGCCGCCTGCTGGGAGGTTCCAACTGCTGGATTCCTCACCTTTTTTATTCTATGTGCCCTCTGTTGTGAGGCTCCTCCTGCCTGCCTCACTGCCAGCCCCTTGGTGATGACTGTCCTATGGCTTGAGGCCACATGTGCTGCATTCCTCACCTTTCGATGATGTGGCCCCACTCGTGTGAGGACACTCCTGCCTGGTTCCCATCCCCTTGGTGAGGTGGGCCCTCTGGCGAGAGTCTAATCCTGGCTGGGTTCCTCAACGTCCTGTGAGGTAGGCCCTCTGCTGTGAGGTCACTCCTGCCTGGCTGGCACACGTCACCTTGGAGACGTGAGCCCTCTGGTGGCAGCTGGAGCGTGCAGGGTGCCTCCTCCTCTCGGTGATGACGGCCCTCTGGCGTCAGGCCCTAAATGGTGGGCTCCCCAAATTTTCTGATGTGCGCCCAGTGGTGCGAGGACACTCCAGCCAGGTTCCCATTCCCATGGGGATGTGGGCCTTCTGCGCTGAGGTCCCAACGCCTGGGTTGCTCACAGTTTTATGATGTGGGCCCTCTGCTGTGAGTTCACTGTGGCCTGGATCCCATAGCCTCAGTGTTCTGGGCCGCCTGCTGGAAGGTCTAAATGCTGGAATCCTCACGTTTTTTATATTATGTGCCCTGTGTTGTGAGGCTCCTCCTGCCTGCCTCATTCCAAGGCCCTTGGTGATGTGGGTCCTCTGGTTTGAGGACACATGTGCTGGGTTCCTCACCTTAAGATGATGAGGCCCCACTGGTGTGAGGATAATCCTGACTGGTTCCCATCCCCTTTGTGATGTGGGCCCTCTGGTGAGAGTCTGATCCTGGCTGGGTTCCTCACCCATCTGTGAGGTGGGCCCTCTACTATCAGGTAACTCTTGCCTGGCTTGCTCACCTCGCCTTGTTGACATGAGCCCTCTGGTGGCACTTGGACCCTGCTGGGAGCCTCCTCACCTCTGTGATGAGGGCCCTCTGACGTCAGGCCCTAACTGCTGGGCTCCCCAACTTTTCTTAGTGAGCCCAGTGATGCTCGGGCACTCCTCTTAGGTTCCCATCTCCATGGGCATGAGGGCCTTCTGCTCTGAGGTTCCAACGGCTGGGTTGATCACAATTTCATGATGTGGGCTCTCTGGTGTTAGTTCACTGTGGCCTGGATCCCATAGCCTCTGTGCTCTTGGCCGCCTGCTGGGAGGTTCCAACTGCTCGATTCCTCAACTTTTGTATTCTATGGGTCCTGTGTTGTGATGCTCCTCCTGCCTGCCTCACTCGCAACCCCTTCGTGATGTGGGTCTTCTGGTTTGAGGCCACATGTGCTGGGTTCCGCAACTTTCTATGATGTGGCCCCACTGGTGTGAGGACACTCCTGCCTGGTTCCCATCCCCTTGGTGATGTGGGCCTTCTGGTGACAGTCTTATCCTGGCTGGGTTCCTCACTCTTCTGTGAGGTAGGCCCTCTGCTGTGAGGTCAATCCTGCCTGACTTGCACACATCACCTTGGCGACGTGGGCCCTCTGTTGGCACATGGAACCTGCTGGGAGCCTCCTGCCCTCGGTGATGATGGCCCTCTAGCCTCAGGCCCTAACTGCTGGGCTCCCCACGTTTTCTGATGTGAGCCCAGTGATGCCAGGACACTCCTGTCAGGTTCCCATCCCCATGGGGATGTGGGCTTTCTGCTCTGAGGTCCCAATGCCTGGGTTGCTCACAGTTTCATGATGTGGGCTCTCTGGTGTTAGTTCACTCCTGCCTGCATCCCATAGCTTCTGTGCTCTCGGCCGCCTGCTGGGAGGTTCCAAATGCTGGATTCCTCACCTTTTTAATTCTTTGGGCCCTCTGTTTTTAGGCTACTCCTACCTGCCTCACTCCCATCCCCTTTGTGATGTATGTCCTCTGATATGAGGCCACATGTGCTGGGTTCCTCACCTTTCGATGATGTGGCCCCACTGGTGGGAGGACAGTCCTGACTGGTTCCCATCCCCTTGGTGTTGTGGGCCCTCTGGTGAGAGTCTCATCCTGCCTCGGTTCCTCACCCTTCTGTGAGATAGGCCCTCTGCTGTGAGGTCACTACTGCCTGGCTGGCGCATGCCACCTTGTAGACGTGGGCCCTCTGTTGGCAGTTGGAACCTGCTGGGAGTCTCCTCCCCTCAGTTATGAGGGCCCCCTGGCGTCAGGCCCTAACTGCTGGGCTCCTAACATTTTCTGATATGTGCTAAGTGGTGCGAAGCCACTCCTGCCAGGTTCCCATCCCAATGGGGATGTGGGCCTTGTGTTCTGAGGTCCCAACGGCTGGGCTGCTCACAGGTTCATGATGTGGGCCCTCTGCTGTGAGTTCACTGCGGCCTGGATCCCATAGCCTCGGTGCTCTGGGCCACTTGCTGGGAGGTTCCAACTGCTGGATTCCTCAACTTTTATATTCTATGGACCCTGTGTTGTGAGGCCGGTCCTGCCAGCCTCATTCCGAACCCCTTGGTGATGTGGTTCCTGTGGTTTGAGGCTACATGTGCTGGGATCCTCACCTTTCGATGATGTTGTCCCACTGGTGTGGGGACACTCCTGCCTGGTTCCCATCCCCTTGGTGATGTGGGCCCTCTGGTGAGAGTCTGATCCTGGCTGTGTTCCTCACCCTTCTGTGAGGGGGGCCCTCTGCTGTGAGGTCACTCCTGCCGGGCTGGCACACATCGCCTTGGCGACGTTGGCCCTCTGGTGGCAGCTGGAGCCTGCTGGGAGCCTCCTCCTCTCGGTGATGAGTGCCCTCTAGTGTCAGGCCCTAACTTCTGAGCACCCCACGTTTTCTGATGTGAGCCCAGTGATGCCAGGACACTCCTGTCATGTTCCCATCACCATGGGGATGTGGGCCTTCTGCTGTGAGGTCCCAATGTCTGGGTTGCTCACAGTTTCATGATGTGGGCTGTCTGGTGTTAGTTCACTCCGGCCTGCATCCCCTAACCTCTGTGCTCTGGGCCGCCTGCTGGGAGGTTCCAAATGCTGGATTCCTCACCTTTCTTATTTTGGGGCCCTCTGTTATGAGGCTCCTCCTGCCTGCCTCACTCCCAGCCCCTTGGTGATGGGTGTCCTATGGTTTGAAGCCACATGTTCTGGGTTCCTCATCTTTAGATGATGTGGCCCTACTCATGTGAGGACACTCCTGCCTGGTTCCAATCCATTTGGTGATGTGGGCCCTCTGGTGCGAGTCTGATCCAGACTGGGTTCGTCACACTTCTCTGAGGTGGGCCCTCTGCTGTGAGGTCATTCGTGCCTGGTTGGCACACATTGCCTTGGTGACGTCAGCCCTCTGGTGGCAGTTGGAGCCTGCTGGGAGCCTCCTTCCCTTGGTGATGAGGGTCCTCTGGCGTCAGGCCCTAACTGCTGGTCGCCCAAAATTTTCTGATACGTTCTCAGTGGTGAGAGGACACTCCTACCAGATTTCCATCCCCATGGGGATGTGGGTCTCCTGCTCTGAGGTCCCAATGGCTGGGTTGCTCAGTTTCATGACATGGGCCCTCTTCTGTGAGTTCACTGTGGCCTGGATCCCATAGCCTCGGTGCTCTGGACCGCCTGCTGGGAGGTTCCAACTGCTGGATTCCTCACTTTTTAAATTTTTGGGGCCCTGTGTTGTGAGGATCCTCCTGCCTGCCTCACTCCCAGCCCCTTCGTGATGTGTGTCGTCTGGTTTGAGGCCACATGTGCTGGGTTCCTCACCTTTCGATGATGTGGGACCAATGGTCTTAGGAGACTCCTGCCTGGTTCACATCCCCTTGGTGATGTGGGCCCTCTGTTGAGAGTCTGATCCTGGCTGGGTTCCTCACCCATCTGTGAGGTGGGCCGTCTGCTGTGAGGTCACTCCTGCCTGGCTTGCTCACCTCGCCTTGTGGACATGAGCCCTCTGGTGGCAGCTGGAGCCTGCTGGGAGCCTCCTCCCCTCGGTGATGAGGGCCCTCTGGCGTCAGGCCCTAACTGCTGGGCTCCCCACATTTTGTGATGTGCGCCCAGTGGTGCGAGGACACTCCAGCCAGGTTCACATCCCCATTGGGATGTGGGCCTTCTGCTCTGAGGTCCCAACGCGTGGGTTGCTCACAGTTTCATGATGTGGGCTCTCTGCTGTTAGTTCACTCCTGCCTGCATCCCATAGCTTCTGTGCTCTCGGCCGCCTGCTGGGAGGTTCCAACTGCTGGATTCCTCACCTTTCTTATTCTTTGGGCCCTCTGTTTTTAGGCTACTCCTGCCTGCCTCACTCCCATTCCCTTTGTGATATGTGTCCTCTGATTTGAGGCCACATGTGCTGGGTTCCGCACCTTTCGATGATGTGGCCCCACTGGAGGGAAGACAGTCCTGAGTGGTTCCCATCCCCTTGCTGATGTGGGCCCTCAGGTGAGAGTCTGATCCTGGCTGGGGTCCTCACCCTTCTGTGAGGTGGGCCCTCTGCTGTGAGGTCAATCATGCCTGTCTGGCACACGTCACCTTGGCGACGTGGGCCCTCTGGTGGCAGTTGGAGTGTGCTGGGATCCTCCTCCCCTCGGTGATGAGGGCCCTCTTGCCTTAGGCCATAACTGCTGGGCTCCCCACATTTTCTGATGTGCGCCAAGTGAGTGAGGACACTCTTGCCAGGTTCCCATCCCCATGGG
This sequence comes from Lagenorhynchus albirostris, assembly GCF_949774975.1. NCBI lineage: Eukaryota > Metazoa > Chordata > Mammalia > Artiodactyla > Delphinidae > Lagenorhynchus > Lagenorhynchus albirostris. Next base: position 69,280 of record NW_026783601.1, on the reverse strand, counting down.
GATATGGGCCTTCTGCTCTGAGGTCAAAACGGCTGGCTTGCTCACAGTACCATGATGTGGGCCCTCTGCTGTGAGTTCACTCCGGCAAGGATCCCTTATCATCGGTGCTCTGAGCCGCCTGCTGGGAGGTTCCAACTGCTGGATTCCTCACCTTTTTTATTCTATGTGCCCTCTGTTGTGAGGCTCCTCCTGCCTGCCTCACTGCCAGCCCCTTGGTGATGACTGTCCTATGGCTTGAGGCCACATGTGCTGCATTCCTCACCTTTCGATGATGTGGCCCCACTCGTGTGAGGACACTCCTGCCTGGTTCCCATCCCCTTGGTGAGGTGGGCCCTCTGGCGAGAGTCTAATCCTGGCTGGGTTCCTCAACGTCCTGTGAGGTAGGCCCTCTGCTGTGAGGTCACTCCTGCCTGGCTGGCACACGTCACCTTGGAGACGTGAGCCCTCTGGTGGCAGCTGGAGCGTGCAGGGTGCCTCCTCCTCTCGGTGATGACGGCCCTCTGGCGTCAGGCCCTAAATGGTGGGCTCCCCAAATTTTCTGATGTGCGCCCAGTGGTGCGAGGACACTCCAGCCAGGTTCCCATTCCCATGGGGATGTGGGCCTTCTGCGCTGAGGTCCCAACGCCTGGGTTGCTCACAGTTTTATGATGTGGGCCCTCTGCTGTGAGTTCACTGTGGCCTGGATCCCATAGCCTCAGTGTTCTGGGCCGCCTGCTGGAAGGTCTAAATGCTGGAATCCTCACGTTTTTTATATTATGTGCCCTGTGTTGTGAGGCTCCTCCTGCCTGCCTCATTCCAAGGCCCTTGGTGATGTGGGTCCTCTGGTTTGAGGACACATGTGCTGGGTTCCTCACCTTAAGATGATGAGGCCCCACTGGTGTGAGGATAATCCTGACTGGTTCCCATCCCCTTTGTGATGTGGGCCCTCTGGTGAGAGTCTGATCCTGGCTGGGTTCCTCACCCATCTGTGAGGTGGGCCCTCTACTATCAGGTAACTCTTGCCTGGCTTGCTCACCTCGCCTTGTTGACATGAGCCCTCTGGTGGCACTTGGACCCTGCTGGGAGCCTCCTCACCTCTGTGATGAGGGCCCTCTGACGTCAGGCCCTAACTGCTGGGCTCCCCAACTTTTCTTAGTGAGCCCAGTGATGCTCGGGCACTCCTCTTAGGTTCCCATCTCCATGGGCATGAGGGCCTTCTGCTCTGAGGTTCCAACGGCTGGGTTGATCACAATTTCATGATGTGGGCTCTCTGGTGTTAGTTCACTGTGGCCTGGATCCCATAGCCTCTGTGCTCTTGGCCGCCTGCTGGGAGGTTCCAACTGCTCGATTCCTCAACTTTTGTATTCTATGGGTCCTGTGTTGTGATGCTCCTCCTGCCTGCCTCACTCGCAACCCCTTCGTGATGTGGGTCTTCTGGTTTGAGGCCACATGTGCTGGGTTCCGCAACTTTCTATGATGTGGCCCCACTGGTGTGAGGACACTCCTGCCTGGTTCCCATCCCCTTGGTGATGTGGGCCTTCTGGTGACAGTCTTATCCTGGCTGGGTTCCTCACTCTTCTGTGAGGTAGGCCCTCTGCTGTGAGGTCAATCCTGCCTGACTTGCACACATCACCTTGGCGACGTGGGCCCTCTGTTGGCACATGGAACCTGCTGGGAGCCTCCTGCCCTCGGTGATGATGGCCCTCTAGCCTCAGGCCCTAACTGCTGGGCTCCCCACGTTTTCTGATGTGAGCCCAGTGATGCCAGGACACTCCTGTCAGGTTCCCATCCCCATGGGGATGTGGGCTTTCTGCTCTGAGGTCCCAATGCCTGGGTTGCTCACAGTTTCATGATGTGGGCTCTCTGCTGTTAGTTCACTCCTGCCTGCATCCCATAGCTTCTGTGCTCTCGGCCGCCTGCTGGGAGGTTCCAAATGCTGGATTCCTCACCTTTTTAATTCTTTGGGCCCTCTGTTTTTAGGCTACTCCTACCTGCCTCACTCCCATCCCCTTTGTGATGTATGTCCTCTGATATGAGGCCACATGTGCTGGGTTCCTCACCTTTCGATGATGTGGCCCCACTGGTGGGAGGACAGTCCTGACTGGTTCCCATCCCCTTGGTGTTGTGGGCCCTCTGGTGAGAGTCTCATCCTGCCTCGGTTCCTCACCCTTCTGTGAGATAGGCCCTCTGCTGTGAGGTCACTACTGCCTGGCTGGCGCATGCCACCTTGTAGACGTGGGCCCTCTGTTGGCAGTTGGAACCTGCTGGGAGTCTCCTCCCCTCAGTTATGAGGGCCCCCTGGCGTCAGGCCCTAACTGCTGGGCTCCTAACATTTTCTGATATGTGCTAAGTGGTGCGAAGCCACTCCTGCCAGGTTCCCATCCCAATGGGGATGTGGGCCTTGTGTTCTGAGGTCCCAACGGCTGGGCTGCTCACAGGTTCATGATGTGGGCCCTCTGCTGTGAGTTCACTGCGGCCTGGATCCCATAGCCTCGGTGCTCTGGGCCACTTGCTGGGAGGTTCCAACTGCTGGATTCCTCAACTTTTATATTCTATGGACCCTGTGTTGTGAGGCCGGTCCTGCCAGCCTCATTCCGAACCCCTTGGTGATGTGGTTCCTGTGGTTTGAGGCTACATGTGCTGGGATCCTCACCTTTCGATGATGTTGTCCCACTGGTGTGGGGACACTCCTGCCTGGTTCCCATCCCCTTGGTGATGTGGGCCCTCTGGTGAGAGTCTGATCCTGGCTGTGTTCCTCACCCTTCTGTGAGGGGGGCCCTCTGCTGTGAGGTCACTCCTGCCGGGCTGGCACACATCGCCTTGGCGACGTTGGCCCTCTGGTGGCAGCTGGAGCCTGCTGGGAGCCTCCTCCTCTCGGTGATGAGTGCCCTCTAGTGTCAGGCCCTAACTTCTGAGCACCCCACGTTTTCTGATGTGAGCCCAGTGATGCCAGGACACTCCTGTCATGTTCCCATCACCATGGGGATGTGGGCCTTCTGCTGTGAGGTCCCAATGTCTGGGTTGCTCACAGTTTCATGATGTGGGCTGTCTGGTGTTAGTTCACTCCGGCCTGCATCCCCTAACCTCTGTGCTCTGGGCCGCCTGCTGGGAGGTTCCAAATGCTGGATTCCTCACCTTTCTTATTTTGGGGCCCTCTGTTATGAGGCTCCTCCTGCCTGCCTCACTCCCAGCCCCTTGGTGATGGGTGTCCTATGGTTTGAAGCCACATGTTCTGGGTTCCTCATCTTTAGATGATGTGGCCCTACTCATGTGAGGACACTCCTGCCTGGTTCCAATCCATTTGGTGATGTGGGCCCTCTGGTGCGAGTCTGATCCAGACTGGGTTCGTCACACTTCTCTGAGGTGGGCCCTCTGCTGTGAGGTCATTCGTGCCTGGTTGGCACACATTGCCTTGGTGACGTCAGCCCTCTGGTGGCAGTTGGAGCCTGCTGGGAGCCTCCTTCCCTTGGTGATGAGGGTCCTCTGGCGTCAGGCCCTAACTGCTGGTCGCCCAAAATTTTCTGATACGTTCTCAGTGGTGAGAGGACACTCCTACCAGATTTCCATCCCCATGGGGATGTGGGTCTCCTGCTCTGAGGTCCCAATGGCTGGGTTGCTCAGTTTCATGACATGGGCCCTCTTCTGTGAGTTCACTGTGGCCTGGATCCCATAGCCTCGGTGCTCTGGGCCGCCTGCTGGGAGGTTCCAACTGCTGGATTCCTCACTTTTTAAATTTTTGGGGCCCTGTGTTGTGAGGATCCTCCTGCCTGCCTCACTCCCAGCCCCTTCGTGATGTGTGTCGTCTGGTTTGAGGCCACATGTGCTGGGTTCCTCACCTTTCGATGATGTGGGACCAATGGTCTTAGGAGACTCCTGCCTGGTTCACATCCCCTTGGTGATGTGGGCCCTCTGTTGAGAGTCTGATCCTGGCTGGGTTCCTCACCCATCTGTGAGGTGGGCCGTCTGCTGTGAGGTCACTCCTGCCTGGCTTGCTCACCTCGCCTTGTGGACATGAGCCCTCTGGTGGCAGCTGGAGCCTGCTGGGAGCCTCCTCCCCTCGGTGATGAGGGCCCTCTGGCGTCAGGCCCTAACTGCTGGGCTCCCCACATTTTGTGATGTGCGCCCAGTGGTGCGAGGACACTCCAGCCAGGTTCACATCCCCATTGGGATGTGGGCCTTCTGCTCTGAGGTCCCAACGCGTGGGTTGCTCACAGTTTCATGATGTGGGCTCTCTGCTGTTAGTTCACTCCTGCCTGCATCCCATAGCTTCTGTGCTCTCGGCCGCCTGCTGGGAGGTTCCAACTGCTGGATTCCTCACCTTTCTTATTCTTTGGGCCCTCTGTTTTTAGGCTACTCCTGCCTGCCTCACTCCCATTCCCTTTGTGATATGTGTCCTCTGATTTGAGGCCACATGTGCTGGGTTCCGCACCTTTCGATGATGTGGCCCCACTGGAGGGAAGACAGTCCTGAGTGGTTCCCATCCCCTTGCTGATGTGGGCCCTCAGGTGAGAGTCTGATCCTGGCTGGGGTCCTCACCCTTCTGTGAGGTGGGCCCTCTGCTGTGAGGTCAATCATGCCTGTCTGGCACACGTCACCTTGGCGACGTGGGCCCTCTGGTGGCAGTTGGAGTGTGCTGGGATCCTCCTCCCCTCGGTGATGAGGGCCCTCTTGCCTTAGGCCATAACTGCTGGGCTCCCCACATTTTCTGATGTGCGCCAAGTGAGTGAGGACACTCTTGCCAGGTTCCCATCCCCATGGGGATATGGGCCTTCTGCTCTGAGGTCAAAACGGCTGGCTTGCTCACAGTACCATGATGTGGGCCCTCTGCTGTGAGTTCACTCCGGCAAGGATCCCTTATCATCGGTGCTCTGAGCCGCCTGCTGGGAGGTTCCAACTGCTGGATTCCTCACCTTTTTTATTCTATGTGCCCTCTGTTGTGAGGCTCCTCCTGCCTGCCTCACTGCCAGCCCCTTGGTGATGACTGTCCTATGGCTTGAGGCCACATGTGCTGCATTCCTCACCTTTCGATGATGTGGCCCCACTCGTGTGAGGACACTCCTGCCTGGTTCCCATCCCCTTGGTGAGGTGGGCCCTCTGGCGAGAGTCTAATCCTGGCTGGGTTCCTCAACGTCCTGTGAGGTAGGCCCTCTGCTGTGAGGTCACTCCTGCCTGGCTGGCACACGTCACCTTGGAGACGTGAGCCCTCTGGTGGCAGCTGGAGCGTGCAGGGTGCCTCCTCCTCTCGGTGATGACGGCCCTCTGGCGTCAGGCCCTAAATGGTGGGCTCCCCAAATTTTCTGATGTGCGCCCAGTGGTGCGAGGACACTCCAGCCAGGTTCCCATTCCCATGGGGATGTGGGCCTTCTGCGCTGAGGTCCCAACGCCTGGGTTGCTCACAGTTTTATGATGTGGGCCCTCTGCTGTGAGTTCACTGTGGCCTGGATCCCATAGCCTCAGTGTTCTGGGCCGCCTGCTGGAAGGTCTAAATGCTGGAATCCTCACGTTTTTTATATTATGTGCCCTGTGTTGTGAGGCTCCTCCTGCCTGCCTCATTCCAAGGCCCTTGGTGATGTGGGTCCTCTGGTTTGAGGACACATGTGCTGGGTTCCTCACCTTAAGATGATGAGGCCCCACTGGTGTGAGGATAATCCTGACTGGTTCCCATCCCCTTTGTGATGTGGGCCCTCTGGTGAGAGTCTGATCCTGGCTGGGTTCCTCACCCATCTGTGAGGTGGGCCCTCTACTATCAGGTAACTCTTGCCTGGCTTGCTCACCTCGCCTTGTTGACATGAGCCCTCTGGTGGCACTTGGAGCCTGCTGGGAGCCTCCTCACCTCTGTGATGAGGGCCCTCTGACGTCAGGCCCTAACTGCTGGGCTCCCCAACTTTTCTTAGTGAGCCCAGTGATGCTCGGGCACTCCTCTTAGGTTCCCATCTCCATGGGCATGAGGGCCTTCTGCTCTGAGGTTCCAACGGCTGGGTTGATCACAATTTCATGATGTGGGCTCTCTGGTGTTAGTTCACTGTGGCCTGGATCCCATAGCCTCTGTGCTCTTGGCCGCCTGCTGGGAGGTTCCAACTGCTCGATTCCTCAACTTTTGTATTCTATGGGTCCTGTGTTGTGATGCTCCTCCTGCCTGCCTCACTCGCAACCCCTTCGTGATGTGGGTCTTCTGGTTTGAGGCCACATGTGCTGGGTTCCGCAACTTTCTATGATGTGGCCCCACTGGTGTGAGGACACTCCTGCCTGGTTCCCATCCCCTTGGTGATGTGGGCCTTCTGGTGACAGTCTTATCCTGGCTGGGTTCCTCACTCTTCTGTGAGGTAGGCCCTCTGCTGTGAGGTCAATCCTGCCTGACTTGCACACATCACCTTGGCGACGTGGGCCCTCTGTTGGCACATGGAACCTGCTGGGAGCCTCCTGCCCTCGGTGATGATGGCCCTCTAGCCTCAGGCCCTAACTGCTGGGCTCCCCACGTTTTCTGATGTGAGCCCAGTGATGCCAGGACACTCCTGTCAGGTTCCCATCCCCATGGGGATGTGGGCTTTCTGCTCTGAGGTCCCAATGCCTGGGTTGCTCACAGTTTCATGATGTGGGCTCTCTGCTGTTAGTTCACTCCTGCCTGCATCCCATAGCTTCTGTGCTCTCGGCCGCCTGCTGGGAGGTTCCAAATGCTGGATTCCTCACCTTTTTAATTCTTTGGGCCCTCTGTTTTTAGGCTACTCCTACCTGCCTCACTCCCATCCCCTTTGTGATGTATGTCCTCTGATATGAGGCCACATGTGCTGGGTTCCTCACCTTTCGATGATGTGGCCCCACTGGTGGGAGGACAGTCCTGACTGGTTCCCATCCCCTTGGTGTTGTGGGCCCTCTGGTGAGAGTCTCATCCTGCCTCGGTTCCTCACCCTTCTGTGAGATAGGCCCTCTGCTGTGAGGTCACTACTGCCTGGCTGGCGCATGCCACCTTGTAGACGTGGGCCCTCTGTTGGCAGTTGGAACCTGCTGGGAGTCTCCTCCCCTCAGTTATGAGGGCCCCCTGGCGTCAGGCCCTAACTGCTGGGCTCCTAACATTTTCTGATATGTGCTAAGTGGTGCGAAGCCACTCCTGCCAGGTTCCCATCCCAATGGGGATGTGGGCCTTGTGTTCTGAGGTCCCAACGGCTGGGCTGCTCACAGGTTCATGATGTGGGCCCTCTGCTGTGAGTTCACTGCGGCCTGGATCCCATAGCCTCGGTGCTCTGGGCCACTTGCTGGGAGGTTCCAACTGCTGGATTCCTCAACTTTTATATTCTATGGACCCTGTGTTGTGAGGCCGGTCCTGCCAGCCTCATTCCGAACCCCTTGGTGATGTGGTTCCTGTGGTTTGAGGCTACATGTGCTGGGATCCTCACCTTTCGATGATGTTGTCCCACTGGTGTGGGGACACTCCTGCCTGGTTCCCATCCCCTTGGTGATGTGGGCCCTCTGGTGAGAGTCTGATCCTGGCTGTGTTCCTCACCCTTCTGTGAGGGGGGCCCTCTGCTGTGAGGTCACTCCTGCCGGGCTGGCACACATCGCCTTGGCGACGTTGGCCCTCTGGTGGCAGCTGGAGCCTGCTGGGAGCCTCCTCCTCTCGGTGATGAGTGCCCTCTAGTGTCAGGCCCTAACTTCTGAGCACCCCACGTTTTCTGATGTGAGCCCAGTGATGCCAGGACACTCCTGTCATGTTCCCATCACCATGGGGATGTGGGCCTTCTGCTGTGAGGTCCCAATGTCTGGGTTGCTCACAGTTTCATGATGTGGGCTGTCTGGTGTTAGTTCACTCCGGCCTGCATCCCCTAACCTCTGTGCTCTGGGCCGCCTGCTGGGAGGTTCCAAATGCTGGATTCCTCACCTTTCTTATTTTGGGGCCCTCTGTTATGAGGCTCCTCCTGCCTGCCTCACTCCCAGCCCCTTGGTGATGGGTGTCCTATGGTTTGAAGCCACATGTTCTGGGTTCCTCATCTTTAGATGATGTGGCCCTACTCATGTGAGGACACTCCTGCCTGGTTCCAATCCATTTGGTGATGTGGGCCCTCTGGTGCGAGTCTGATCCAGACTGGGTTCGTCACACTTCTCTGAGGTGGGCCCTCTGCTGTGAGGTCATTCGTGCCTGGTTGGCACACATTGCCTTGGTGACGTCAGCCCTCTGGTGGCAGTTGGAGCCTGCTGGGAGCCTCCTTCCCTTGGTGATGAGGGTCCTCTGGCGTCAGGCCCTAACTGCTGGTCGCCCAAAATTTTCTGATACGTTCTCAGTGGTGAGAGGACACTCCTACCAGATTTCCATCCCCATGGGGATGTGGGTCTCCTGCTCTGAGGTCCCAATGGCTGGGTTGCTCAGTTTCATGACATGGGCCCTCTTCTGTGAGTTCACTGTGGCCTGGATCCCATAGCCTCGGTGCTCTGGACCGCCTGCTGGGAGGTTCCAACTGCTGGATTCCTCACTTTTTAAATTTTTGGGGCCCTGTGTTGTGAGGATCCTCCTGCCTGCCTCACTCCCAGCCCCTTCGTGATGTGTGTCGTCTGGTTTGAGGCCACATGTGCTGGGTTCCTCACCTTTCGATGATGTGGGACCAATGGTCTTAGGAGACTCCTGCCTGGTTCACATCCCCTTGGTGATGTGGGCCCTCTGTTGAGAGTCTGATCCTGGCTGGGTTCCTCACCCATCTGTGAGGTGGGCCGTCTGCTGTGAGGTCACTCCTGCCTGGCTTGCTCACCTCGCCTTGTGGACATGAGCCCTCTGGTGGCAGCTGGAGCCTGCTGGGAGCCTCCTCCCCTCGGTGATGAGGGCCCTCTGGCGTCAGGCCCTAACTGCTGGGCTCCCCACATTTTGTGATGTGCGCCCAGTGGTGCGAGGACACTCCAGCCAGGTTCACATCCCCATTGGGATGTGGGCCTTCTGCTCTGAGGTCCCAACGCGTGGGTTGCTCACAGTTTCATGATGTGGGCTCTCTGCTGTTAGTTCACTCCTGCCTGCATCCCATAGCTTCTGTGCTCTCGGCCGCCTGCTGGGAGGTTCCAACTGCTGGATTCCTCACCTTTCTTATTCTTTGGGCCCTCTGTTTTTAGGCTACTCCTGCCTGCCTCACTCCCATTCCCTTTGTGATATGTGTCCTCTGATTTGAGGCCACATGTGCTGGGTTCCGCACCTTTCGATGATGTGGCCCCACTGGAGGGAAGACAGTCCTGAGTGGTTCCCATCCCCTTGCTGATGTGGGCCCTCAGGTGAGAGTCTGATCCTGGCTGGGGTCCTCACCCTTCTGTGAGGTGGGCCCTCTGCTGTGAGGTCAATCATGCCTGTCTGGCACACGTCACCTTGGCGACGTGGGCCCTCTGGTGGCAGTTGGAGTGTGCTGGGATCCTCCTCCCCTCGGTGATGAGGGCCCTCTTGCCTTAGGCCATAACTGCTGGGCTCCCCACATTTTCTGATGTGCGCCAAGTGAGTGAGGACACTCTTGCCAGGTTCCCATCCCCATGGGGATATGGGCCTTCTGCTCTGAGGTCAAAACGGCTGGCTTGCTCACAGTACCATGATGTGGGCCCTCTGCTGTGAGTTCACTCCGGCAAGGATCCCTTATCATCGGTGCTCTGAGCCGCCTGCTGGGAGGTTCCAACTGCTGGATTCCTCACCTTTTTTATTCTATGTGCCCTCTGTTGTGAGGCTCCTCCTGCCTGCCTCACTGCCAGCCCCTTGGTGATGACTGTCCTATGGCTTGAGGCCACATGTGCTGCATTCCTCACCTTTCGATGATGTGGCCCCACTCGTGTGAGGACACTCCTGCCTGGTTCCCATCCCCTTGGTGAGGTGGGCCCTCTGGCGAGAGTCTAATCCTGGCTGGGTTCCTCAACGTCCTGTGAGGTAGGCCCTCTGCTGTGAGGTCACTCCTGCCTGGCTGGCACACGTCACCTTGGAGACGTGAGCCCTCTGGTGGCAGCTGGAGCGTGCAGGGTGCCTCCTCCTCTCGGTGATGACGGCCCTCTGGCGTCAGGCCCTAAATGGTGGGCTCCCCAAATTTTCTGATGTGCGCCCAGTGGTGCGAGGACACTCCAGCCAGGTTCCCATTCCCATGGGGATGTGGGCCTTCTGCGCTGAGGTCCCAACGCCTGGGTTGCTCACAGTTTTATGATGTGGGCCCTCTGCTGTGAGTTCACTGTGGCCTGGATCCCATAGCCTCAGTGTTCTGGGCCGCCTGCTGGAAGGTCTAAATGCTGGAATCCTCACGTTTTTTATATTATGTGCCCTGTGTTGTGAGGCTCCTCCTGCCTGCCTCATTCCAAGGCCCTTGGTGATGTGGGTCCTCTGGTTTGAGGACACATGTGCTGGGTTCCTCACCTTAAGATGATGAGGCCCCACTGGTGTGAGGATAATCCTGACTGGTTCCCATCCCCTTTGTGATGTGGGCCCTCTGGTGAGAGTCTGATCCTGGCTGGGTTCCTCACCCATCTGTGAGGTGGGCCCTCTACTATCAGGTAACTCTTGCCTGGCTTGCTCACCTCGCCTTGTTGACATGAGCCCTCTGGTGGCACTTGGAGCCTGCTGGGAGCCTCCTCACCTCTGTGATGAGGGCCCTCTGACGTCAGGCCCTAACTGCTGGGCTCCCCAACTTTTCTTAGTGAGCCCAGTGATGCTCGGGCACTCCTCTTAGGTTCCCATCTCCATGGGCATGAGGGCCTTCTGCTCTGAGGTTCCAACGGCTGGGTTGATCACAATTTCATGATGTGGGCTCTCTGGTGTTAGTTCACTGTGGCCTGGATCCCATAGCCTCTGTGCTCTTGGCCGCCTGCTGGGAGGTTCCAACTGCTCGATTCCTCAACTTTTGTATTCTATGGGTCCTGTGTTGTGATGCTCCTCCTGCCTGCCTCACTCGCAACCCCTTCGTGATGTGGGTCTTCTGGTTTGAGGCCACATGTGCTGGGTTCCGCAACTTTCTATGATGTGGCCCCACTGGTGTGAGGACACTCCTGCCTGGTTCCCATCCCCTTGGTGATGTGGGCCTTCTGGTGACAGTCTTATCCTGGCTGGGTTCCTCACTCTTCTGTGAGGTAGGCCCTCTGCTGTGAGGTCAATCCTGCCTGACTTGCACACATCACCTTGGCGACGTGGGCCCTCTGTTGGCACATGGAACCTGCTGGGAGCCTCCTGCCCTCGGTGATGATGGCCCTCTAGCCTCAGGCCCTAACTGCTGGGCTCCCCACGTTTTCTGATGTGAGCCCAGTGATGCCAGGACACTCCTGTCAGGTTCCCATCCCCATGGGGATGTGGGCTTTCTGCTCTGAGGTCCCAATGCCTGGGTTGCTCACAGTTTCATGATGTGGGCTCTCTGCTGTTAGTTCACTCCTGCCTGCATCCCATAGCTTCTGTGCTCTCGGCCGCCTGCTGGGAGGTTCCAAATGCTGGATTCCTCACCTTTTTAATTCTTTGGGCCCTCTGTTTTTAGGCTACTCCTACCTGCCTCACTCCCATCCCCTTTGTGATGTATGTCCTCTGATATGAGGCCACATGTGCTGGGTTCCTCACCTTTCGATGATGTGGCCCCACTGGTGGGAGGACAGTCCTGACTGGTTCCCATCCCCTTGGTGTTGTGGGCCCTCTGGTGAGAGTCTCATCCTGCCTCGGTTCCTCACCCTTCTGTGAGATAGGCCCTCTGCTGTGAGGTCACTACTGCCTGGCTGGCGCATGCCACCTTGTAGACGTGGGCCCTCTGTTGGCAGTTGGAACCTGCTGGGAGTCTCCTCCCCTCAGTTATGAGGGCCCCCTGGCGTCAGGCCCTAACTGCTGGGCTCCTAACATTTTCTGATATGTGCTAAGTGGTGCGAAGCCACTCCTGCCAGGTTCCCATCCCAATGGGGATGTGGGCCTTGTGTTCTGAGGTCCCAACGGCTGGGCTGCTCACAGGTTCATGATGTGGGCCCTCTGCTGTGAGTTCACTGCGGCCTGGATCCCATAGCCTCGGTGCTCTGGGCCACTTGCTGGGAGGTTCCAACTGCTGGATTCCTCAACTTTTATATTCTATGGACCCTGTGTTGTGAGGCCGGTCCTGCCAGCCTCATTCCGAACCCCTTGGTGATGTGGTTCCTGTGGTTTGAGGCTACATGTGCTGGGATCCTCACCTTTCGATGATGTTGTCCCACTGGTGTGGGGACACTCCTGCCTGGTTCCCATCCCCTTGGTGATGTGGGCCCTCTGGTGAGAGTCTGATCCTGGCTGTGTTCCTCACCCTTCTGTGAGGGGGGCCCTCTGCTGTGAGGTCACTCCTGCCGGGCTGGCACACATCGCCTTGGCGACGTTGGCCCTCTGGTGGCAGCTGGAGCCTGCTGGGAGCCTCCTCCTCTCGGTGATGAGTGCCCTCTAGTGTCAGGCCCTAACTTCTGAGCACCCCACGTTTTCTGATGTGAGCCCAGTGATGCCAGGACACTCCTGTCATGTTCCCATCACCATGGGGATGTGGGCCTTCTGCTGTGAGGTCCCAATGTCTGGGTTGCTCACAGTTTCATGATGTGGGCTGTCTGGTGTTAGTTCACTCCGGCCTGCATCCCCTAACCTCTGTGCTCTGGGCCGCCTGCTGGGAGGTTCCAAATGCTGGATTCCTCACCTTTCTTATTTTGGGGCCCTCTGTTATGAGGCTCCTCCTGCCTGCCTCACTCCCAGCCCCTTGGTGATGGGTGTCCTATGGTTTGAAGCCACATGTTCTGGGTTCCTCATCTTTAGATGATGTGGCCCTACTCATGTGAGGACACTCCTGCCTGGTTCCAATCCATTTGGTGATGTGGGCCCTCTGGTGCGAGTCTGATCCAGACTGGGTTCGTCACACTTCTCTGAGGTGGGCCCTCTGCTGTGAGGTCATTCGTGCCTGGTTGGCACACATTGCCTTGGTGACGTCAGCCCTCTGGTGGCAGTTGGAGCCTGCTGGGAGCCTCCTTCCCTTGGTGATGAGGGTCCTCTGGCGTCAGGCCCTAACTGCTGGTCGCCCAAAATTTTCTGATACGTTCTCAGTGGTGAGAGGACACTCCTACCAGATTTCCATCCCCATGGGGATGTGGGTCTCCTGCTCTGAGGTCCCAATGGCTGGGTTGCTCAGTTTCATGACATGGGCCCTCTTCTGTGAGTTCACTGTGGCCTGGATCCCATAGCCTCGGTGCTCTGGGCCGCCTGCTGGGAGGTTCCAACTGCTGGATTCCTCACTTTTTAAATTTTTGGGGCCCTGTGTTGTGAGGATCCTCCTGCCTGCCTCACTCCCAGCCCCTTCGTGATGTGTGTCGTCTGGTTTGAGGCCACATGTGCTGGGTTCCTCACCTTTCGATGATGTGGGACCAATGGTCTTAGGAGACTCCTGCCTGGTTCACATCCCCTTGGTGATGTGGGCCCTCTGTTGAGAGTCTGATCCTGGCTGGGTTCCTCACCCATCTGTGAGGTGGGCCGTCTGCTGTGAGGTCACTCCTGCCTGGCTTGCTCACCTCGCCTTGTGGACATGAGCCCTCTGGTGGCAGCTGGAGCCTGCTGGGAGCCTCCTCCCCTCGGTGATGAGGGCCCTCTGGCGTCAGGCCCTAACTGCTGGGCTCCCCACATTTTGTGATGTGCGCCCAGTGGTGCGAGGACACTCCAGCCAGGTTCACATCCCCATTGGGATGTGGGCCTTCTGCTCTGAGGTCCCAACGCGTGGGTTGCTCACAGTTTCATGATGTGGGCTCTCTGCTGTTAGTTCACTCCTGCCTGCATCCCATAGCTTCTGTGCTCTCGGCCGCCTGCTGGGAGGTTCCAACTGCTGGATTCCTCACCTTTCTTATTCTTTGGGCCCTCTGTTTTTAGGCTACTCCTGCCTGCCTCACTCCCATTCCCTTTGTGATATGTGTCCTCTGATTTGAGGCCACATGTGCTGGGTTCCGCACCTTTCGATGATGTGGCCCCACTGGAGGGAAGACAGTCCTGAGTGGTTCCCATCCCCTTGCTGATGTGGGCCCTCAGGTGAGAGTCTGATCCTGGCTGGGGTCCTCACCCTTCTGTGAGGTGGGCCCTCTGCTGTGAGGTCAATCATGCCTGTCTGGCACACGTCACCTTGGCGACGTGGGCCCTCTGGTGGCAGTTGGAGTGTGCTGGGATCCTCCTCCCCTCGGTGATGAGGGCCCTCTTGCCTTAGGCCATAACTGCTGGGCTCCCCACATTTTCTGATGTGCGCCAAGTGAGTGAGGACACTCTTGCCAGGTTCCCATCCCCATGGGGATATGGGCCTTCTGCTCTGAGGTCAAAACGGCTGGCTTGCTCACAGTACCATGATGTGGGCCCTCTGCTGTGAGTTCACTCCGGCAAGGATCCCTTATCATCGGTGCTCTGAGCCGCCTGCTGGGAGGTTCCAACTGCTGGATTCCTCACCTTTTTTATTCTATGTGCCCTCTGTTGTGAGGCTCCTCCTGCCTGCCTCACTGCCAGCCCCTTGGTGATGACTGTCCTATGGCTTGAGGCCACATGTGCTGCATTCCTCACCTTTCGATGATGTGGCCCCACTCGTGTGAGGACACTCCTGCCTGGTTCCCATCCCCTTGGTGAGGTGGGCCCTCTGGCGAGAGTCTAATCCTGGCTGGGTTCCTCAACGTCCTGTGAGGTAGGCCCTCTGCTGTGAGGTCACTCCTGCCTGGCTGGCACACGTCACCTTGGAGACGTGAGCCCTCTGGTGGCAGCTGGAGCGTGCAGGGTGCCTCCTCCTCTCGGTGATGACGGCCCTCTGGCGTCAGGCCCTAAATGGTGGGCTCCCCAAATTTTCTGATGTGCGCCCAGTGGTGCGAGGACACTCCAGCCAGGTTCCCATTCCCATGGGGATGTGGGCCTTCTGCGCTGAGGTCCCAACGCCTGGGTTGCTCACAGTTTTATGATGTGGGCCCTCTGCTGTGAGTTCACTGTGGCCTGGATCCCATAGCCTCAGTGTTCTGGGCCGCCTGCTGGAAGGTCTAAATGCTGGAATCCTCACGTTTTTTATATTATGTGCCCTGTGTTGTGAGGCTCCTCCTGCCTGCCTCATTCCAAGGCCCTTGGTGATGTGGGTCCTCTGGTTTGAGGACACATGTGCTGGGTTCCTCACCTTAAGATGATGAGGCCCCACTGGTGTGAGGATAATCCTGACTGGTTCCCATCCCCTTTGTGATGTGGGCCCTCTGGTGAGAGTCTGATCCTGGCTGGGTTCCTCACCCATCTGTGAGGTGGGCCCTCTACTATCAGGTAACTCTTGCCTGGCTTGCTCACCTCGCCTTGTTGACATGAGCCCTCTGGTGGCACTTGGACCCTGCTGGGAGCCTCCTCACCTCTGTGATGAGGGCCCTCTGACGTCAGGCCCTAACTGCTGGGCTCCCCAACTTTTCTTAGTGAGCCCAGTGATGCTCGGGCACTCCTCTTAGGTTCCCATCTCCATGGGCATGAGGGCCTTCTGCTCTGAGGTTCCAACGGCTGGGTTGATCACAATTTCATGATGTGGGCTCTCTGGTGTTAGTTCACTGTGGCCTGGATCCCATAGCCTCTGTGCTCTTGGCCGCCTGCTGGGAGGTTCCAACTGCTCGATTCCTCAACTTTTGTATTCTATGGGTCCTGTGTTGTGATGCTCCTCCTGCCTGCCTCACTCGCAACCCCTTCGTGATGTGGGTCTTCTGGTTTGAGGCCACATGTGCTGGGTTCCGCAACTTTCTATGATGTGGCCCCACTGGTGTGAGGACACTCCTGCCTGGTTCCCATCCCCTTGGTGATGTGGGCCTTCTGGTGACAGTCTTATCCTGGCTGGGTTCCTCACTCTTCTGTGAGGTAGGCCCTCTGCTGTGAGGTCAATCCTGCCTGACTTGCACACATCACCTTGGCGACGTGGGCCCTCTGTTGGCACATGGAACCTGCTGGGAGCCTCCTGCCCTCGGTGATGATGGCCCTCTAGCCTCAGGCCCTAACTGCTGGGCTCCCCACGTTTTCTGATGTGAGCCCAGTGATGCCAGGACACTCCTGTCAGGTTCCCATCCCCATGGGGATGTGGGCTTTCTGCTCTGAGGTCCCAATGCCTGGGTTGCTCACAGTTTCATGATGTGGGCTCTCTGGTGTTAGTTCACTCCTGCCTGCATCCCATAGCTTCTGTGCTCTCGGCCGCCTGCTGGGAGGTTCCAAATGCTGGATTCCTCACCTTTTTAATTCTTTGGGCCCTCTGTTTTTAGGCTACTCCTACCTGCCTCACTCCCATCCCCTTTGTGATGTATGTCCTCTGATATGAGGCCACATGTGCTGGGTTCCTCACC
Organism: Lagenorhynchus albirostris; assembly: GCF_949774975.1. NCBI lineage: Eukaryota > Metazoa > Chordata > Mammalia > Artiodactyla > Delphinidae > Lagenorhynchus > Lagenorhynchus albirostris. The sequence goes on along the minus strand of NW_026783601.1, from coordinate 53,026 downwards.
TTTCGATGATGTGGCCCCACTGGTGGGAGGACAGTCCTGACTGGTTCCCATCCCCTTGGTGTTGTGGGCCCTCTGGTGAGAGTCTCATCCTGCCTCGGTTCCTCACCCTTCTGTGAGATAGGCCCTCTGCTGTGAGGTCACTACTGCCTGGCTGGCGCATGCCACCTTGTAGACGTGGGCCCTCTGTTGGCAGTTGGAACCTGCTGGGAGTCTCCTCCCCTCAGTTATGAGGGCCCCCTGGCGTCAGGCCCTAACTGCTGGGCTCCTAACATTTTCTGATATGTGCTAAGTGGTGCGAAGCCACTCCTGCCAGGTTCCCATCCCAATGGGGATGTGGGCCTTGTGTTCTGAGGTCCCAACGGCTGGGCTGCTCACAGGTTCATGATGTGGGCCCTCTGCTGTGAGTTCACTGCGGCCTGGATCCCATAGCCTCGGTGCTCTGGGCCACTTGCTGGGAGGTTCCAACTGCTGGATTCCTCAACTTTTATATTCTATGGACCCTGTGTTGTGAGGCCGGTCCTGCCAGCCTCATTCCGAACCCCTTGGTGATGTGGTTCCTGTGGTTTGAGGCTACATGTGCTGGGATCCTCACCTTTCGATGATGTTGTCCCACTGGTGTGGGGACACTCCTGCCTGGTTCCCATCCCCTTGGTGATGTGGGCCCTCTGGTGAGAGTCTGATCCTGGCTGTGTTCCTCACCCTTCTGTGAGGGGGGCCCTCTGCTGTGAGGTCACTCCTGCCGGGCTGGCACACATCGCCTTGGCGACGTTGGCCCTCTGGTGGCAGCTGGAGCCTGCTGGGAGCCTCCTCCTCTCGGTGATGAGTGCCCTCTAGTGTCAGGCCCTAACTTCTGAGCACCCCACGTTTTCTGATGTGAGCCCAGTGATGCCAGGACACTCCTGTCATGTTCCCATCACCATGGGGATGTGGGCCTTCTGCTGTGAGGTCCCAATGTCTGGGTTGCTCACAGTTTCATGATGTGGGCTGTCTGGTGTTAGTTCACTCCGGCCTGCATCCCCTAACCTCTGTGCTCTGGGCCGCCTGCTGGGAGGTTCCAAATGCTGGATTCCTCACCTTTCTTATTTTGGGGCCCTCTGTTATGAGGCTCCTCCTGCCTGCCTCACTCCCAGCCCCTTGGTGATGGGTGTCCTATGGTTTGAAGCCACATGTTCTGGGTTCCTCATCTTTAGATGATGTGGCCCTACTCATGTGAGGACACTCCTGCCTGGTTCCAATCCATTTGGTGATGTGGGCCCTCTGGTGCGAGTCTGATCCAGACTGGGTTCGTCACACTTCTCTGAGGTGGGCCCTCTGCTGTGAGGTCATTCGTGCCTGGTTGGCACACATTGCCTTGGTGACGTCAGCCCTCTGGTGGCAGTTGGAGCCTGCTGGGAGCCTCCTTCCCTTGGTGATGAGGGTCCTCTGGCGTCAGGCCCTAACTGCTGGTCGCCCAAAATTTTCTGATACGTTCTCAGTGGTGAGAGGACACTCCTACCAGATTTCCATCCCCATGGGGATGTGGGTCTCCTGCTCTGAGGTCCCAATGGCTGGGTTGCTCAGTTTCATGACATGGGCCCTCTTCTGTGAGTTCACTGTGGCCTGGATCCCATAGCCTCGGTGCTCTGGGCCGCCTGCTGGGAGGTTCCAACTGCTGGATTCCTCACTTTTTAAATTTTTGGGGCCCTGTGTTGTGAGGATCCTCCTGCCTGCCTCACTCCCAGCCCCTTCGTGATGTGTGTCGTCTGGTTTGAGGCCACATGTGCTGGGTTCCTCACCTTTCGATGATGTGGGACCAATGGTCTTAGGAGACTCCTGCCTGGTTCACATCCCCTTGGTGATGTGGGCCCTCTGTTGAGAGTCTGATCCTGGCTGGGTTCCTCACCCATCTGTGAGGTGGGCCGTCTGCTGTGAGGTCACTCCTGCCTGGCTTGCTCACCTCGCCTTGTGGACATGAGCCCTCTGGTGGCAGCTGGAGCCTGCTGGGAGCCTCCTCCCCTCGGTGATGAGGGCCCTCTGGCGTCAGGCCCTAACTGCTGGGCTCCCCACATTTTGTGATGTGCGCCCAGTGGTGCGAGGACACTCCAGCCAGGTTCACATCCCCATTGGGATGTGGGCCTTCTGCTCTGAGGTCCCAACGCGTGGGTTGCTCACAGTTTCATGATGTGGGCTCTCTGCTGTTAGTTCACTCCTGCCTGCATCCCATAGCTTCTGTGCTCTCGGCCGCCTGCTGGGAGGTTCCAACTGCTGGATTCCTCACCTTTCTTATTCTTTGGGCCCTCTGTTTTTAGGCTACTCCTGCCTGCCTCACTCCCATTCCCTTTGTGATATGTGTCCTCTGATTTGAGGCCACATGTGCTGGGTTCCGCACCTTTCGATGATGTGGCCCCACTGGAGGGAAGACAGTCCTGAGTGGTTCCCATCCCCTTGCTGATGTGGGCCCTCAGGTGAGAGTCTGATCCTGGCTGGGGTCCTCACCCTTCTGTGAGGTGGGCCCTCTGCTGTGAGGTCAATCATGCCTGTCTGGCACACGTCACCTTGGCGACGTGGGCCCTCTGGTGGCAGTTGGAGTGTGCTGGGATCCTCCTCCCCTCGGTGATGAGGGCCCTCTTGCCTTAGGCCATAACTGCTGGGCTCCCCACATTTTCTGATGTGCGCCAAGTGAGTGAGGACACTCTTGCCAGGTTCCCATCCCCATGGGGATATGGGCCTTCTGCTCTGAGGTCAAAACGGCTGGCTTGCTCACAGTACCATGATGTGGGCCCTCTGCTGTGAGTTCACTCCGGCAAGGATCCCTTATCATCGGTGCTCTGAGCCGCCTGCTGGGAGGTTCCAACTGCTGGATTCCTCACCTTTTTTATTCTATGTGCCCTCTGTTGTGAGGCTCCTCCTGCCTGCCTCACTGCCAGCCCCTTGGTGATGACTGTCCTATGGCTTGAGGCCACATGTGCTGCATTCCTCACCTTTCGATGATGTGGCCCCACTCGTGTGAGGACACTCCTGCCTGGTTCCCATCCCCTTGGTGAGGTGGGCCCTCTGGCGAGAGTCTAATCCTGGCTGGGTTCCTCAACGTCCTGTGAGGTAGGCCCTCTGCTGTGAGGTCACTCCTGCCTGGCTGGCACACGTCACCTTGGAGACGTGAGCCCTCTGGTGGCAGCTGGAGCGTGCAGGGTGCCTCCTCCTCTCGGTGATGACGGCCCTCTGGCGTCAGGCCCTAAATGGTGGGCTCCCCAAATTTTCTGATGTGCGCCCAGTGGTGCGAGGACACTCCAGCCAGGTTCCCATTCCCATGGGGATGTGGGCCTTCTGCGCTGAGGTCCCAACGCCTGGGTTGCTCACAGTTTTATGATGTGGGCCCTCTGCTGTGAGTTCACTGTGGCCTGGATCCCATAGCCTCAGTGTTCTGGGCCGCCTGCTGGAAGGTCTAAATGCTGGAATCCTCACGTTTTTTATATTATGTGCCCTGTGTTGTGAGGCTCCTCCTGCCTGCCTCATTCCAAGGCCCTTGGTGATGTGGGTCCTCTGGTTTGAGGACACATGTGCTGGGTTCCTCACCTTAAGATGATGAGGCCCCACTGGTGTGAGGATAATCCTGACTGGTTCCCATCCCCTTTGTGATGTGGGCCCTCTGGTGAGAGTCTGATCCTGGCTGGGTTCCTCACCCATCTGTGAGGTGGGCCCTCTACTATCAGGTAACTCTTGCCTGGCTTGCTCACCTCGCCTTGTTGACATGAGCCCTCTGGTGGCACTTGGAGCCTGCTGGGAGCCTCCTCACCTCTGTGATGAGGGCCCTCTGACGTCAGGCCCTAACTGCTGGGCTCCCCAACTTTTCTTAGTGAGCCCAGTGATGCTCGGGCACTCCTCTTAGGTTCCCATCTCCATGGGCATGAGGGCCTTCTGCTCTGAGGTTCCAACGGCTGGGTTGATCACAATTTCATGATGTGGGCTCTCTGGTGTTAGTTCACTGTGGCCTGGATCCCATAGCCTCTGTGCTCTTGGCCGCCTGCTGGGAGGTTCCAACTGCTCGATTCCTCAACTTTTGTATTCTATGGGTCCTGTGTTGTGATGCTCCTCCTGCCTGCCTCACTCGCAACCCCTTCGTGATGTGGGTCTTCTGGTTTGAGGCCACATGTGCTGGGTTCCGCAACTTTCTATGATGTGGCCCCACTGGTGTGAGGACACTCCTGCCTGGTTCCCATCCCCTTGGTGATGTGGGCCTTCTGGTGACAGTCTTATCCTGGCTGGGTTCCTCACTCTTCTGTGAGGTAGGCCCTCTGCTGTGAGGTCAATCCTGCCTGACTTGCACACATCACCTTGGCGACGTGGGCCCTCTGTTGGCACATGGAACCTGCTGGGAGCCTCCTGCCCTCGGTGATGATGGCCCTCTAGCCTCAGGCCCTAACTGCTGGGCTCCCCACGTTTTCTGATGTGAGCCCAGTGATGCCAGGACACTCCTGTCAGGTTCCCATCCCCATGGGGATGTGGGCTTTCTGCTCTGAGGTCCCAATGCCTGGGTTGCTCACAGTTTCATGATGTGGGCTCTCTGGTGTTAGTTCACTCCTGCCTGCATCCCATAGCTTCTGTGCTCTCGGCCGCCTGCTGGGAGGTTCCAAATGCTGGATTCCTCACCTTTTTAATTCTTTGGGCCCTCTGTTTTTAGGCTACTCCTACCTGCCTCACTCCCATCCCCTTTGTGATGTATGTCCTCTGATATGAGGCCACATGTGCTGGGTTCCTCACCTTTCGATGATGTGGCCCCACTGGTGGGAGGACAGTCCTGACTGGTTCCCATCCCCTTGGTGTTGTGGGCCCTCTGGTGAGAGTCTCATCCTGCCTCGGTTCCTCACCCTTCTGTGAGATAGGCCCTCTGCTGTGAGGTCACTACTGCCTGGCTGGCGCATGCCACCTTGTAGACGTGGGCCCTCTGTTGGCAGTTGGAACCTGCTGGGAGTCTCCTCCCCTCAGTTATGAGGGCCCCCTGGCGTCAGGCCCTAACTGCTGGGCTCCTAACATTTTCTGATATGTGCTAAGTGGTGCGAAGCCACTCCTGCCAGGTTCCCATCCCAATGGGGATGTGGGCCTTGTGTTCTGAGGTCCCAACGGCTGGGCTGCTCACAGGTTCATGATGTGGGCCCTCTGCTGTGAGTTCACTGCGGCCTGGATCCCATAGCCTCGGTGCTCTGGGCCACTTGCTGGGAGGTTCCAACTGCTGGATTCCTCAACTTTTATATTCTATGGACCCTGTGTTGTGAGGCCGGTCCTGCCAGCCTCATTCCGAACCCCTTGGTGATGTGGTTCCTGTGGTTTGAGGCTACATGTGCTGGGATCCTCACCTTTCGATGATGTTGTCCCACTGGTGTGGGGACACTCCTGCCTGGTTCCCATCCCCTTGGTGATGTGGGCCCTCTGGTGAGAGTCTGATCCTGGCTGTGTTCCTCACCCTTCTGTGAGGGGGGCCCTCTGCTGTGAGGTCACTCCTGCCGGGCTGGCACACATCGCCTTGGCGACGTTGGCCCTCTGGTGGCAGCTGGAGCCTGCTGGGAGCCTCCTCCTCTCGGTGATGAGTGCCCTCTAGTGTCAGGCCCTAACTTCTGAGCACCCCACGTTTTCTGATGTGAGCCCAGTGATGCCAGGACACTCCTGTCATGTTCCCATCACCATGGGGATGTGGGCCTTCTGCTGTGAGGTCCCAATGTCTGGGTTGCTCACAGTTTCATGATGTGGGCTGTCTGGTGTTAGTTCACTCCGGCCTGCATCCCCTAACCTCTGTGCTCTGGGCCGCCTGCTGGGAGGTTCCAAATGCTGGATTCCTCACCTTTCTTATTTTGGGGCCCTCTGTTATGAGGCTCCTCCTGCCTGCCTCACTCCCAGCCCCTTGGTGATGGGTGTCCTATGGTTTGAAGCCACATGTTCTGGGTTCCTCATCTTTAGATGATGTGGCCCTACTCATGTGAGGACACTCCTGCCTGGTTCCAATCCATTTGGTGATGTGGGCCCTCTGGTGCGAGTCTGATCCAGACTGGGTTCGTCACACTTCTCTGAGGTGGGCCCTCTGCTGTGAGGTCATTCGTGCCTGGTTGGCACACATTGCCTTGGTGACGTCAGCCCTCTGGTGGCAGTTGGAGCCTGCTGGGAGCCTCCTTCCCTTGGTGATGAGGGTCCTCTGGCGTCAGGCCCTAACTGCTGGTCGCCCAAAATTTTCTGATACGTTCTCAGTGGTGAGAGGACACTCCTACCAGATTTCCATCCCCATGGGGATGTGGGTCTCCTGCTCTGAGGTCCCAATGGCTGGGTTGCTCAGTTTCATGACATGGGCCCTCTTCTGTGAGTTCACTGTGGCCTGGATCCCATAGCCTCGGTGCTCTGGGCCGCCTGCTGGGAGGTTCCAACTGCTGGATTCCTCACTTTTTAAATTTTTGGGGCCCTGTGTTGTGAGGATCCTCCTGCCTGCCTCACTCCCAGCCCCTTCGTGATGTGTGTCGTCTGGTTTGAGGCCACATGTGCTGGGTTCCTCACCTTTCGATGATGTGGGACCAATGGTCTTAGGAGACTCCTGCCTGGTTCACATCCCCTTGGTGATGTGGGCCCTCTGTTGAGAGTCTGATCCTGGCTGGGTTCCTCACCCATCTGTGAGGTGGGCCGTCTGCTGTGAGGTCACTCCTGCCTGGCTTGCTCACCTCGCCTTGTGGACATGAGCCCTCTGGTGGCAGCTGGAGCCTGCTGGGAGCCTCCTCCCCTCGGTGATGAGGGCCCTCTGGCGTCAGGCCCTAACTGCTGGGCTCCCCACATTTTGTGATGTGCGCCCAGTGGTGCGAGGACACTCCAGCCAGGTTCACATCCCCATTGGGATGTGGGCCTTCTGCTCTGAGGTCCCAACGCGTGGGTTGCTCACAGTTTCATGATGTGGGCTCTCTGCTGTTAGTTCACTCCTGCCTGCATCCCATAGCTTCTGTGCTCTCGGCCGCCTGCTGGGAGGTTCCAACTGCTGGATTCCTCACCTTTCTTATTCTTTGGGCCCTCTGTTTTTAGGCTACTCCTGCCTGCCTCACTCCCATTCCCTTTGTGATATGTGTCCTCTGATTTGAGGCCACATGTGCTGGGTTCCGCACCTTTCGATGATGTGGCCCCACTGGAGGGAAGACAGTCCTGAGTGGTTCCCATCCCCTTGCTGATGTGGGCCCTCAGGTGAGAGTCTGATCCTGGCTGGGGTCCTCACCCTTCTGTGAGGTGGGCCCTCTGCTGTGAGGTCAATCATGCCTGTCTGGCACACGTCACCTTGGCGACGTGGGCCCTCTGGTGGCAGTTGGAGTGTGCTGGGATCCTCCTCCCCTCGGTGATGAGGGCCCTCTTGCCTTAGGCCATAACTGCTGGGCTCCCCACATTTTCTGATGTGCGCCAAGTGAGTGAGGACACTCTTGCCAGGTTCCCATCCCCATGGGGATATGGGCCTTCTGCTCTGAGGTCAAAACGGCTGGCTTGCTCACAGTACCATGATGTGGGCCCTCTGCTGTGAGTTCACTCCGGCAAGGATCCCTTATCATCGGTGCTCTGAGCCGCCTGCTGGGAGGTTCCAACTGCTGGATTCCTCACCTTTTTTATTCTATGTGCCCTCTGTTGTGAGGCTCCTCCTGCCTGCCTCACTGCCAGCCCCTTGGTGATGACTGTCCTATGGCTTGAGGCCACATGTGCTGCATTCCTCACCTTTCGATGATGTGGCCCCACTCGTGTGAGGACACTCCTGCCTGGTTCCCATCCCCTTGGTGAGGTGGGCCCTCTGGCGAGAGTCTAATCCTGGCTGGGTTCCTCAACGTCCTGTGAGGTAGGCCCTCTGCTGTGAGGTCACTCCTGCCTGGCTGGCACACGTCACCTTGGAGACGTGAGCCCTCTGGTGGCAGCTGGAGCGTGCAGGGTGCCTCCTCCTCTCGGTGATGACGGCCCTCTGGCGTCAGGCCCTAAATGGTGGGCTCCCCAAATTTTCTGATGTGCGCCCAGTGGTGCGAGGACACTCCAGCCAGGTTCCCATTCCCATGGGGATGTGGGCCTTCTGCGCTGAGGTCCCAACGCCTGGGTTGCTCACAGTTTTATGATGTGGGCCCTCTGCTGTGAGTTCACTGTGGCCTGGATCCCATAGCCTCAGTGTTCTGGGCCGCCTGCTGGAAGGTCTAAATGCTGGAATCCTCACGTTTTTTATATTATGTGCCCTGTGTTGTGAGGCTCCTCCTGCCTGCCTCATTCCAAGGCCCTTGGTGATGTGGGTCCTCTGGTTTGAGGACACATGTGCTGGGTTCCTCACCTTAAGATGATGAGGCCCCACTGGTGTGAGGATAATCCTGACTGGTTCCCATCCCCTTTGTGATGTGGGCCCTCTGGTGAGAGTCTGATCCTGGCTGGGTTCCTCACCCATCTGTGAGGTGGGCCCTCTACTATCAGGTAACTCTTGCCTGGCTTGCTCACCTCGCCTTGTTGACATGAGCCCTCTGGTGGCACTTGGAGCCTGCTGGGAGCCTCCTCACCTCTGTGATGAGGGCCCTCTGACGTCAGGCCCTAACTGCTGGGCTCCCCAACTTTTCTTAGTGAGCCCAGTGATGCTCGGGCACTCCTCTTAGGTTCCCATCTCCATGGGCATGAGGGCCTTCTGCTCTGAGGTTCCAACGGCTGGGTTGATCACAATTTCATGATGTGGGCTCTCTGGTGTTAGTTCACTGTGGCCTGGATCCCATAGCCTCTGTGCTCTTGGCCGCCTGCTGGGAGGTTCCAACTGCTCGATTCCTCAACTTTTGTATTCTATGGGTCCTGTGTTGTGATGCTCCTCCTGCCTGCCTCACTCGCAACCCCTTCGTGATGTGGGTCTTCTGGTTTGAGGCCACATGTGCTGGGTTCCGCAACTTTCTATGATGTGGCCCCACTGGTGTGAGGACACTCCTGCCTGGTTCCCATCCCCTTGGTGATGTGGGCCTTCTGGTGACAGTCTTATCCTGGCTGGGTTCCTCACTCTTCTGTGAGGTAGGCCCTCTGCTGTGAGGTCAATCCTGCCTGACTTGCACACATCACCTTGGCGACGTGGGCCCTCTGTTGGCACATGGAACCTGCTGGGAGCCTCCTGCCCTCGGTGATGATGGCCCTCTAGCCTCAGGCCCTAACTGCTGGGCTCCCCACGTTTTCTGATGTGAGCCCAGTGATGCCAGGACACTCCTGTCAGGTTCCCATCCCCATGGGGATGTGGGCTTTCTGCTCTGAGGTCCCAATGCCTGGGTTGCTCACAGTTTCATGATGTGGGCTCTCTGGTGTTAGTTCACTCCTGCCTGCATCCCATAGCTTCTGTGCTCTCGGCCGCCTGCTGGGAGGTTCCAAATGCTGGATTCCTCACCTTTTTAATTCTTTGGGCCCTCTGTTTTTAGGCTACTCCTACCTGCCTCACTCCCATCCCCTTTGTGATGTATGTCCTCTGATATGAGGCCACATGTGCTGGGTTCCTCACCTTTCGATGATGTGGCCCCACTGGTGGGAGGACAGTCCTGACTGGTTCCCATCCCCTTGGTGTTGTGGGCCCTCTGGTGAGAGTCTCATCCTGCCTCGGTTCCTCACCCTTCTGTGAGATAGGCCCTCTGCTGTGAGGTCACTACTGCCTGGCTGGCGCATGCCACCTTGTAGACGTGGGCCCTCTGTTGGCAGTTGGAACCTGCTGGGAGTCTCCTCCCCTCAGTTATGAGGGCCCCCTGGCGTCAGGCCCTAACTGCTGGGCTCCTAACATTTTCTGATATGTGCTAAGTGGTGCGAAGCCACTCCTGCCAGGTTCCCATCCCAATGGGGATGTGGGCCTTGTGTTCTGAGGTCCCAACGGCTGGGCTGCTCACAGGTTCATGATGTGGGCCCTCTGCTGTGAGTTCACTGCGGCCTGGATCCCATAGCCTCGGTGCTCTGGGCCACTTGCTGGGAGGTTCCAACTGCTGGATTCCTCAACTTTTATATTCTATGGACCCTGTGTTGTGAGGCCGGTCCTGCCAGCCTCATTCCGAACCCCTTGGTGATGTGGTTCCTGTGGTTTGAGGCTACATGTGCTGGGATCCTCACCTTTCGATGATGTTGTCCCACTGGTGTGGGGACACTCCTGCCTGGTTCCCATCCCCTTGGTGATGTGGGCCCTCTGGTGAGAGTCTGATCCTGGCTGTGTTCCTCACCCTTCTGTGAGGGGGGCCCTCTGCTGTGAGGTCACTCCTGCCGGGCTGGCACACATCGCCTTGGCGACGTTGGCCCTCTGGTGGCAGCTGGAGCCTGCTGGGAGCCTCCTCCTCTCGGTGATGAGTGCCCTCTAGTGTCAGGCCCTAACTTCTGAGCACCCCACGTTTTCTGATGTGAGCCCAGTGATGCCAGGACACTCCTGTCATGTTCCCATCACCATGGGGATGTGGGCCTTCTGCTGTGAGGTCCCAATGTCTGGGTTGCTCACAGTTTCATGATGTGGGCTGTCTGGTGTTAGTTCACTCCGGCCTGCATCCCCTAACCTCTGTGCTCTGGGCCGCCTGCTGGGAGGTTCCAAATGCTGGATTCCTCACCTTTCTTATTTTGGGGCCCTCTGTTATGAGGCTCCTCCTGCCTGCCTCACTCCCAGCCCCTTGGTGATGGGTGTCCTATGGTTTGAAGCCACATGTTCTGGGTTCCTCATCTTTAGATGATGTGGCCCTACTCATGTGAGGACACTCCTGCCTGGTTCCAATCCATTTGGTGATGTGGGCCCTCTGGTGCGAGTCTGATCCAGACTGGGTTCGTCACACTTCTCTGAGGTGGGCCCTCTGCTGTGAGGTCATTCGTGCCTGGTTGGCACACATTGCCTTGGTGACGTCAGCCCTCTGGTGGCAGTTGGAGCCTGCTGGGAGCCTCCTTCCCTTGGTGATGAGGGTCCTCTGGCGTCAGGCCCTAACTGCTGGTCGCCCAAAATTTTCTGATACGTTCTCAGTGGTGAGAGGACACTCCTACCAGATTTCCATCCCCATGGGGATGTGGGTCTCCTGCTCTGAGGTCCCAATGGCTGGGTTGCTCAGTTTCATGACATGGGCCCTCTTCTGTGAGTTCACTGTGGCCTGGATCCCATAGCCTCGGTGCTCTGGACCGCCTGCTGGGAGGTTCCAACTGCTGGATTCCTCACTTTTTAAATTTTTGGGGCCCTGTGTTGTGAGGATCCTCCTGCCTGCCTCACTCCCAGCCCCTTCGTGATGTGTGTCGTCTGGTTTGAGGCCACATGTGCTGGGTTCCTCACCTTTCGATGATGTGGGACCAATGGTCTTAGGAGACTCCTGCCTGGTTCACATCCCCTTGGTGATGTGGGCCCTCTGTTGAGAGTCTGATCCTGGCTGGGTTCCTCACCCATCTGTGAGGTGGGCCGTCTGCTGTGAGGTCACTCCTGCCTGGCTTGCTCACCTCGCCTTGTGGACATGAGCCCTCTGGTGGCAGCTGGAGCCTGCTGGGAGCCTCCTCCCCTCGGTGATGAGGGCCCTCTGGCGTCAGGCCCTAACTGCTGGGCTCCCCACATTTTGTGATGTGCGCCCAGTGGTGCGAGGACACTCCAGCCAGGTTCACATCCCCATTGGGATGTGGGCCTTCTGCTCTGAGGTCCCAACGCGTGGGTTGCTCACAGTTTCATGATGTGGGCTCTCTGCTGTTAGTTCACTCCTGCCTGCATCCCATAGCTTCTGTGCTCTCGGCCGCCTGCTGGGAGGTTCCAACTGCTGGATTCCTCACCTTTCTTATTCTTTGGGCCCTCTGTTTTTAGGCTACTCCTGCCTGCCTCACTCCCATTCCCTTTGTGATATGTGTCCTCTGATTTGAGGCCACATGTGCTGGGTTCCGCACCTTTCGATGATGTGGCCCCACTGGAGGGAAGACAGTCCTGAGTGGTTCCCATCCCCTTGCTGATGTGGGCCCTCAGGTGAGAGTCTGATCCTGGCTGGGGTCCTCACCCTTCTGTGAGGTGGGCCCTCTGCTGTGAGGTCAATCATGCCTGTCTGGCACACGTCACCTTGGCGACGTGGGCCCTCTGGTGGCAGTTGGAGTGTGCTGGGATCCTCCTCCCCTCGGTGATGAGGGCCCTCTTGCCTTAGGCCATAACTGCTGGGCTCCCCACATTTTCTGATGTGCGCCAAGTGAGTGAGGACACTCTTGCCAGGTTCCCATCCCCATGGGGATATGGGCCTTCTGCTCTGAGGTCAAAACGGCTGGCTTGCTCACAGTACCATGATGTGGGCCCTCTGCTGTGAGTTCACTCCGGCAAGGATCCCTTATCATCGGTGCTCTGAGCCGCCTGCTGGGAGGTTCCAACTGCTGGATTCCTCACCTTTTTTATTCTATGTGCCCTCTGTTGTGAGGCTCCTCCTGCCTGCCTCACTGCCAGCCCCTTGGTGATGACTGTCCTATGGCTTGAGGCCACATGTGCTGCATTCCTCACCTTTCGATGATGTGGCCCCACTCGTGTGAGGACACTCCTGCCTGGTTCCCATCCCCTTGGTGAGGTGGGCCCTCTGGCGAGAGTCTAATCCTGGCTGGGTTCCTCAACGTCCTGTGAGGTAGGCCCTCTGCTGTGAGGTCACTCCTGCCTGGCTGGCACACGTCACCTTGGAGACGTGAGCCCTCTGGTGGCAGCTGGAGCGTGCAGGGTGCCTCCTCCTCTCGGTGATGACGGCCCTCTGGCGTCAGGCCCTAAATGGTGGGCTCCCCAAATTTTCTGATGTGCGCCCAGTGGTGCGAGGACACTCCAGCCAGGTTCCCATTCCCATGGGGATGTGGGCCTTCTGCGCTGAGGTCCCAACGCCTGGGTTGCTCACAGTTTTATGATGTGGGCCCTCTGCTGTGAGTTCACTGTGGCCTGGATCCCATAGCCTCAGTGTTCTGGGCCGCCTGCTGGAAGGTCTAAATGCTGGAATCCTCACGTTTTTTATATTATGTGCCCTGTGTTGTGAGGCTCCTCCTGCCTGCCTCATTCCAAGGCCCTTGGTGATGTGGGTCCTCTGGTTTGAGGACACATGTGCTGGGTTCCTCACCTTAAGATGATGAGGCCCCACTGGTGTGAGGATAATCCTGACTGGTTCCCATCCCCTTTGTGATGTGGGCCCTCTGGTGAGAGTCTGATCCTGGCTGGGTTCCTCACCCATCTGTGAGGTGGGCCCTCTACTATCAGGTAACTCTTGCCTGGCTTGCTCACCTCGCCTTGTTGACATGAGCCCTCTGGTGGCACTTGGAGCCTGCTGGGAGCCTCCTCACCTCTGTGATGAGGGCCCTCTGACGTCAGGCCCTAACTGCTGGGCTCCCCAACTTTTCTTAGTGAGCCCAGTGATGCTCGGGCACTCCTCTTAGGTTCCCATCTCCATGGGCATGAGGGCCTTCTGCTCTGAGGTTCCAACGGCTGGGTTGATCACAATTTCATGATGTGGGCTCTCTGGTGTTAGTTCACTGTGGCCTGGATCCCATAGCCTCTGTGCTCTTGGCCGCCTGCTGGGAGGTTCCAACTGCTCGATTCCTCAACTTTTGTATTCTATGGGTCCTGTGTTGTGATGCTCCTCCTGCCTGCCTCACTCGCAACCCCTTCGTGATGTGGGTCTTCTGGTTTGAGGCCACATGTGCTGGGTTCCGCAACTTTCTATGATGTGGCCCCACTGGTGTGAGGACACTCCTGCCTGGTTCCCATCCCCTTGGTGATGTGGGCCTTCTGGTGACAGTCTTATCCTGGCTGGGTTCCTCACTCTTCTGTGAGGTAGGCCCTCTGCTGTGAGGTCAATCCTGCCTGACTTGCACACATCACCTTGGCGACGTGGGCCCTCTGTTGGCACATGGAACCTGCTGGGAGCCTCCTGCCCTCGGTGATGATGGCCCTCTAGCCTCAGGCCCTAACTGCTGGGCTCCCCACGTTTTCTGATGTGAGCCCAGTGATGCCAGGACACTCCTGTCATGTTCCCATCACCATGGGGATGTGGGCCTTCTGCTGTGAGGTCCCAATGTCTGGGTTGCTCACAGTTTCATGATGTGGGCTGTCTGGTGTTAGTTCACTCCGGCCTGCATCCCCTAACCTCTGTGCTCTGGGCCGCCTGCTGGGAGGTTCCAAATGCTGGATTCCTCACCTTTCTTATTTTGGGGCCCTCTGTTATGAGGCTCCTCCTGCCTGCCTCACTCCCAGCCCCTTGGTGATGGGTGTCCTATGGTTTGAAGCCACATGTTCTGGGTTCCTCATCTTTAGATGATGTGGCCCTACTCATGTGAGGACACTCCTGCCTGGTTCCAATCCATTTGGTGATGTGGGCCCTCTGGTGCGAGTCTGATCCAGACTGGGTTCGTCACACTTCTCTGAGGTGGGCCCTCTGCTGTGAGGTCATTCGTGCCTGGTTGGCACACATTGCCTTGGTGACGTCAGCCCTCTGGTGGCAGTTGGAGCCTGCTGGGAGCCTCCTTCCCTTGGTGATGAGGGTCCTCTGGCGTCAGGCCCTAACTGCTGGTCGCCCAAAATTTTCTGATACGTTCTCAGTGGTGAGAGGACACTCCTACCAGATTTCCATCCCCATGGGGATGTGGGTCTCCTGCTCTGAGGTCCCAATGGCTGGGTTGCTCAGTTTCATGACATGGGCCCTCTTCTGTGAGTTCACTGTGGCCTGGATCCCATAGCCTCGGTGCTCTGGACCGCCTGCTGGGAGGTTCCAACTGCTGGATTCCTCACTTTTTAAATTTTTGGGGCCCTGTGTTGTGAGGATCCTCCTGCCTGCCTCACTCCCAGCCCCTTCGTGATGTGTGTCGTCTGGTTTGAGGCCACATGTGCTGGGTTCCTCACCTTTCGATGATGTGGGACCAATGGTCTTAGGAGACTCCTGCCTGGTTCACATCCCCTTGGTGATGTGGGCCCTCTGTTGAGAGTCTGATCCTGGCTGGGTTCCTCACCCATCTGTGAGGTGGGCCGTCTGCTGTGAGGTCACTCCTGCCTGGCTTGCTCACCTCGCCTTGTGGACATGAGCCCTCTGGTGGCAGCTGGAGCCTGCTGGGAGCCTCCTCCCCTCGGTGATGAGGGCCCTCTGGCGTCAGGCCCTAACTGCTGGGCTCCCCACATTTTGTGATGTGCGCCCAGTGGTGCGAGGACACTCCAGCCAGGTTCACATCCCCATTGGGATGTGGGCCTTCTGCTCTGAGGTCCCAACGCGTGGGTTGCTCACAGTTTCATGATGTGGGCTCTCTGCTGTTAGTTCACTCCTGCCTGCATCCCATAGCTTCTGTGCTCTCGGCCGCCTGCTGGGAGGTTCCAACTGCTGGATTCCTCACCTTTCTTATTCTTTGGGCCCTCTGTTTTTAGGCTACTCCTGCCTGCCTCACTCCCATTCCCTTTGTGATATGTGTCCTCTGATTTGAGGCCACATGTGCTGGGTTCCGCACCTTTCGATGATGTGGCCCCACTGGAGGGAAGACAGTCCTGAGTGGTTCCCATCCCCTTGCTGATGTGGGCCCTCAGGTGAGAGTCTGATCCTGGCTGGGGTCCTCACCCTTCTGTGAGGTGGGCCCTCTGCTGTGAGGTCAATCATGCCTGTCTGGCACACGTCACCTTGGCGACGTGGGCCCTCTGGTGGCAGTTGGAGTGTGCTGGGATCCTCCTCCCCTCGGTGATGAGGGCCCTCTTGCCTTAGGCCATAACTGCTGGGCTCCCCACATTTTCTGATGTGCGCCAAGTGAGTGAGGACACTCTTGCCAGGTTCCCATCCCCATGGGGATATGGGCCTTCTGCTCTGAGGTCAAAACGGCTGGCTTGCTCACAGTACCATGATGTGGGCCCTCTGCTGTGAGTTCACTCCGGCAAGGATCCCTTATCATCGGTGCTCTGAGCCGCCTGCTGGGAGGTTCCAACTGCTGGATTCCTCACCTTTTTTATTCTATGTGCCCTCTGTTGTGAGGCTCCTCCTGCCTGCCTCACTGCCAGCCCCTTGGTGATGACTGTCCTATGGCTTGAGGCCACATGTGCTGCATTCCTCACCTTTCGATGATGTGGCCCCACTCGTGTGAGGACACTCCTGCCTGGTTCCCATCCCCTTGGTGAGGTGGGCCCTCTGGCGAGAGTCTAATCCTGGCTGGGTTCCTCAACGTCCTGTGAGGTAGGCCCTCTGCTGTGAGGTCACTCCTGCCTGGCTGGCACACGTCACCTTGGAGACGTGAGCCCTCTGGTGGCAGCTGGAGCGTGCAGGGTGCCTCCTCCTCTCGGTGATGACGGCCCTCTGGCGTCAGGCCCTAAATGGTGGGCTCCCCAAATTTTCTGATGTGCGCCCAGTGGTGCGAGGACACTCCAGCCAGGTTCCCATTCCCATGGGGATGTGGGCCTTCTGCGCTGAGGTCCCAACGCCTGGGTTGCTCACAGTTTTATGATGTGGGCCCTCTGCTGTGAGTTCACTGTGGCCTGGATCCCATAGCCTCAGTGTTCTGGGCCGCCTGCTGGAAGGTCTAAATGCTGGAATCCTCACGTTTTTTATATTATGTGCCCTGTGTTGTGAGGCTCCTCCTGCCTGCCTCATTCCAAGGCCCTTGGTGATGTGGGTCCTCTGGTTTGAGGACACATGTGCTGGGTTCCTCACCTTAAGATGATGAGGCCCCACTGGTGTGAGGATAATCCTGACTGGTTCCCATCCCCTTTGTGATGTGGGCCCTCTGGTGAGAGTCTGATCCTGGCTGGGTTCCTCACCCATCTGTGAGGTGGGCCCTCTACTATCAGGTAACTCTTGCCTGGCTTGCTCACCTCGCCTTGTTGACATGAGCCCTCTGGTGGCACTTGGACCCTGCTGGGAGCCTCCTCACCTCTGTGATGAGGGCCCTCTGACGTCAGGCCCTAACTGCTGGGCTCCCCAACTTTTCTTAGTGAGCCCAGTGATGCTCGGGCACTCCTCTTAGGTTCCCATCTCCATGGGCATGAGGGCCTTCTGCTCTGAGGTTCCAACGGCTGGGTTGATCACAATTTCATGATGTGGGCTCTCTGGTGTTAGTTCACTGTGGCCTGGATCCCATAGCCTCTGTGCTCTTGGCCGCCTGCTGGGAGGTTCCAACTGCTCGATTCCTCAACTTTTGTATTCTATGGGTCCTGTGTTGTGATGCTCCTCCTGCCTGCCTCACTCGCAACCCCTTCGTGATGTGGGTCTTCTGGTTTGAGGCCACATGTGCTGGGTTCCGCAACTTTCTATGATGTGGCCCCACTGGTGTGAGGACACTCCTGCCTGGTTCCCATCCCCTTGGTGATGTGGGCCTTCTGGTGACAGTCTTATCCTGGCTGGGTTCCTCACTCTTCTGTGAGGTAGGCCCTCTGCTGTGAGGTCAATCCTGCCTGACTTGCACACATCACCTTGGCGACGTGGGCCCTCTGTTGGCACATGGAACCTGCTGGGAGCCTCCTGCCCTCGGTGATGATGGCCCTCTAGCCTCAGGCCCTAACTGCTGGGCTCCCCACGTTTTCTGATGTGAGCCCAGTGATGCCAGGACACTCCTGTCAGGTTCCCATCCCCATGGGGATGTGGGCTTTCTGCTCTGAGGTCCCAATGCCTGGGTTGCTCACAGTTTCATGATGTGGGCTCTCTGGTGTTAGTTCACTCCTGCCTGCATCCCATAGCTTCTGTGCTCTCGGCCGCCTGCTGGGAGGTTCCAAATGCTGGATTCCTCACCTTTTTAATTCTTTGGGCCCTCTGTTTTTAGGCTACTCCTACCTGCCTCACTCCCATCCCCTTTGTGATGTATGTCCTCTGATATGAGGCCACATGTGCTGGGTTCCTCACCTTTCGATGATGTGGCCCCACTGGTGGGAGGACAGTCCTGACTGGTTCCCATCCCCTTGGTGTTGTGGGCCCTCTGGTGAGAGTCTCATCCTGCCTCGGTTCCTCACCCTTCTGTGAGATAGGCCCTCTGCTGTGAGGTCACTACTGCCTGGCTGGCGCATGCCACCTTGTAGACGTGGGCCCTCTGTTGGCAGTTGGAACCTGCTGGGAGTCTCCTCCCCTCAGTTATGAGGGCCCCCTGGCGTCAGGCCCTAACTGCTGGGCTCCTAACATTTTCTGATATGTGCTAAGTGGTGCGAAGCCACTCCTGCCAGGTTCCCATCCCAATGGGGATGTGGGCCTTGTGTTCTGAGGTCCCAACGGCTGGGCTGCTCACAGGTTCATGATGTGGGCCCTCTGCTGTGAGTTCACTGCGGCCTGGATCCCATAGCCTCGGTGCTCTGGGCCACTTGCTGGGAGGTTCCAACTGCTGGATTCCTCAACTTTTATATTCTATGGACCCTGTGTTGTGAGGCCGGTCCTGCCAGCCTCATTCCGAACCCCTTGGTGATGTGGTTCCTGTGGTTTGAGGCTACATGTGCTGGGATCCTCACCTTTCGATGATGTTGTCCCACTGGTGTGGGGACACTCCTGCCTGGTTCCCATCCCCTTGGTGATGTGGGCCCTCTGGTGAGAGTCTGATCCTGGCTGTGTTCCTCACCCTTCTGTGAGGGGGGCCCTCTGCTGTGAGGTCACTCCTGCCGGGCTGGCACACATCGCCTTGGCGACGTTGGCCCTCTGGTGGCAGCTGGAGCCTGCTGGGAGCCTCCTCCTCTCGGTGATGAGTGCCCTCTAGTGTCAGGCCCTAACTTCTGAGCACCCCACGTTTTCTGATGTGAGCCCAGTGATGCCAGGACACTCCTGTCATGTTCCCATCACCATGGGGATGTGGGCCTTCTGCTGTGAGGTCCCAATGTCTGGGTTGCTCACAGTTTCATGATGTGGGCTGTCTGGTGTTAGTTCACTCCGGCCTGCATCCCCTAACCTCTGTGCTCTGGGCCGCCTGCTGGGAGGTTCCAAATGCTGGATTCCTCACCTTTCTTATTTTGGGGCCCTCTGTTATGAGGCTCCTCCTGCCTGCCTCACTCCCAGCCCCTTGGTGATGGGTGTCCTATGGTTTGAAGCCACATGTTCTGGGTTCCTCATCTTTAGATGATGTGGCCCTACTCATGTGAGGACACTCCTGCCTGGTTCCAATCCATTTGGTGATGTGGGCCCTCTGGTGCGAGTCTGATCCAGACTGGGTTCGTCACACTTCTCTGAGGTGGGCCCTCTGCTGTGAGGTCATTCGTGCCTGGTTGGCACACATTGCCTTGGTGACGTCAGCCCTCTGGTGGCAGTTGGAGCCTGCTGGGAGCCTCCTTCCCTTGGTGATGAGGGTCCTCTGGCGTCAGGCCCTAACTGCTGGTCGCCCAAAATTTTCTGATACGTTCTCAGTGGTGAGAGGACACTCCTACCAGATTTCCATCCCCATGGGGATGTGGGTCTCCTGCTCTGAGGTCCCAATGGCTGGGTTGCTCAGTTTCATGACATGGGCCCTCTTCTGTGAGTTCACTGTGGCCTGGATCCCATAGCCTCGGTGCTCTGGGCCGCCTGCTGGGAGGTTCCAACTGCTGGATTCCTCACTTTTTTATTCTATGGGCCCAGTGTTGTGAGGCTACTCCTGCCTGCCTCACTCCGAGGCCCTTGGTGATGTGGGTTCTCTGGTTTGAGGACACATGTGCTGGGTTCCTCACCTTTCGATGATGTGGGACCAATGGTCTTAGGAGACTCCTGCCTGGTTCACATCCCCTTGGTGATGTGGGCCCTCTGTTGAGAGTCTGATCCTGGCTGGGTTCCTCACCCATCTGTGAGGTGGGCCGTCTGCTGTGAGGTCACTCCTGCCTGGCTTGCTCACCTCGCCTTGTGGACATGAGCCCTCTGGTGGCACTTGGAGCCTGCTGGGAGCCTCCTCCCCTCGGTGATGAGGGCCCTCTGGCGTCAGGCCCTAACTGCTGGGCTCCCCACATTTTGTGATGTGCGCCCAGTGGTGCGAGGACACTCCAGCCAGGTTCACATCCCCATTGGGATGTGGGCCTTCTGCTCTGAGGTCCCAACGCGTGGGTTGCTCACAGTTTCATGATGTGGGCTCTCTGCTGTTAGTTCACTCCTGCCTGCATCCCATAGCTTCTGTGCTCTCGGCCGCCTGCTGGGAGGTTCCAACTGCTGGATTCCTCACCTTTCTTATTCTTTGGGCCCTCTGTTTTTAGGCTACTCCTGCCTGCCTCACTCCCATTCCCTTTGTGATATGTGTCCTCTGATTTGAGGCCACATGTGCTGGGTTCCGCACCTTTCGATGATGTGGCCCCACTGGAGGGAAGACAGTCCTGAGTGGTTCCCATCCCCTTGCTGATGTGGGCCCTCAGGTGAGAGTCTGATCCTGGCTGGGGTCCTCACCCTTCTGTGAGGTGGGCCCTCTGCTGTGAGGTCAATCATGCCTGTCTGGCACACGTCACCTTGGCGACGTGGGCCCCCTGGTGGCAGTTGGAGTGTGCTGGGATCCTCCTCCCCTCGGTGATGAGGGCCCTCTTGCCTTAGGCCATAACTGCTGGGCTCCCCACATTTTCTGATGTGCGCCAAGTGAGTGAGGACACTCTTGCCAGGTTCCCATCCCCATGGGGATATGGGCCTTCTGCTCTGAGGTCAAAACGGCTGGCTTGCTCACAGTACCATGATGTGGGCCCTCTGCTGTGAGTTCACTCCGGCAAGGATCCCTTATCATCGGTGCTCTGAGCCGCCTGCTGGGAGGTTCCAACTGCTGGATTCCTCACCTTTTTTATTCTATGTGCCCTCTGTTGTGAGGCTCCTCCTGCCTGCCTCACTGCCAGCCCCTTGGTGATGACTGTCCTATGGCTTGAGGCCACATGTGCTGCGTTCCTCACCTTTCGATGATGTGGCCCCACTCGTGTGAGGACACTCCTGCCTGGTTCCCATCCCCTTGGTGAGGTGGGCCCTCTGGCGAGAGTCTAATCCTGGCTGGGTTCCTCAACGTCCTGTGAGGTAGGCCCTCTGCTGTGAGGTCACTCCTGCCTGGCTGGCACACGTCACCTTGGAGACGTGAGCCCTCTGGTGGCAGCTGGAGCGTGCAGGGTGCCTCCTCCTCTCGGTGATGACGGCCCTCTGGCGTCAGGCCCTAAATGGTGGGCTCCCCAAATTTTCTGATGTGCGCCCAGTGGTGCGAGGACACTCCAGCCAGGTTCCCATTCCCATGGGGATGTGGGCCTTCTGCGCTGAGGTCCCAACGCCTGGGTTGCTCACAGTTTTATGATGTGGGCCCTCTGCTGTGAGTTCACTGTGGCCTGGATCCCATAGCCTCAGTGTTCTGGGCCGCCTGCTGGAAGGTCTAAATGCTGGAATCCTCACGTTTTTTATATTATGTGCCCTGTGTTGTGAGGCTCCTCCTGCCTGCCTCATTCCAAGGCCCTTGGTGATGTGGGTCCTCTGGTTTGAGGACACATGTGCTGGGTTCCTCACCTTAAGATGATGAGGCCCCACTGGTGTGAGGATAATCCTGACTGGTTCCCATCCCCTTTGTGATGTGGGCCCTCTGGTGAGAGTCTGATCCTGGCTGGGTTCCTCACCCATCTGTGAGGTGGGCCCTCTACTATCAGGTAACTCTTGCCTGGCTTGCTCACCTCGCCTTGTTGACATGAGCCCTCTGGTGGCACTTGGAGCCTGCTGGGAGCCTCCTCACCTCTGTGATGAGGGCCCTCTGACGTCAGGCCCTAACTGCTGGGCTCCCCAACTTTTCTTAGTGAGCCCAGTGATGCTCGGGCACTCCTCTTAGGTTCCCATCTCCATGGGCATGAGGGCCTTCTGCTCTGAGGTTCCAACGGCTGGGTTGATCACAATTTCATGATGTGGGCTCTCTGGTGTTAGTTCACTGTGGCCTGGATCCCATAGCCTCTGTGCTCTTGGCCGCCTGCTGGGAGGTTCCAACTGCTCGATTCCTCAACTTTTGTATTCTATGGGTCCTGTGTTGTGATGCTCCTCCTGCCTGCCTCACTCGCAACCCCTTCGTGATGTGGGTCTTCTGGTTTGAGGCCACATGTGCTGGGTTCCGCAACTTTCTATGATGTGGCCCCACTGGTGTGAGGACACTCCTGCCTGGTTCCCATCCCCTTGGTGATGTGGGCCTTCTGGTGACAGTCTTATCCTGGCTGGGTTCCTCACTCTTCTGTGAGGTAGGCCCTCTGCTGTGAGGTCAATCCTGCCTGACTTGCACACATCACCTTGGCGACGTGGGCCCTCTGTTGGCACATGGAACCTGCTGGGAGCCTCCTGCCCTCGGTGATGATGGCCCTCTAGCCTCAGGCCCTAACTGCTGGGCTCCCCACGTTTTCTGATGTGAGCCCAGTGATGCCAGGACACTCCTGTCAGGTTCCCATCCCCATGGGGATGTGGGCTTTCTGCTCTGAGGTCCCAATGCCTGGGTTGCTCACAGTTTCATGATGTGGGCTCTCTGGTGTTAGTTCACTCCTGCCTGCATCCCATAGCTTCTGTGCTCTCGGCCGCCTGCTGGGAGGTTCCAAATGCTGGATTCCTCACCTTTTTAATTCTTTGGGCCCTCTGTTTTTAGGCTACTCCTACCTGCCTCACTCCCATCCCCTTTGTGATGTATGTCCTCTGATATGAGGCCACATGTGCTGGGTTCCTCACCTTTCGATGATGTGGCCCCACTGGTGGGAGGACAGTCCTGACTGGTTCCCATCCCCTTGGTGTTGTGGGCCCTCTGGTGAGAGTCTCATCCTGCCTCGGTTCCTCACCCTTCTGTGAGATAGGCCCTCTGCTGTGAGGTCACTACTGCCTGGCTGGCGCATGCCACCTTGTAGACGTGGGCCCTCTGTTGGCAGTTGGAACCTGCTGGGAGTCTCCTCCCCTCAGTTATGAGGGCCCCCTGGCGTCAGGCCCTAACTGCTGGGCTCCTAACATTTTCTGATATGTGCTAAGTGGTGCGAAGCCACTCCTGCCAGGTTCCCATCCCAATGGGGATGTGGGCCTTGTGTTCTGAGGTCCCAACGGCTGGGCTGCTCACAGGTTCATGATGTGGGCCCTCTGCTGTGAGTTCACTGCGGCCTGGATCCCATAGCCTCGGTGCTCTGGGCCACTTGCTGGGAGGTTCCAACTGCTGGATTCCTCAACTTTTATATTCTATGGACCCTGTGTTGTGAGGCCGGTCCTGCCAGCCTCATTCCGAACCCCTTGGTGATGTGGTTCCTGTGGTTTGAGGCTACATGTGCTGGGATCCTCACCTTTCGATGATGTTGTCCCACTGGTGTGGGGACACTCCTGCCTGGTTCCCATCCCCTTGGTGATGTGGGCCCTCTGGTGAGAGTCTGATCCTGGCTGTGTTCCTCACCCTTCTGTGAGGGGGGCCCTCTGCTGTGAGGTCACTCCTGCCGGGCTGGCACACATCGCCTTGGCGACGTTGGCCCTCTGGTGGCAGCTGGAGCCTGCTGGGAGCCTCCTCCTCTCGGTGATGAGTGCCCTCTAGTGTCAGGCCCTAACTTCTGAGCACCCCACGTTTTCTGATGTGAGCCCAGTGATGCCAGGACACTCCTGTCATGTTCCCATCACCATGGGGATGTGGGCCTTCTGCTGTGAGGTCCCAATGTCTGGGTTGCTCACAGTTTCATGATGTGGGCTGTCTGGTGTTAGTTCACTCCGGCCTGCATCCCCTAACCTCTGTGCTCTGGGCCGCCTGCTGGGAGGTTCCAAATGCTGGATTCCTCACCTTTCTTATTTTGGGGCCCTCTGTTATGAGGCTCCTCCTGCCTGCCTCACTCCCAGCCCCTTGGTGATGGGTGTCCTATGGTTTGAAGCCACATGTTCTGGGTTCCTCATCTTTAGATGATGTGGCCCTACTCATGTGAGGACACTCCTGCCTGGTTCCAATCCATTTGGTGATGTGGGCCCTCTGGTGCGAGTCTGATCCAGACTGGGTTCGTCACACTTCTCTGAGGTGGGCCCTCTGCTGTGAGGTCATTCGTGCCTGGTTGGCACACATTGCCTTGGTGACGTCAGCCCTCTGGTGGCAGTTGGAGCCTGCTGGGAGCCTCCTTCCCTTGGTGATGAGGGTCCTCTGGCGTCAGGCCCTAACTGCTGGTCGCCCAAAATTTTCTGATACGTTCTCAGTGGTGAGAGGACACTCCTACCAGATTTCCATCCCCATGGGGATGTGGGTCTCCTGCTCTGAGGTCCCAATGGCTGGGTTGCTCAGTTTCATGACATGGGCCCTCTTCTGTGAGTTCACTGTGGCCTGGATCCCATAGCCTCGGTGCTCTGGGCCGCCTGCTGGGAGGTTCCAACTGCTGGATTCCTCACTTTTTTATTCTATGGGCCCAGTGTTGTGAGGCTACTCCTGCCTGCCTCACTCCGAGGCCCTTGGTGATGTGGGTTCTCTGGTTTGAGGACACATGTGCTGGGTTCCTCACCTTTCGATGATGTGGGACCAATGGTCTTAGGAGACTCCTGCCTGGTTCACATCCCCTTGGTGATGTGGGCCCTCTGTTGAGAGTCTGATCCTGGCTGGGTTCCTCACCCATCTGTGAGGTGGGCCGTCTGCTGTGAGGTCACTCCTGCCTGGCTTGCTCACCTCGCCTTGTGGACATGAGCCCTCTGGTGGCACTTGGAGCCTGCTGGGAGCCTCCTCCCCTCGGTGATGAGGGCCCTCTGGCGTCAGGCCCTAACTGCTGGGCTCCCCACATTTTGTGATGTGCGCCCAGTGGTGCGAGGACACTCCAGCCAGGTTCACATCCCCATTGGGATGTGGGCCTTCTGCTCTGAGGTCCCAACGCGTGGGTTGCTCACAGTTTCATGATGTGGGCTCTCTGCTGTTAGTTCACTCCTGCCTGCATCCCATAGCTTCTGTGCTCTCGGCCGCCTGCTGGGAGGTTCCAACTGCTGGATTCCTCACCTTTCTTATTCTTTGGGCCCTCTGTTTTTAGGCTACTCCTGCCTGCCTCACTCCCATTCCCTTTGTGATATGTGTCCTCTGATTTGAGGCCACATGTGCTGGGTTCCGCACCTTTCGATGATGTGGCCCCACTGGAGGGAAGACAGTCCTGAGTGGTTCCCATCCCCTTGCTGATGTGGGCCCTCAGGTGAGAGTCTGATCCTGGCTGGGGTCCTCACCCTTCTGTGAGGTGGGCCCTCTGCTGTGAGGTCAATCATGCCTGTCTGGCACACGTCACCTTGGCGACGTGGGCCCCCTGGTGGCAGTTGGAGTGTGCTGGGATCCTCCTCCCCTCGGTGATGAGGGCCCTCTTGCCTTAGGCCATAACTGCTGGGCTCCCCACATTTTCTGATGTGCGCCAAGTGAGTGAGGACACTCTTGCCAGGTTCCCATCCCCATGGGGATATGGGCCTTCTGCTCTGAGGTCAAAACGGCTGGCTTGCTCACAGTACCATGATGTGGGCCCTCTGCTGTGAGTTCACTCCGGCAAGGATCCCTTATCATCGGTGCTCTGAGCCGCCTGCTGGGAGGTTCCAACTGCTGGATTCCTCACCTTTTTTATTCTATGTGCCCTCTGTTGTGAGGCTCCTCCTGCCTGCCTCACTGCCAGCCCCTTGGTGATGACTGTCCTATGGCTTGAGGCCACATGTGCTGCGTTCCTCACCTTTCGATGATGTGGCCCCACTCGTGTGAGGACACTCCTGCCTGGTTCCCATCCCCTTGGTGAGGTGGGCCCTCTGGCGAGAGTCTAATCCTGGCTGGGTTCCTCAACGTCCTGTGAGGTAGGCCCTCTGCTGTGAGGTCACTCCTGCCTGGCTGGCACACGTCACCTTGGAGACGTGAGCCCTCTGGTGGCAGCTGGAGCGTGCAGGGTGCCTCCTCCTCTCGGTGATGACGGCCCTCTGGCGTCAGGCCCTAAATGGTGGGCTCCCCAAATTTTCTGATGTGCGCCCAGTGGTGCGAGGACACTCCAGCCAGGTTCCCATTCCCATGGGGATGTGGGCCTTCTGCGCTGAGGTCCCAACGCCTGGGTTGCTCACAGTTTTATGATGTGGGCCCTCTGCTGTGAGTTCACTGTGGCCTGGATCCCATAGCCTCAGTGTTCTGGGCCGCCTGCTGGAAGGTCTAAATGCTGGAATCCTCACGTTTTTTATATTATGTGCCCTGTGTTGTGAGGCTCCTCCTGCCTGCCTCATTCCAAGGCCCTTGGTGATGTGGGTCCTCTGGTTTGAGGACACATGTGCTGGGTTCCTCACCTTAAGATGATGAGGCCCCACTGGTGTGAGGATAATCCTGACTGGTTCCCATCCCCTTTGTGATGTGGGCCCTCTGGTGAGAGTCTGATCCTGGCTGGGTTCCTCACCCATCTGTGAGGTGGGCCCTCTACTATCAGGTAACTCTTGCCTGGCTTGCTCACCTCGCCTTGTTGACATGAGCCCTCTGGTGGCACTTGGACCCTGCTGGGAGCCTCCTCACCTCTGTGATGAGGGCCCTCTGACGTCAGGCCCTAACTGCTGGGCTCCCCAACTTTTCTTAGTGAGCCCAGTGATGCTCGGGCACTCCTCTTAGGTTCCCATCTCCATGGGCATGAGGGCCTTCTGCTCTGAGGTTCCAACGGCTGGGTTGATCACAATTTCATGATGTGGGCTCTCTGGTGTTAGTTCACTGTGGCCTGGATCCCATAGCCTCTGTGCTCTTGGCCGCCTGCTGGGAGGTTCCAACTGCTCGATTCCTCAACTTTTGTATTCTATGGGTCCTGTGTTGTGATGCTCCTCCTGCCTGCCTCACTCGCAACCCCTTCGTGATGTGGGTCTTCTGGTTTGAGGCCACATGTGCTGGGTTCCGCAACTTTCTATGATGTGGCCCCACTGGTGTGAGGACACTCCTGCCTGGTTCCCATCCCCTTGGTGATGTGGGCCTTCTGGTGACAGTCTTATCCTGGCTGGGTTCCTCACTCTTCTGTGAGGTAGGCCCTCTGCTGTGAGGTCAATCCTGCCTGACTTGCACACATCACCTTGGCGACGTGGGCCCTCTGTTGGCACATGGAACCTGCTGGGAGCCTCCTGCCCTCGGTGATGATGGCCCTCTAGCCTCAGGCCCTAACTGCTGGGCTCCCCACGTTTTCTGATGTGAGCCCAGTGATGCCAGGACACTCCTGTCAGGTTCCCATCCCCATGGGGATGTGGGCTTTCTGCTCTGAGGTCCCAATGCCTGGGTTGCTCACAGTTTCATGATGTGGGCTCTCTGGTGTTAGTTCACTCCTGCCTGCATCCCATAGCTTCTGTGCTCTCGGCCGCCTGCTGGGAGGTTCCAAATGCTGGATTCCTCACCTTTTTAATTCTTTGGGCCCTCTGTTTTTAGGCTACTCCTACCTGCCTCACTCCCATCCCCTTTGTGATGTATGTCCTCTGATATGAGGCCACATGTGCTGGGTTCCTCACCTTTCGATGATGTGGCCCCACTGGTGGGAGGACAGTCCTGACTGGTTCCCATCCCCTTGGTGTTGTGGGCCCTCTGGTGAGAGTCTCATCCTGCCTCGGTTCCTCACCCTTCTGTGAGATAGGCCCTCTGCTGTGAGGTCACTACTGCCTGGCTGGCGCATGCCACCTTGTAGATGTGGGCCCTCTGTTGGCAGTTGGAACCTGCTGGGAGTCTCCTCCCCTCAGTTATGAGGGCCCCCTGGCGTCAGGCCCTAACTGCTGGGCTCCTAACATTTTCTGATATGTGCTAAGTGGTGCGAAGCCACTCCTGCCAGGTTCCCATCCCAATGGGGATGTGGGCCTTGTGTTCTGAGGTCCCAACGGCTGGGCTGCTCACAGGTTCATGATGTGGGCCCTCTGCTGTGAGTTCACTGCGGCCTGGATCCCATAGCCTCGGTGCTCTGGGCCACTTGCTGGGAGGTTCCAACTGCTGGATTCCTCAACTTTTATATTCTATGGACCCTGTGTTGTGAGGCCGGTCCTGCCAGCCTCATTCCGAACCCCTTGGTGATGTGGTTCCTGTGGTTTGAGGCTACATGTGCTGGGATCCTCACCTTTCGATGATGTTGTCCCACTGGTGTGGGGACACTCCTGCCTGGTTCCCATCCCCTTGGTGATGTGGGCCCTCTGGTGAGAGTCTGATCCTGGCTGTGTTCCTCACCCTTCTGTGAGGGGGGCCCTCTGCTGTGAGGTCACTCCTGCCGGGCTGGCACACATCGCCTTGGCGACGTTGGCCCTCTGGTGGCAGCTGGAGCCTGCTGGGAGCCTCCTCCTCTCGGTGATGAGTGCCCTCTAGTGTCAGGCCCTAACTTCTGAGCACCCCACGTTTTCTGATGTGAGCCCAGTGATGCCAGGACACTCCTGTCATGTTCCCATCACCATGGGGATGTGGGCCTTCTGCTGTGAGGTCCCAATGTCTGGGTTGCTCACAGTTTCATGATGTGGGCTGTCTGGTGTTAGTTCACTCCGGCCTGCATCCCCTAACCTCTGTGCTCTGGGCCGCCTGCTGGGAGGTTCCAAATGCTGGATTCCTCACCTTTCTTATTTTGGGGCCCTCTGTTATGAGGCTCCTCCTGCCTGCCTCACTCCCAGCCCCTTGGTGATGGGTGTCCTATGGTTTGAAGCCACATGTTCTGGGTTCCTCATCTTTAGATGATGTGGCCCTACTCATGTGAGGACACTCCTGCCTGGTTCCAATCCATTTGGTGATGTGGGCCCTCTGGTGCGAGTCTGATCCAGACTGGGTTCGTCACACTTCTCTGAGGTGGGCCCTCTGCTGTGAGGTCATTCGTGCCTGGTTGGCACACATTGCCTTGGTGACGTCAGCCCTCTGGTGGCAGTTGGAGCCTGCTGGGAGCCTCCTTCCCTTGGTGATGAGGGTCCTCTGGCGTCAGGCCCTAACTGCTGGTCACCCAAAATTTTCTGATACGTTCTCAGTGGTGAGAGGACACTCCTACCAGATTTCCATCCCCATGGGGATGTGGGTCTCCTGCTCTGAGGTCCCAATGGCTGGGTTGCTCAGTTTCATGACATGGGCCCTCTTCTGTGAGTTCACTGTGGCCTGGATCCCATAGCCTCGGTGCTCTGGGCCGCCTGCTGGGAGGTTCCAACTGCTGGATTCCTCACTTTTTTATTCTATGGGCCCAGTGTTGTGAGGCTACTCCTGCCTGCCTCACTCCGAGGCCCTTGGTGATGTGGGTTCTCTGGTTTGAGGACACATGTGCTGGGTTCCTCACCTTTCGATGATGTGGGACCAATGGTCTTAGGAGACTCCTGCCTGGTTCACATCCCCTTGGTGATGTGGGCCCTCTGTTGAGAGTCTGATCCTGGCTGGGTTCCTCACCCATCTGTGAGGTGGGCCGTCTGCTGTGAGGTCACTCCTGCCTGGCTTGCTCACCTCGCCTTGTGGACATGAGCCCTCTGGTGGCACTTGGAGCCTGCTGGGAG
Source organism: Lagenorhynchus albirostris (assembly GCF_949774975.1). Lineage (NCBI taxonomy): Eukaryota > Metazoa > Chordata > Mammalia > Artiodactyla > Delphinidae > Lagenorhynchus > Lagenorhynchus albirostris. The sequence goes on along the minus strand of NW_026783601.1, from coordinate 23,801 downwards.
CCTCCTCCCCTCGGTGATGAGGGCCCTCTGGCGTCAGGCCCTAACTGCTGGGCTCCCCACATTTTGTGATGTGCGCCCAGTGGTGCGAGGACACTCCAGCCAGGTTCACATCCCCATTGGGATGTGGGCCTTCTGCTCTGAGGTCCCAACGCGTGGGTTGCTCACAGTTTCATGATGTGGGCTCTCTGCTGTTAGTTCACTCCTGCCTGCATCCCATAGCTTCTGTGCTCTCGGCCGCCTGCTGGGAGGTTCCAACTGCTGGATTCCTCACCTTTCTTATTCTTTGGGCCCTCTGTTTTTAGGCTACTCCTGCCTGCCTCACTCCCATTCCCTTTGTGATATGTGTCCTCTGATTTGAGGCCACATGTGCTGGGTTCCGCACCTTTCGATGATGTGGCCCCACTGGAGGGAAGACAGTCCTGAGTGGTTCCCATCCCCTTGCTGATGTGGGCCCTCAGGTGAGAGTCTGATCCTGGCTGGGGTCCTCACCCTTCTGTGAGGTGGGCCCTCTGCTGTGAGGTCAATCATGCCTGTCTGGCACACGTCACCTTGGCGACGTGGGCCCCCTGGTGGCAGTTGGAGTGTGCTGGGATCCTCCTCCCCTCGGTGATGAGGGCCCTCTTGCCTTAGGCCATAACTGCTGGGCTCCCCACATTTTCTGATGTGCGCCAAGTGAGTGAGGACACTCTTGCCAGGTTCCCATCCCCATGGGGATATGGGCCTTCTGCTCTGAGGTCAAAACGGCTGGCTTGCTCACAGTACCATGATGTGGGCCCTCTGCTGTGAGTTCACTCCGGCAAGGATCCCTTATCATCGGTGCTCTGAGCCGCCTGCTGGGAGGTTCCAACTGCTGGATTCCTCACCTTTTTTATTCTATGTGCCCTCTGTTGTGAGGCTCCTCCTGCCTGCCTCACTGCCAGCCCCTTGGTGATGACTGTCCTATGGCTTGAGGCCACATGTGCTGCGTTCCTCACCTTTCGATGATGTGGCCCCACTCGTGTGAGGACACTCCTGCCTGGTTCCCATCCCCTTGGTGAGGTGGGCCCTCTGGCGAGAGTCTAATCCTGGCTGGGTTCCTCAACGTCCTGTGAGGTAGGCCCTCTGCTGTGAGGTCACTCCTGCCTGGCTGGCACACGTCACCTTGGAGACGTGAGCCCTCTGGTGGCAGCTGGAGCGTGCAGGGTGCCTCCTCCTCTCGGTGATGACGGCCCTCTGGCGTCAGGCCCTAAATGGTGGGCTCCCCAAATTTTCTGATGTGCGCCCAGTGGTGCGAGGACACTCCAGCCAGGTTCCCATTCCCATGGGGATGTGGGCCTTCTGCGCTGAGGTCCCAACGCCTGGGTTGCTCACAGTTTTATGATGTGGGCCCTCTGCTGTGAGTTCACTGTGGCCTGGATCCCATAGCCTCAGTGTTCTGGGCCGCCTGCTGGAAGGTCTAAATGCTGGAATCCTCACGTTTTTTATATTATGTGCCCTGTGTTGTGAGGCTCCTCCTGCCTGCCTCATTCCAAGGCCCTTGGTGATGTGGGTCCTCTGGTTTGAGGACACATGTGCTGGGTTCCTCACCTTAAGATGATGAGGCCCCACTGGTGTGAGGATAATCCTGACTGGTTCCCATCCCCTTTGTGATGTGGGCCCTCTGGTGAGAGTCTGATCCTGGCTGGGTTCCTCACCCATCTGTGAGGTGGGCCCTCTACTATCAGGTAACTCTTGCCTGGCTTGCTCACCTCGCCTTGTTGACATGAGCCCTCTGGTGGCACTTGGACCCTGCTGGGAGCCTCCTCACCTCTGTGATGAGGGCCCTCTGACGTCAGGCCCTAACTGCTGGGCTCCCCAACTTTTCTTAGTGAGCCCAGTGATGCTCGGGCACTCCTCTTAGGTTCCCATCTCCATGGGCATGTGGGCCTTCTGCTCTGAGGTTCCAACGGCTGGGTTGATCACAATTTCATGATGTGGGCTCTCTGGTGTTAGTTCACTGTGGCCTGGATCCCATAGCCTCTGTGCTCTTGGCCGCCTGCTGGGAGGTTCCAACTGCTCGATTCCTCAACTTTTGTATTCTATGGGTCCTGTGTTGTGATGCTCCTCCTGCCTGCCTCACTCGCAACCCCTTCGTGATGTGGGTCTTCTGGTTTGAGGCCACATGTGCTGGGTTCCGCAACTTTCTATGATGTGGCCCCACTGGTGTGAGGACACTCCTGCCTGGTTCCCATCCCCTTGGTGATGTGGGCCTTCTGGTGACAGTCTTATCCTGGCTGGGTTCCTCACTCTTCTGTGAGGTAGGCCCTCTGCTGTGAGGTCAATCCTGCCTGACTTGCACACATCACCTTGGCGACGTGGGCCCTCTGTTGGCACATGGAACCTGCTGGGAGCCTCCTGCCCTCGGTGATGATGGCCCTCTAGCCTCAGGCCCTAACTGCTGGGCTCCCCACGTTTTCTGATGTGAGCCCAGTGATGCCAGGACACTCCTGTCAGGTTCCCATCCCCATGGGGATGTGGGCTTTCTGCTCTGAGGTCCCAATGCCTGGGTTGCTCACAGTTTCATGATGTGGGCTCTCTGCTGTTAGTTCACTCCTGCCTGCATCCCATAGCTTCTGTGCTCTCGGCCGCCTGCTGGGAGGTTCCAAATGCTGGATTCCTCACCTTTTTAATTCTTTGGGCCCTCTGTTTTTAGGCTACTCCTACCTGCCTCACTCCCATCCCCTTTGTGATGTATGTCCTCTGATATGAGGCCACATGTGCTGGGTTCCTCACCTTTCGATGATGTGGCCCCACTGGTGGGAGGACAGTCCTGACTGGTTCCCATCCCCTTGGTGTTGTGGGCCCTCTGGTGAGAGTCTCATCCTGCCTCGGTTCCTCACCCTTCTGTGAGATAGGCCCTCTGCTGTGAGGTCACTACTGCCTGGCTGGCGCATGCCACCTTGTAGACGTGGGCCCTCTGTTGGCAGTTGGAACCTGCTGGGAGTCTCCTCCCCTCAGTTATGAGGGCCCCCTGGCGTCAGGCCCTAACTGCTGGGCTCCTAACATTTTCTGATATGTGCTAAGTGGTGCGAAGCCACTCCTGCCAGGTTCCCATCCCAATGGGGATGTGGGCCTTGTGTTCTGAGGTCCCAACGGCTGGGCTGCTCACAGGTTCATGATGTGGGCCCTCTGCTGTGAGTTCACTGCGGCCTGGATCCCATAGCCTCGGTGCTCTGGGCCACTTGCTGGGAGGTTCCAACTGCTGGATTCCTCAACTTTTATATTCTATGGACCCTGTGTTGTGAGGCCGGTCCTGCCAGCCTCATTCCGAACCCCTTGGTGATGTGGTTCCTGTGGTTTGAGGCTACATGTGCTGGGATCCTCACCTTTCGATGATGTTGTCCCACTGGTGTGGGGACACTCCTGCCTGGTTCCCATCCCCTTGGTGATGTGGGCCCTCTGGTGAGAGTCTGATCCTGGCTGTGTTCCTCACCCTTCTGTGAGGGGGGCCCTCTGCTGTGAGGTCACTCCTGCCGGGCTGGCACACATCGCCTTGGCGACGTTGGCCCTCTGGTGGCAGCTGGAGCCTGCTGGGAGCCTCCTCCTCTCGGTGATGAGTGCCCTCTAGTGTCAGGCCCTAACTTCTGAGCACCCCACGTTTTCTGATGTGAGCCCAGTGATGCCAGGACACTCCTGTCATGTTCCCATCACCATGGGGATGTGGGCCTTCTGCTGTGAGGTCCTAATGTCTGGGTTGCTCACAGTTTCATGATGTGGGCTGTCTGGTGTTAGTTCACTCCGGCCTGCATCCCCTAACCTCTGTGCTCTGGGCCGCCTGCTGGGAGGTTCCAAATGCTGGATTCCTCACCTTTCTTATTTTGGGGCCCTCTGTTATGAGGCTCCTCCTGCCTGCCTCACTCCCAGCCCCTTGGTGATGGGTGTCCTATGGTTTGAAGCCACATGTTCTGGGTTCCTCATCTTTAGATGATGTGGCCCTACTCATGTGAGGACACTCCTGCCTGGTTCCAATCCATTTGGTGATGTGGGCCCTCTGGTGCGAGTCTGATCCAGACTGGGTTCGTCACACTTCTCTGAGGTGGGCCCTCTGCTGTGAGGTCATTCGTGCCTGGTTGGCACACATTGCCTTGGTGACGTCAGCCCTCTGGTGGCAGTTGGAGCCTGCTGGGAGCCTCCTTCCCTTGGTGATGAGGGTCCTCTGGCGTCAGGCCCTAACTGCTGGTCGCCCAAAATTTTCTGATACGTTCTCAGTGGTGAGAGGACACTCCTACCAGATTTCCATCCCCATGGGGATGTGGGTCTCCTGCTCTGAGGTCCCAATGGCTGGGTTGCTCAGTTTCATGACATGGGCCCTCTTCTGTGAGTTCACTGTGGCCTGGATCCCATAGCCTCGGTGCTCTGGGCCGCCTGCTGGGAGGTTCCAACTGCTGGATTCCTCACTTTTTAAATTTTTGGGGCCCTGTGTTGTGAGGATCCTCCTGCCTGCCTCACTCCCAGCCCCTTCGTGATGTGTGTCGTCTGGTTTGAGGCCACATGTGCTGGGTTCCTCACCTTTCGATGATGTGGGACCAATGGTCTTAGGAGACTCCTGCCTGGTTCACATCCCCTTGGTGATGTGGGCCCTCTGTTGAGAGTCTGATCCTGGCTGGGTTCCTCACCCATCTGTGAGGTGGGCCGTCTGCTGTGAGGTCACTCCTGCCTGGCTTGCTCACCTCGCCTTGTGGACATGAGCCCTCTGGTGGCACTTGGAGCCTGCTGGGAGCCTCCTCCCCTCGGTGATGAGGGCCCTCTGGCGTCAGGCCCTAACTGCTGGGCTCCCCACATTTTGTGATGTGCGCCCAGTGGTGCGAGGACACTCCAGCCAGGTTCACATCCCCATTGGGATGTGGGCCTTCTGCTCTGAGGTCCCAACGCGTGGGTTGCTCACAGTTTCATGATGTGGGCTCTCTGCTGTTAGTTCACTCCTGCCTGCATCCCATAGCTTCTGTGCTCTCGGCCGCCTGCTGGGAGGTTCCAACTGCTGGATTCCTCACCTTTCTTATTCTTTGGGCCCTCTGTTTTTAGGCTACTCCTGCCTGCCTCACTCCCATTCCCTTTGTGATATGTGTCCTCTGATTTGAGGCCACATGTGCTGGGTTCTGCACCTTTCGATGATGTGGCCCCACTGGAGGGAAGACAGTCCTGAGTGGTTCCCATCCCCTTGCTGATGTGGGCCCTCAGGTGAGAGTCTGATCCTGGCTGGGGTCCTCACCCTTCTGTGAGGTGGGCCCTCTGCTGTGAGGTCAATCATGCCTGTCTGGCACACGTCACCTTGGCGACGTGGGCCCTCTGGTGGCAGTTGGAGTGTGCTGGGATCCTCCTCCCCTCGGTGATGAGGGCCCTCTTGCCTTAGGCCATAACTGCTGGGCTCCCCACATTTTCTGATGTGCGCCAAGTGAGTGAGGACACTCTTGCCAGGTTCCCATCCCCATGGGGATATGGGCCTTCTGCTCTGAGGTCAAAACGGCTGGCTTGCTCACAGTACCATGATGTGGGTCCTCTGCTGTGAGTTCACTCCGGCAAGGATCCCTTATCATCGGTGCTCTGAGCCGCCTGCTGGGAGGTTCCAACTGCTGGATTCCTCACCTTTTTTATTCTATGTGCCCTCTGTTGTGAGGCTCCTCCTGCCTGCCTCACTGCCAGCCCCTTGGTGATGACTGTCCTATGGCTTGAGGCCACATGTGCTGCGTTCCTCACCTTTCGATGATGTGGCCCCACTCGTGTGAGGACACTCCTGCCTGGTTCCCATCCCCTTGGTGAGGTGGGCCCTCTGGCGAGAGTCTAATCCTGGCTGGGTTCCTCAACGTCCTGTGAGGTAGGCCCTCTGCTGTGAGGTCACTCCTGCCTGGCTGGCACACGTCACCTTGGAGACGTGAGCCCTCTGGTGGCAGCTGGAGCGTGCAGGGTGCCTCCTCCTCTCGGTGATGACGGCCCTCTGGCGTCAGGCCCTAAATGGTGGGCTCCCCAAATTTTCTGATGTGCGCCCAGTGGTGCGAGGACACTCCAGCCAGGTTCCCATTCCCATGGGGATGTGGGCCTTCTGCGCTGAGGTCCCAACGCCTGGGTTGCTCACAGTTTTATGATGTGGGCCCTCTGCTGTGAGTTCACTGTGGCCTGGATCCCATAGCCTCAGTGTTCTGGGCCGCCTGCTGGAAGGTCTAAATGCTGGAATCCTCACGTTTTTTATATTATGTGCCCTGTGTTGTGAGGCTCCTCCTGCCTGCCTCATTCCAAGGCCCTTGGTGATGTGGGTCCTCTGGTTTGAGGACACATGTGCTGGGTTCCTCACCTTAAGATGATGAGGCCCCACTGGTGTGAGGATAATCCTGACTGGTTCCCATCCCCTTTGTGATGTGGGCCCTCTGGTGAGAGTCTGATCCTGGCTGGGTTCCTCACCCATCTGTGAGGTGGGCCCTCTACTATCAGGTAACTCTTGCCTGGCTTGCTCACCTCGCCTTGTTGACATGAGCCCTCTGGTGGCACTTGGACCCTGCTGGGAGCCTCCTCACCTCTGTGATGAGGGCCCTCTGACGTCAGGCCCTAACTGCTGGGCTCCCCAACTTTTCTTAGTGAGCCCAGTGATGCTCGGGCACTCCTCTTAGGTTCCCATCTCCATGGGCATGTGGGCCTTCTGCTCTGAGGTTCCAACGGCTGGGTTGATCACAATTTCATGATGTGGGCTCTCTGGTGTTAGTTCACTGTGGCCTGGATCCCATAGCCTCTGTGCTCTTGGCCGCCTGCTGGGAGGTTCCAACTGCTCGATTCCTCAACTTTTGTATTCTATGGGTCCTGTGTTGTGATGCTCCTCCTGCCTGCCTCACTCGCAACCCCTTCGTGATGTGGGTCTTCTGGGTTGAGGCCACATGTGCTGGGTTCCGCAACTTTCTATGATGTGGCCCCACTGGTGTGAGGACACTCCTGCCTGGTTCCCATCCCCTTGGTGATGTGGGCCTTCTGGTGACAGTCTTATCCTGGCTGGGTTCCTCACTCTTCTGTGAGGTAGGCCCTCTGCTGTGAGGTCAATCCTGCCTGACTTGCACACATCACCTTGGCGACGTGGGCCCTCTGTTGGCACATGGAACCTGCTGGGAGCCTCCTGCCCTCGGTGATGATGGCCCTCTAGCCTCAGGCCCTAACTGCTGGGCTCCCCACGTTTTCTGATGTGAGCCCAGTGATGCCAGGACACTCCTGTCAGGTTCCCATCCCCATGGGGATGTGGGCTTTCTGCTCTGAGGTCCCAATGCCTGGGTTGCTCACAGTTTCATGATGTGGGCTCTCTGGTGTTAGTTCACTCCTGCCTGCATCCCATAGCTTCTGTGCTCTCGGCCGCCTGCTGGGAGGTTCCAAATGCTGGATTCCTCACCTTTTTAATTCTTTGGGCCCTCTGTTTTTAGGCTACTCCTACCTGCCTCACTCCCATCCCCTTTGTGATGTATGTCCTCTGATATGAGGCCACATGTGCTGGGTTCCTCACCTTTCGATGATGTGGCCCCACTGGTGGGAGGACAGTCCTGACTGGTTCCCATCCCCTTGGTGTTGTGGGCCCTCTGGTGAGAGTCTCATCCTGCCTCGGTTCCTCACCCTTCTGTGAGATAGGCCCTCTGCTGTGAGGTCACTACTGCCTGGCTGGCGCATGCCACCTTGTAGACGTGGGCCCTCTGTTGGCAGTTGGAACCTGCTGGGAGTCTCCTCCCCTCAGTTATGAGGGCCCCCTGGCGTCAGGCCCTAACTGCTGGGCTCCTAACATTTTCTGATATGTGCTAAGTGGTGCGAAGCCACTCCTGCCAGGTTCCCATCCCAATGGGGATGTGGGCCTTGTGTTCTGAGGTCCCAACGGCTGGGCTGCTCACAGGTTCATGATGTGGGTCCTCTGCTGTGAGTTCACTGCGGCCTGGATCCCATAGCCTCGGTGCTCTGGGCCACTTGCTGGGAGGTTCCAACTGCTGGATTCCTCAACTTTTATATTCTATGGACCCTGTGTTGTGAGGCCGGTCCTGCCAGCCTCATTCCGAACCCCTTGGTGATGTGGTTCCTGTGGTTTGAGGCTACATGTGCTGGGATCCTCACCTTTCGATGATGTTGTCCCACTGGTGTGGGGACACTCCTGCCTGGTTCCCATCCCCTTGGTGATGTGGGCCCTCTGGTGAGAGTCTGATCCTGGCTGTGTTCCTCACCCTTCTGTGAGGGGGGCCCTCTGCTGTGAGGTCACTCCTGCCGGGCTGGCACACATCGCCTTGGCGACGTTGGCCCTCTGGTGGCAGCTGGAGCCTGCTGGGAGCCTCCTCCTCTCGGTGATGAGTGCCCTCTAGTGTCAGGCCCTAACTTCTGAGCACCCCACGTTTTCTGATGTGAGCCCAGTGATGCCAGGACACTCCTGTCATGTTCCCATCACCATGGGGATGTGGGCCTTCTGCTGTGAGGTCCCAATGTCTGGGTTGCTCACAGTTTCATGATGTGGGCTGTCTGGTGTTAGTTCACTCCGGCCTGCATCCCCTAACCTCTGTGCTCTGGGCCGCCTGCTGGGAGGTTCCAAATGCTGGATTCCTCACCTTTCTTATTTTGGGGCCCTCTGTTATGAGGCTCCTCCTGCCTGCCTCACTCCCAGCCCCTTGGTGATGGGTGTCCTATGGTTTGAAGCCACATGTTCTGGGTTCCTCATCTTTAGATGATGTGGCCCTACTCATGTGAGGACACTCCTGCCTGGTTCCAATCCATTTGGTGATGTGGGCCCTCTGGTGCGAGTCTGATCCAGACTGGGTTCGTCACACTTCTCTGAGGTGGGCCCTCTGCTGTGAGGTCATTCGTGCCTGGTTGGCACACATTGCCTTGGTGACGTCAGCCCTCTGGTGGCAGTTGGAGCCTGCTGGGAGCCTCCTTCCCTTGGTGATGAGGGTCCTCTGGCGTCAGGCCCTAACTGCTGGTCGCCCAAAATTTTCTGATACGTTCTCAGTGGTGAGAGGACACTCCTACCAGATTTCCATCCCCATGGGGATGTGGGTCTCCTGCTCTGAGGTCCCAATGGCTGGGTTGCTCAGTTTCATGACATGGGCCCTCTTCTGTGAGTTCACTGTGGCCTGGATCCCATAGCCTCGGTGCTCTGGGCCGCCTGCTGGGAGGTTCCAACTGCTGGATTCCTCACTTTTTAAATTTTTGGGGCCCTGTGTTGTGAGGATCCTCCTGCCTGCCTCACTCCCAGCCCCTTCGTGATGTGTGTCGTCTGGTTTGAGGCCACATGTGCTGGGTTCCTCACCTTTCGATGATGTGGGACCAATGGTCTTAGGAGACTCCTGCCTGGTTCACATCCCCTTGGTGATGTGGGCCCTCTGTTGAGAGTCTGATCCTGGCTGGGTTCCTCACCCATCTGTGAGGTGGGCCGTCTGCTGTGAGGTCACTCCTGCCTGGCTTGCTCACCTCGCCTTGTGGACATGAGCCCTCTGGTGGCACTTGGAGCCTGCTGGGAGCCTCCTCCCCTCGGTGATGAGGGCCCTCTGGCGTCAGGCCCTAACTGCTGGGCTCCCCACATTTTGTGATGTGCGCCCAGTGGTGCGAGGACACTCCAGCCAGGTTCACATCCCCATTGGGATGTGGGCCTTCTGCTCTGAGGTCCCAACGCGTGGGTTGCTCACAGTTTCATGATGTGGGCTCTCTGCTGTTAGTTCACTCCTGCCTGCATCCCATAGCTTCTGTGCTCTCGGCCGCCTGCTGGGAGGTTCCAACTGCTGGATTCCTCACCTTTCTTATTCTTTGGGCCCTCTGTTTTTAGGCTACTCCTGCCTGCCTCACTCCCATTCCCTTTGTGATATGTGTCCTCTGATTTGAGGCCACATGTGCTGGGTTCCGCACCTTTCGATGATGTGGCCCCACTGGAGGGAAGACAGTCCTGAGTGGTTCCCATCCCCTTGCTGATGTGGGCCCTCAGGTGAGAGTCTGATCCTGGCTGGGGTCCTCACCCTTCTGTGAGGTGGGCCCTCTGCTGTGAGGTCAATCATGCCTGTCTGGCACACGTCACCTTGGCGACGTGGGCCCTCTGGTGGCAGTTGGAGTGTGCTGGGATCCTCCTCCCCTCGGTGATGAGGGCCCTCTTGCCTTAGGCCATAACTGCTGGGCTCCCCACATTTTCTGATGTGCGCCAAGTGAGTGAGGACACTCTTGCCAGGTTCCCATCCCCATGGGGATATGGGCCTTCTGCTCTGAGGTCAAAACGGCTGGCTTGCTCACAGTACCATGATGTGGGTCCTCTGCTGTGAGTTCACTCCGGCAAGAATCCCTTATCATCGGTGCTCTGAGCCGCCTGCTGGGAGGTTCCAACTGCTGGATTCCTCACCTTTTTTATTCTATGTGCCCTCTGTTGTGAGGCTCCTCCTGCCTGCCTCACTGCCAGCCCCTTGGTGATGACTGTCCTATGGCTTGAGGCCACATGTGCTGCGTTCCTCACCTTTCGATGATGTGGCCCCACTCGTGTGAGGACACTCCTGCCTGGTTCCCATCCCCTTGGTGAGGTGGGCCCTCTGGCGAGAGTCTAATCCTGGCTGGGTTCCTCAACGTCCTGTGAGGTAGGCCCTCTGCTGTGAGGTCACTCCTGCCTGGCTGGCACACGTCACCTTGGAGACGTGAGCCCTCTGGTGGCAGCTGGAGCGTGCAGGGTGCCTCCTCCTCTCGGTGATGACGGCCCTCTGGCGTCAGGCCCTAAATGGTGGGCTCCCCAAATTTTCTGATGTGCGCCCAGTGGTGCGAGGACACTCCAGCCAGGTTCCCATTCCCATGGGGATGTGGGCCTTCTGCGCTGAGGTCCCAACGCCTGGGTTGCTCACAGTTTTATGATGTGGGCCCTCTGCTGTGAGTTCACTGTGGCCTGGATCCCATAGCCTCAGTGTTCTGGGCCGCCTGCTGGAAGGTCTAAATGCTGGAATCCTCACGTTTTTTATATTATGTGCCCTGTGTTGTGAGGCTCCTCCTGCCTGCCTCATTCCAAGGCCCTTGGTGATGTGGGTCCTCTGGTTTGAGGACACATGTGCTGGGTTCCTCACCTTAAGATGATGAGGCCCCACTGGTGTGAGGATAATCCTGACTGGTTCCCATCCCCTTTGTGATGTGGGCCCTCTGGTGAGAGTCTGATCCTGGCTGGGTTCCTCACCCATCTGTGAGGTGGGCCCTCTACTATCAGGTAACTCTTGCCTGGCTTGCTCACCTCGCCTTGTTGACATGAGCCCTCTGGTGGCACTTGGACCCTGCTGGGAGCCTCCTCACCTCTGTGATGAGGGCCCTCTGACGTCAGGCCCTAACTGCTGGGCTCCCCAACTTTTCTTAGTGAGCCCAGTGATGCTCGGGCACTCCTCTTAGGTTCCCATCTCCATGGGCATGAGGGCCTTCTGCTCTGAGGTTCCAACGGCTGTGTTGTTCACAATTTCATGATGTGGGCTCTCTGGTGTTAGTTCACTGTGGCCTGGATCCCATAGCCTCTGTGCTCTTGGCCGCCTGCTGGGAGGTTCCAACTGCTCGATTCCTCAACTTTTGTATTCTATGGGTCCTGTGTTGTGATGCTCCTCCTGCCTGCCTCACTCGCAACCCCTTCGTGATGTGGGTCTTCTGGTTTGAGGCCACATGTGCTGGGTTCCGCAACTTTCTATGATGTGGCCCCACTGGTGTGAGGACACTCCTGCCTGGTTCCCATCCCCTTGGTGATGTGGGCCTTCTGGTGACAGTCTTATCCTGGCTGGGTTCCTCACTCTTCTGTGAGGTAGGCCCTCTGCTGTGAGGTCAATCCTGCCTGACTTGCACACATCACCTTGGCGACGTGGGCCCTCTGTTGGCACATGGAACCTGCTGGGAGCCTCCTGCCCTCGGTGATGATGGCCCTCTAGCCTCAGGCCCTAACTGCTGGGCTCCCCACGTTTTCTGATGTGAGCCCAGTGATGCCAGGACACTCCTGTCAGGTTCCCATCCCCATGGGGATGTGGGCTTTCTGCTCTGAGGTCCCAATGCCTGGGTTGCTCACAGTTTCATGATGTGGGCTCTCTGGTGTTAGTTCACTCCTGCCTGCATCCCATAGCTTCTGTGCTCTCGGCCGCCTGCTGGGAGGTTCCAAATGCTGGATTCCTCACCTTTTTAATTCTTTGGGCCCTCTGTTTTTAGGCTACTCCTACCTGCCTCACTCCCATCCCCTTTGTGATGTATGTCCTCTGATATGAGGCCACATGTGCTGGGTTCCTCACCTTTCGATGATGTGGCCCCACTGGTGGGAGGACAGTCCTGACTGGTTCCCATCCCCTTGGTGTTGTGGGCCCTCTGGTGAGAGTCTCATCCTGCCTCGGTTCCTCACCCTTCTGTGAGATAGGCCCTCTGCTGTGAGGTCACTACTGCCTGGCTGGCGCATGCCACCTTGTAGACGTGGGCCCTCTGTTGGCAGTTGGAACCTGCTGGGAGTCTCCTCCCCTCAGTTATGAGGGCCCCCTGGCGTCAGGCCCTAACTGCTGGGCTCCTAACATTTTCTGATATGTGCTAAGTGGTGCGAAGCCACTCCTGCCAGGTTCCCATCCCAATGGGGATGTGGGCCTTGTGTTCTGAGGTCCCAACGGCTGGGCTGCTCACAGGTTCATGATGTGGGCCCTCTGCTGTGAGTTCACTGCGGCCTGGATCCCATAGCCTCGGTGCTCTGGGCCACTTGCTGGGAGGTTCCAACTGCTGGATTCCTCAACTTTTATATTCTATGGACCCTGTGTTGTGAGGCCGGTCCTGCCAGCCTCATTCCGAACCCCTTGGTGATGTGGTTCCTGTGGTTTGAGGCTACATGTGCTGGGATCCTCACCTTTCGATGATGTTGTCCCACTGGTGTGGGGACACTCCTGCCTGGTTCCCATCCCCTTGGTGATGTGGGCCCTCTGGTGAGAGTCTGATCCTGGCTGTGTTCCTCACCCTTCTGTGAGGGGGGCCCTCTGCTGTGAGGTCACTCCTGCCGGGCTGGCACACATCGCCTTGGCGACGTTGGCCCTCTGGTGGCAGCTGGAGCCTGCTGGGAGCCTCCTCCTCTCGGTGATGAGTGCCCTCTAGTGTCAGGCCCTAACTTCTGAGCACCCCACGTTTTCTGATGTGAGCCCAGTGATGCCAGGACACTCCTGTCATGTTCCCATCACCATGGGGATGTGGGCCTTCTGCTGTGAGGTCCCAATGTCTGGGTTGCTCACAGTTTCATGATGTGGGCTGTCTGGTGTTAGTTCACTCCGGCCTGCATCCCCTAACCTCTGTGCTCTGGGCCGCCTGCTGGGAGGTTCCAAATGCTGGATTCCTCACCTTTCTTATTTTGGGGCCCTCTGTTATGAGGCTCCTCCTGCCTGCCTCACTCCCAGCCCCTTGGTGATGGGTGTCCTATGGTTTGAAGCCACATGTTCTGGGTTCCTCATCTTTAGATGATGTGGCCCTACTCATGTGAGGACACTCCTGCCTGGTTCCAATCCATTTGGTGATGTGGGCCCTCTGGTGCGAGTCTGATCCAGACTGGGTTCGTCACACTTCTCTGAGGTGGGCCCTCTGCTGTGAGGTCATTCGTGCCTGGTTGGCACACATTGCCTTGGTGACGTCAGCCCTCTGGTGGCAGTTGGAGCCTGCTGGGAGCCTCCTTCCCTTGGTGATGAGGGTCCTCTGGCGTCAGGCCCTAACTGCTGGTCGCCCAAAATTTTCTGATACGTTCTCAGTGGTGAGAGGACACTCCTACCAGATTTCCATCCCCATGGGGATGTGGGTCTCCTGCTCTGAGGTCCCAATGGCTGGGTTGCTCAGTTTCATGACATGGGCCCTCTTCTGTGAGTTCACTGTGGCCTGGATCCCATAGCCTCGGTGCTCTGGACCGCCTGCTGGGAGGTTCCAACTGCTGGATTCCTCACTTTTTAAATTTTTGGGGCCCTGTGTTGTGAGGATCCTCCTGCCTGCCTCACTCCCAGCCCCTTCGTGATGTGTGTCGTCTGGTTTGAGGCCACATGTGCTGGGTTCCTCACCTTTCGATGATGTGGGACCAATGGTCTTAGGAGACTCCTGCCTGGTTCACATCCCCTTGGTGATGTGGGCCCTCTGTTGAGAGTCTGATCCTGGCTGGGTTCCTCACCCATCTGTGAGGTGGGCCGTCTGCTGTGAGGTCACTCCTGCCTGGCTTGCTCACCTCGCCTTGTGGACATGAGCCCTCTGGTGGCAGCTGGAGCCTGCTGGGAGCCTCCTCCCCTCGGTGATGAGGGCCCTCTGGCGTCAGGCCCTAACTGCTGGGCTCCCCACATTTTGTGATGTGCGCCCAGTGGTGCGAGGACACTCCAGCCAGGTTCACATCCCCATTGGGATGTGGGCCTTCTGCTCTGAGGTCCCAACGCGTGGGTTGCTCACAGTTTCATGATGTGGGCTCTCTGCTGTTAGTTCACTCCTGCCTGCATCCCATAGCTTCTGTGCTCTCGGCCGCCTGCTGGGAGGTTCCAACTGCTGGATTCCTCACCTTTCTTATTCTTTGGGCCCTCTGTTTTTAGGCTACTCCTGCCTGCCTCACTCCCATTCCCTTTGTGATATGTGTCCTCTGATTTGAGGCCACATGTGCTGGGTTCCGCACCTTTCGATGATGTGGCCCCACTGGAGGGAAGACAGTCCTGAGTGGTTCCCATCCCCTTGCTGATGTGGGCCCTCAGGTGAGAGTCTGATCCTGGCTGGGGTCCTCACCCTTCTGTGAGGTGGGCCCTCTGCTGTGAGGTCAATCATGCCTGTCTGGCACACGTCACCTTGGCGACGTGGGCCCTCTGGTGGCAGTTGGAGTGTGCTGGGATCCTCCTCCCCTCGGTGATGAGGGCCCTCTTGCCTTAGGCCATAACTGCTGGGCTCCCCACATTTTCTGATGTGCGCCAAGTGAGTGAGGACACTCTTGCCAGGTTCCCATCCCCATGGGGATATGGGCCTTCTGCTCTGAGGTCAAAACGGCTGGCTTGCTCACAGTACCATGATGTGGGCCCTCTGCTGTGAGTTCACTCCGGCAAGGATCCCTTATCATCGGTGCTCTGAGCCGCCTGCTGGGAGGTTCCAACTGCTGGATTCCTCACCTTTTTTATTCTATGTGCCCTCTGTTGTGAGGCTCCTCCTGCCTGCCTCACTGCCAGCCCCTTGGTGATGACTGTCCTATGGCTTGAGGCCACATGTGCTGCGTTCCTCACCTTTCGATGATGTGGCCCCACTCGTGTGAGGACACTCCTGCCTGGTTCCCATCCCCTTGGTGAGGTGGGCCCTCTGGCGAGAGTCTAATCCTGGCTGGGTTCCTCAACGTCCTGTGAGGTAGGCCCTCTGCTGTGAGGTCACTCCTGCCTGGCTGGCACACGTCACCTTGGAGACGTGAGCCCTCTGGTGGCAGCTGGAGCGTGCAGGGTGCCTCCTCCTCTCGGTGATGACGGCCCTCTGGCGTCAGGCCCTAAATGGTGGGCTCCCCAAATTTTCTGATGTGCGCCCAGTGGTGCGAGGACACTCCAGCCAGGTTCCCATTCCCATGGGGATGTGGGCCTTCTGCGCTGAGGTCCCAACGCCTGGGTTGCTCACAGTTTTATGATGTGGGCCCTCTGCTGTGAGTTCACTGTGGCCTGGATCCCATAGCCTCAGTGTTCTGGGCCGCCTGCTGGGAGGTCTAAATGCTGGAATCCTCACGTTTTTTATATTATGTGCCCTGTGTTGTGAGGCTCCTCCTGCCTGCCTCATTCCAAGGCCCTTGGTGATGTGGGTCCTCTGGTTTGAGGACACATGTGCTGGGTTCCTCACCTTAAGATGATGAGGCCCCACTGGTGTGAGGATAATCCTGACTGGTTCCCATCCCCTTTGTGATGTGGGCCCTCTGGTGAGAGTCTGATCCTGGCTGGGTTCCTCACCCATCTGTGAGGTGGGCCCTCTACTATCAGGTAACTCTTGCCTGGCTTGCTCACCTCGCCTTGTTGACATGAGCCCTCTGGTGGCACTTGGACCCTGCTGGGAGCCTCCTCACCTCTGTGATGAGGGCCCTCTGACGTCAGGCCCTAACTGCTGGGCTCCCCAACTTTTCTTAGTGAGCCCAGTGATGCTCGGGCACTCCTCTTAGGTTCCCATCTCCATGGGCATGTGGGCCTTCTGCTCTGAGGTTCCAACGGCTGGGTTGATCACAATTTCATGATGTGGGCTCTCTGGTGTTAGTTCACTGTGGCCTGGATCCCATAGCCTCTGTGCTCTTGGCCGCCTGCTGGGAGGTTCCAACTGCTCGATTCCTCAACTTTTGTATTCTATGGGTCCTGTGTTGTGATGCTCCTCCTGCCTGCCTCACTCGCAACCCCTTCGTGATGTGGGTCTTCTGGGTTGAGGCCACATGTGCTGGGTTCCGCAACTTTCTATGATGTGGCCCCACTGGTGTGAGGACACTCCTGCCTGGTTCCCATCCCCTTGGTGATGTGGGCCTTCTGGTGACAGTCTTATCCTGGCTGGGTTCCTCACTCTTCTGTGAGGTAGGCCCTCTGCTGTGAGGTCAATCCTGCCTGACTTGCACACATCACCTTGGCGACGTGGGCCCTCTGTTGGCACATGGAACCTGCTGGGAGCCTCCTGCCCTCGGTGATGATGGCCCTCTAGCCTCAGGCCCTAACTGCTGGGCTCCCCACGTTTTCTGATGTGAGCCCAGTGATGCCAGGACACTCCTGTCAGGTTCCCATCCCCATGGGGATGTGGGCTTTCTGCTCTGAGGTCCCAATGCCTGGGTTGCTCACAGTTTCATGATGTGGGCTCTCTGGTGTTAGTTCACTCCTGCCTGCATCCCATAGCTTCTGTGCTCTCGGCCACCTGCTGGGAGGTTCCAAATGCTGGATTCCTCACCTTTTTAATTCTTTGGGCCCTCTGTTTTTAGGCTACTCCTACCTGCCTCACTCCCATCCCCTTTGTGATGTATGTCCTCTGATATGAGGCCACATGTGCTGGGTTCCTCACCTTTCGATGATGTGGCCCCACTGGTGGGAGGACAGTCCTGACTGGTTCCCATCCCCTTGGTGTTGTGGGCCCTCTGGTGAGAGTCTCATCCTGCCTCGGTTCCTCACCCTTCTGTGAGATAGGCCCTCTGCTGTGAGGTCACTACTGCCTGGCTGGCGCATGCCACCTTGTAGACGTGGGCCCTCTGTTGGCAGTTGGAACCTGCTGGGAGTCTCCTCCCCTCAGTTATGAGGGCCCCCTGGCGTCAGGCCCTAACTGCTGGGCTCCTAACATTTTCTGATATGTGCTAAGTGGTGCGAAGCCACTCCTGCCAGGTTCCCATCCCAATGGGGATGTGGGCCTTGTGTTCTGAGGTCCCAACGGCTGGGCTGCTCACAGGTTCATGATGTGGGTCCTCTGCTGTGAGTTCACTGCGGCCTGGATCCCATAGCCTCGGTGCTCTGGGCCACTTGCTGGGAGGTTCCAACTGCTGGATTCCTCAACTTTTATATTCTATGGACCCTGTGTTGTGAGGCCGGTCCTGCCAGCCTCATTCCGAACCCCTTGGTGATGTGGTTCCTGTGGTTTGAGGCTACATGTGCTGGGATCCTCACCTTTCGATGATGTTGTCCCACTGGTGTGGGGACACTCCTGCCTGGTTCCCATCCCCTTGGTGATGTGGGCCCTCTGGTGAGAGTCTGATCCTGGCTGTGTTCCTCACCCTTCTGTGAGGGGGGCCCTCTGCTGTGAGGTCACTCCTGCCGGGCTGGCACACATCGCCTTGGCGACGTTGGCCCTCTGGTGGCAGCTGGAGCCTGCTGGGAGCCTCCTCCTCTCGGTGATGAGTGCCCTCTAGTGTCAGGCCCTAACTTCTGAGCACCCCACGTTTTCTGATGTGAGCCCAGTGATGCCAGGACACTCCTGTCATGTTCCCATCACCATGGGGATGTGGGCCTTCTGCTGTGAGGTCCCAATGTCTGGGTTGCTCACAGTTTCATGATGTGGGCTGTCTGGTGTTAGTTCACTCCGGCCTGCATCCCCTAACCTCTGTGCTCTGGGCCGCCTGCTGGGAGGTTCCAAATGCTGGATTCCTCACCTTTCTTATTTTGGGGCCCTCTGTTATGAGGCTCCTCCTGCCTGCCTCACTCCCAGCCCCTTGGTGATGGGTGTCCTATGGTTTGAAGCCACATGTTCTGGGTTCCTCATCTTTAGATGATGTGGCCCTACTCATGTGAGGACACTCCTGCCTGGTTCCAATCCATTTGGTGATGTGGGCCCTCTGGTGCGAGTCTGATCCAGACTGGGTTCGTCACACTTCTCTGAGGTGGGCCCTCTGCTGTGAGGTCATTCGTGCCTGGTTGGCACACATTGCCTTGGTGACGTCAGCCCTCTGGTGGCAGTTGGAGCCTGCTGGGAGCCTCCTTCCCTTGGTGATGAGGGTCCTCTGGCGTCAGGCCCTAACTGCTGGTCGCCCAAAATTTTCTGATACGTTCTCAGTGGTGAGAGGACACTCCTACCAGATTTCCATCCCCATGGGGATGTGGGTCTCCTGCTCTGAGGTCCCAATGGCTGGGTTGCTCAGTTTCATGACATGGGCCCTCTTCTGTGAGTTCACTGTGGCCTGGATCCCATAGCCTCGGTGCTCTGGGCCGCCTGCTGGGAGGTTCCAACTGCTGGATTCCTCACTTTTTAAATTTTTGGGGCCCTGTGTTGTGAGGATCCTCCTGCCTGCCTCACTCCCAGCCCCTTCGTGATGTGTGTCGTCTGGTTTGAGGCCACATGTGCTGGGTTCCTCACCTTTCGATGATGTGGGACCAATGGTCTTAGGAGACTCCTGCCTGGTTCACATCCCCTTGGTGATGTGGGCCCTCTGTTGAGAGTCTGATCCTGGCTGGGTTCCTCACCCATCTGTGAGGTGGGCCGTCTGCTGTGAGGTCACTCCTGCCTGGCTTGCTCACCTCGCCTTGTGGACATGAGCCCTCTGGTGGCACTTGGAGCCTGCTGGGAGCCTCCTCCCCTCGGTGATGAGGGCCCTCTGGCGTCAGGCCCTAACTGCTGGGCTCCCCACATTTTGTGATGTGCGCCCAGTGGTGCGAGGACACTCCAGCCAGGTTCACATCCCCATTGGGATGTGGGCCTTCTGCTCTGAGGTCCCAACGCGTGGGTTGCTCACAGTTTCATGATGTGGGCTCTCTGCTGTTAGTTCACTCCTGCCTGCATCCCATAGCTTCTGTGCTCTCGGCCGCCTGCTGGGAGGTTCCAACTGCTGGATTCCTCACCTTTCTTATTCTTTGGGCCCTCTGTTTTTAGGCTACTCCTGCCTGCCTCACTCCCATTCCCTTTGTGATATGTGTCCTCTGATTTGAGGCCACATGTGCTGGGTTCCGCACCTTTCGATGATGTGGCCCCACTGGAGGGAAGACAGTCCTGAGTGGTTCCCATCCCCTTGCTGATGTGGGCCCTCAGGTGAGAGTCTGATCCTGGCTGGGGTCCTCACCCTTCTGTGAGGTGGGCCCTCTGCTGTGAGGTCAATCATGCCTGTCTGGCACACGTCACCTTGGCGACGTGGGCCCTCTGGTGGCAGTTGGAGTGTGCTGGGATCCTCCTCCCCTCGGTGATGAGGGCCCTCTTGCCTTAGGCCATAACTGCTGGGCTCCCCACATTTTCTGATGTGCGCCAAGTGAGTGAGGACACTCTTGCCAGGTTCCCATCCCCATGGGGATATGGGCCTTCTGCTCTGAGGTCAAAACGGCTGGCTTGCTCACAGTACCATGATGTGGGCCCTCTGCTGTGAGTTCACTCCGGCAAGGATCCCTTATCATCGGTGCTCTGAGCCGCCTGCTGGGAGGTTCCAACTGCTGGATTCCTCACCTTTTTTATTCTATGTGCCCTCTGTTGTGAGGCTCCTCCTGCCTGCCTCACTGCCAGCCCCTTGGTGATGACTGTCCTATGGCTTGAGGCCACATGTGCTGCGTTCCTCACCTTTCGATGATGTGGCCCCACTCGTGTGAGGACACTCCTGCCTGGTTCCCATCCCCTTGGTGAGGTGGGCCCTCTGGCGAGAGTCTAATCCTGGCTGGGTTCCTCAACGTCCTGTGAGGTAGGCCCTCTGCTGTGAGGTCACTCCTGCCTGGCTGGCACACGTCACCTTGGAGACGTGAGCCCTCTGGTGGCAGCTGGAGCGTGCAGGGTGCCTCCTCCTCTCGGTGATGACGGCCCTCTGGCGTCAGGCCCTAAATGGTGGGCTCCCCAAATTTTCTGATGTGCGCCCAGTGGTGCGAGGACACTCCAGCCAGGTTCCCATTCCCATGGGGATGTGGGCCTTCTGCGCTGAGGTCCCAACGCCTGGGTTGCTCACAGTTTTATGATGTGGGCCCTCTGCTGTGAGTTCACTGTGGCCTGGATCCCATAGCCTCAGTGTTCTGGGCCGCCTGCTGGGAGGTCTAAATGCTGGAATCCTCACGTTTTTTATATTATGTGCCCTGTGTTGTGAGGCTCCTCCTGCCTGCCTCATTCCAAGGCCCTTGGTGATGTGGGTCCTCTGGTTTGAGGACACATGTGCTGGGTTCCTCACCTTAAGATGATGAGGCCCCACTGGTGTGAGGATAATCCTGACTGGTTCCCATCCCCTTTGTGATGTGGGCCCTCTGGTGAGAGTCTGATCCTGGCTGGGTTCCTCACCCATCTGTGAGGTGGGCCCTCTACTATCAGGTAACTCTTGCCTGGCTTGCTCACCTCGCCTTGTTGACATGAGCCCTCTGGTGGCACTTGGACCCTGCTGGGAGCCTCCTCACCTCTGTGATGAGGGCCCTCTGACGTCAGGCCCTAACTGCTGGGCTCCCCAACTTTTCTTAGTGAGCCCAGTGATGCTCGGGCACTCCTCTTAGGTTCCCATCTCCATGGGCATGTGGGCCTTCTGCTCTGAGGTTCCAACGGCTGGGTTGATCACAATTTCATGATGTGGGCTCTCTGGTGTTAGTTCACTGTGGCCTGGATCCCATAGCCTCTGTGCTCTTGGCCGCCTGCTGGGAGGTTCCAACTGCTCGATTCCTCAACTTTTGTATTCTATGGGTCCTGTGTTGTGATGCTCCTCCTGCCTGCCTCACTCGCAACCCCTTCGTGATGTGGGTCTTCTGGGTTGAGGCCACATGTGCTGGGTTCCGCAACTTTCTATGATGTGGCCCCACTGGTGTGAGGACACTCCTGCCTGGTTCCCATCCCCTTGGTGATGTGGGCCTTCTGGTGACAGTCTTATCCTGGCTGGGTTCCTCACTCTTCTGTGAGGTAGGCCCTCTGCTGTGAGGTCAATCCTGCCTGACTTGCACACATCACCTTGGCGACGTGGGCCCTCTGTTGGCACATGGAACCTGCTGGGAGCCTCCTGCCCTCGGTGATGATGGCCCTCTAGCCTCAGGCCCTAACTGCTGGGCTCCCCACGTTTTCTGATGTGAGCCCAGTGATGCCAGGACACTCCTGTCAGGTTCCCATCCCCATGGGGATGTGGGCTTTCTGCTCTGAGGTCCCAATGCCTGGGTTGCTCACAGTTTCATGATGTGGGCTCTCTGGTGTTAGTTCACTCCTGCCTGCATCCCATAGCTTCTGTGCTCTCGGCCACCTGCTGGGAGGTTCCAAATGCTGGATTCCTCACCTTTTTAATTCTTTGGGCCCTCTGTTTTTAGGCTACTCCTACCTGCCTCACTCCCATCCCCTTTGTGATGTATGTCCTCTGATATGAGGCCACATGTGCTGGGTTCCTCACCTTTCGATGATGTGGCCCCACTGGTGGGAGGACAGTCCTGACTGGTTCCCATCCCCTTGGTGTTGTGGGCCCTCTGGTGAGAGTCTCATCCTGCCTCGGTTCCTCACCCTTCTGTGAGATAGGCCCTCTGCTGTGAGGTCACTACTGCCTGGCTGGCGCATGCCACCTTGTAGACGTGGGCCCTCTGTTGGCAGTTGGAACCTGCTGGGAGTCTCCTCCCCTCAGTTATGAGGGCCCCCTGGCGTCAGGCCCTAACTGCTGGGCTCCTAACATTTTCTGATATGTGCTAAGTGGTGCGAAGCCACTCCTGCCAGGTTCCCATCCCAATGGGGATGTGGGCCTTGTGTTCTGAGGTCCCAACGGCTGGGCTGCTCACAGGTTCATGATGTGGGTCCTCTGCTGTGAGTTCACTGCGGCCTGGATCCCATAGCCTCGGTGCTCTGGGCCACTTGCTGGGAGGTTCCAACTGCTGGATTCCTCAACTTTTATATTCTATGGACCCTGTGTTGTGAGGCCGGTCCTGCCAGCCTCATTCCGAACCCCTTGGTGATGTGGTTCCTGTGGTTTGAGGCTACATGTGCTGGGATCCTCACCTTTCGATGATGTTGTCCCACTGGTGTGGGGACACTCCTGCCTGGTTCCCATCCCCTTGGTGATGTGGGCCCTCTGGTGAGAGTCTGATCCTGGCTGTGTTCCTCACCCTTCTGTGAGGGGGGCCCTCTGCTGTGAGGTCACTCCTGCCGGGCTGGCACACATCGCCTTGGCGACGTTGGCCCTCTGGTGGCAGCTGGAGCCTGCTGGGAGCCTCCTCCTCTCGGTGATGAGTGCCCTCTAGTGTCAGGCCCTAACTTCTGAGCACCCCACGTTTTCTGATGTGAGCCCAGTGATGCCAGGACACTCCTGTCATGTTCCCATCACCATGGGGATGTGGGCCTTCTGCTGTGAGGTCCCAATGTCTGGGTTGCTCACAGTTTCATGATGTGGGCTGTCTGGTGTTAGTTCACTCCGGCCTGCATCCCCTAACCTCTGTGCTCTGGGCCGCCTGCTGGGAGGTTCCAAATGCTGGATTCCTCACCTTTCTTATTTTGGGGCCCTCTGTTATGAGGCTCCTCCTGCCTGCCTCACTCCCAGCCCCTTGGTGATGGGTGTCCTATGGTTTGAAGCCACATGTTCTGGGTTCCTCATCTTTAGATGATGTGGCCCTACTCATGTGAGGACACTCCTGCCTGGTTCCAATCCATTTGGTGATGTGGGCCCTCTGGTGCGAGTCTGATCCAGACTGGGTTCGTCACACTTCTCTGAGGTGGGCCCTCTGCTGTGAGGTCATTCGTGCCTGGTTGGCACACATTGCCTTGGTGACGTCAGCCCTCTGGTGGCAGTTGGAGCCTGCTGGGAGCCTCCTTCCCTTGGTGATGAGGGTCCTCTGGCGTCAGGCCCTAACTGCTGGTCGCCCAAAATTTTCTGATACGTTCTCAGTGGTGAGAGGACACTCCTACCAGATTTCCATCCCCATGGGGATGTGGGTCTCCTGCTCTGAGGTCCCAATGGCTGGGTTGCTCAGTTTCATGACATGGGCCCTCTTCTGTGAGTTCACTGTGGCCTGGATCCCATAGCCTCGGTGCTCTGGGCCGCCTGCTGGGAGGTTCCAACTGCTGGATTCCTCACTTTTTAAATTTTTGGGGCCCTGTGTTGTGAGGATCCTCCTGCCTGCCTCACTCCCAGCCCCTTCGTGATGTGTGTCGTCTGGTTTGAGGCCACATGTGCTGGGTTCCTCACCTTTCGATGATGTGGGACCAATGGTCTTAGGAGACTCCTGCCTGGTTCACATCCCCTTGGTGATGTGGGCCCTCTGTTGAGAGTCTGATCCTGGCTGGGTTCCTCACCCATCTGTGAGGTGGGCCGTCTGCTGTGAGGTCACTCCTGCCTGGCTTGCTCACCTCGCCTTGTGGACATGAGCCCTCTGGTGGCACTTGGAGCCTGCTGGGAGCCTCCTCCCCTCGGTGATGAGGGCCCTCTGGCGTCAGGCCCTAACTGCTGGGCTCCCCACATTTTGTGATGTGCGCCCAGTGGTGCGAGGACACTCCAGCCAGGTTCACAT